>NW_017728943.1:53568527-53572799 GCF_001723895.1 Crocodylus porosus | reverse complement strand
GGGCAGGAGCTGCTCAGCTGGGGTGGGGAGGTGCAGAACGGAGGCATGGCTCATGGGGCAGGGGGAACTCTCACCACTGCTTGCATCCTGGGAGTGTGGGGGGGAGGGTGTGTGCCCTGGATCTGCAGGGCGGGGTGGGCTCCAGCTGTGGGGTGGAGCTGGCACCGGAGCTGGGCTGCATGGGGCTTTTCTTTTCAGAGGCTGGGCTTGGAGCAGGCTCCGGTGGCACTGGGAGGACACTGCAGCCACCCCCAATTTCACCGCAGCTCTGCTCCCTGCCCCCCTTACTGATATTCAGACCTTGGAAGCTGCTGCACTTCTCACTGGAATCATTCAAAATTTTTGAACTTTCCCGCAGCACAGGTTACAAAGGCAGTGCCTAGGGTGAGTTGGCATAGCTCCATCCTGACCCTTAGGGTAGGGGCAGAAGTTACACATAAACCAGTTTAAGTGATCAGAAACTGGTTTAAACCTGTAACAGAACAGATGCTCAGGGCACATAAACCAGGTTCAAAGCAGCTGAACTGGTTTTTAAGATAAACCTGGTTGAATGTAGGATCAGACTTAACTGATTTGGGTCAAACTAGTTTATGCAGCTTCTGTCCCAGACCCCTCCCTGGTTCAAGTTAAATTCCAGTCCCCTAGCATCCCAGTTGTTTTGTAGCCCTGGGCTGTGCTTTGCTCGCTGCTCCAAAGGGCAGGGCTGGCTCAGCCCCTTTGCTCCCTAGCTGGAGCAGTGAGGGATGGCTGAAATGGTGGGGTGGGAAGGGGAGGGGCAAGCCCAGCTGGGGATGCAACCTAGTCTGTGGAGTGGGGGGTGCTGCCTCTGTAGGCAGACTTCAGCTGAAGTCTGGGCTCTGGGGCCAGGAAGGGTAGTTAAAAGACCCCTTCCCTTGCTGAAACTTACTGCTGGCTGTGACTGTGGACTACAAACCACAGAGACACCTGGAAGCAGGAAGAGGAAGTGATAAGCAACCCTGCAGAGTCCTGCTGCTGTGATTTTGGACTGCAAATCCCATAGACTTTGCAGGCAGCAGGAAGAGGAAGTAAACTCATGCTGGCTACGTGCCAGAGACATGTGTTCCTGCACCCCGTCCCCCGTCTTCTGGCCTGAGCCACTGCAGACATGTGGCTGCGTTCTCTGAATCAAAGGTAAATGTCTGTTCACTTATGTTTCAAATTAATCTCTGCAGTTTAGACTCAGCTGCAAAGAATGAATCAATTCAGCCTTGGGCTTTTTGATTGTCTGTACTTAGCCTTAATGGGCACATCCAGACAAACACGGTTGTGCAGTATGTGGCACTGCAAACACATTTGCAGCCCCACTTACTGCACAGTTCAGAGTTCTCTGTGCTGCAAGGGAACACTGCCTAAGTGTGCTGCTCCATTTCTATTTTCCATGGGTTTTTTGACCCCTGGATATCCATGGAAAAAACCCCCAAAGCAGCACACACTTGGGCAGCATGCACTGCTAAAAAGCAGAGCTGGGCCCCTTGGACCTGTGCTGTGGCTGCTGGCCAGGCTTTGCCCAGCAGGATCACCACAGCTGCAGTTCTAGAAGGCCCCAGGTAAGGCTGCTGGGGCTAGCACATTGCTTGCCCCAGACTCCACTATGCCACATGGGGCAACTTACCATGCACCAAAGTGCGTGTGGGACAGGTGTTCCCTGGAGACAAGAAGCGGTTGTGTAAGTTGCGCTGCTGCTATTTATCCCTGGGGAACCAAACGTCCATGCTCATCTGGACGCACCCAATGTGTTTAAGAAGCCCCTGCTTGTTTTGCATCATTGGGAGCATCTACACATGCATTAATGTGCTTTTCCTAATGTGTATTAAATTTAGTACTGTACAGTAGCAGTAGTGCAAGTATTCACTTTTTAGGTGATGCAATGCGCAGTAGCCTATTTTACTGCGTATTACCATAATACTGTTTTTTACACGCCATTTTAATGCGCAATAGAATAGGCTACTATGCATTAAAGCACATGTATAGACACACCTAGTATGACTAAATTGTTGGAATAAATTTGGATAATTCTTCAAACATTCTGGAACAGGCCTAGAACATGGATTTCTGTATAGTCTTATGATAACTAGGGGCAGTATACAGAGTTCAGAGCAGACAGGTCTGAGCAATTAATAACTATTTTCAGTTGGAGTGAAACCATTTAATGTCTCATAAGACTGTCTTATTAATCAATTTGTGCATTTCTCACTTAGTGGTGGCTGAACACTTCCACTGTTCCAACAAACAATGGCTGTTTAGAACTTGAAAGTACCTTTAGATGAATGACTGAATATACTGAGACTTTCTGATGCTGTGTGCAGAAATCATTCTCCTGGAATGTTTTGTATCTACTGATTTAAAATTATATATCTATAGCAGATTCCTAGTGGTGGGTTATCTTGCTGATTCCTTGTTACTGCCATTAATTAGGAATGCCCTTTGCATCTGGTGCTGCAAGTATGTTATTTTGGTACCTAGCATTACAAATTGAACATACTTGTCTTTGGTAAACATGGCCATTGCTGTTCTGTACTCCTGCACTCTGCTTTGTACGTTAATATTTAACATACAGTGTTTAGGCAAAGTTTAACATGTGCAATCTATATATGCTTCTCATTAGAAAGAGGCAAGGAGTTTTTTGGATGTTAACTTTTATTGGACCAACTGCACAGTTGGGATAAAGTTAGACCAGTTTTTGAATGCAAGGTGTTCTTTATTGCGTCATTTGAAACCCTTTTTTTCTGGACTACTGAAGAATAAAAACGAGAGATGTGCAACCCTTAAGAGGTTTGCCTGAGAATCATGATGAAAAAGAGGCTTCAGTTGGAAAAAGCTGTAGGTATAACAGCATTTACTGTACTGGTCAACTGGCTAATATCCTGGCTTGTCAGTTCCCCAGATTAAATTCAGGAAGGGGATTTTTATGTTTTTAAGTTTACCATGTGGTCTTGTCTCTTGTAAATTGATGTCTAATTCAGTGGGTTCATTAGCCCCTGAAGTAAAAATGTCTAACAGGTTTTTTGTTCCAGAATCTGGGTGGTATTTAAGGGGCCTTTGGTAGTTGCTTGTTGTACAGCCTTGGAAATGGCACTGTAGAGGGACCTGCAGCTCAGTGGTATTGTTACTGTTGCATTCTTACTCTCGAAGCCTAGAGCTCTAAGCAGATGCTACCGTTTCTGCCTCCAAAAAGATCTAATTTGTCTGGTGCAGCATTATTATGTGTTAGCTGACCTGTTCCTAATATGATGAAGCAGAATATATACTGGGTTAAATTTTGGCTTCAATTTATTTCTATTACTTCATACTTTTTTCTCCTCCTCAGAATTCAGTTTGTTTTGTTTTTGTTTTTCTGTTTGAATCTTTTTTATGCACATTAAAAACATTTGGATTTTAGTGTCAGAAATAGTTGCCTTACCATTGTTGAAGACATTTTTTAGACATCTAAATGCCTGAATAGAATACATGTTTGTTACTTGCAGGTACAAGTGTGGGCTTTTCCCCCCGTACATAAAACTTTAAAGAAACAAGATGCAACTAGGGACAAAGAAGATCCAGACCTTGCATGTTGTCCCTCCTTTCCCCACCTCTCATCTGCATATGAACTGTAACTGATTAGCCTATTTCTTGGTTATGTATCTTTTTTCAAGCACTGCATTTACATTCCTATTGACTATTAAAGATTTCATTGCCATTATTTTACCAAATAGCGGTTACATAATATGTGATGCTAGGGTAACTGTAGTATAGGAATTGTAGTTAATAGCTACAGCTATAACAAAAAGGGATACAAGGTAGTCTCAATTCAGAGTTATTATGTAGAATAAAGAGTTTAAATGTCTTGGTTGCTTGATTTCCCTTCCATTACATCTAAAAACTTTCCAGAAGTGTGGGAGATATTCTCCAGAAATAATAGTTTTGGAACAAAAAAGAACAATTCCAACATAACCATTGGAACGTACCAGTAATAAATGATGAAGACTCTTGAGCATAGCCTCAGCTGGTATAGTTCTGGGTAGCTCTGTTGATGCCAGTTTGTACCAGTTGAAGACTAGACCTTCAAATTTACCTACGAAATCAGAAAATCTGAAATGTATAACAATAAAAAGAAACATCATTAAAATACTTCCTTTTTCATAGTTTTTAGGGTCGGAAGGGACCTGAATAGATCATGTAGTCCAACCCCCTGCCATGGCAGGAAAGAGTACTGGGGTCAAATGACCCCAGCAAGGTGTTCATCTAGCCTCCTCTTAAAAACCCCCAGGGTAG
>NW_017728943.1:53523615-53567782 GCF_001723895.1 Crocodylus porosus | reverse complement strand
CTTCCTTCTAGTGTGCCTACATCCCCCCACATCTTTTTTAATCATATTGTAATTTCCAGTTTGAGATGAGAAGTCCAACTTCCTTGTTAATTTCCAAGTATATGGGAGAAGTTTTTCTCTCTCCCCTAGATTCTGTGTTCTTAAAAGAGTTTTTAAAGCAAGACATTTTGTTTACCTTATTTGTCAGTCAGGATTATGCACTGTGCTCAAAGTAGTGTCAAAGTAACTTATGCCAAATTGTGGCATTGATTTTCTTTTTCAAATGATCACTGATAGGGTAGTAGATTATTTTAATGGGTATTTTTTTACATACCTTGCATTGATATAACATTTCACTTATCTGAAATGATCCACCAGCTTCCTCTATGAACATGTGAACTACAGGGGGAACACTTCATCGAGAACTCAAATGAAGCCATGTTTTCTGTACAAAACAATGTAACTATTTAAAATTCCATACCAGCACTTGGAAATAAAGGACAATAAACTAAAATCAACTTTTCAAATTGATACTATGGGCAAAAATATTAAAATATGTTAAAATTTAGCCAGACATTAGGATAAGAACTTATCCCAAAGGATAAGGATCTTTTGTGCCATGTGAGCTTGAAACTACTATAGCTAGTCAGAACTTCTGTTTTGTTTCTTTTTTGAAAAACATCCCTTTTAATTATGTACTTCTCATACAATGTGAAGGAGAGGTTACTATTTCCTTGAATCATCACTGTACAATCTAAAAAGAGTTTCTTATCCAAAAACTGGAGTAGTACACTAGGATAGGCTTGAGACTGAAATTATTTTAAATGGTATTTGAAAATAATAAGCAATCAATTTTACAGTAGTAGTCCTATGCTTGGTGCAGGGGGCTGGATCCAATGGTTTTCCAAGGTCCCTTCCAACCTTACAATTTATGTATCTATGCTGATATGAGTAATACAATTTATGCAATAAAATGTATATAAAATCAAGTTCACTTATGGGCTCAAATATGTATATCACAAATTTAGTGTATTGTAATTCACTGTTTGAGAACTGCTTAAAGCAAAGGCTATTCCAAAAGAAAACTTAAGAGGTCTGATTTTGACTGAAAATGCAATAATTAAAATTTCCATAATGGTTACTTTTAATCTGCAGCAACTTGCATTGAAATGCCAGATTTATTTTGATGTTCCAGCTATATATTCATCACATACCCTTATTGTAATTATCTTCAAGTGCTTCAATTTGTTTCTGAAAGCAAAGTAGGATAAAATTGTATATGAAAAAAGTGTTAAGGATTTATGTAATTCATTTATATATAGTCCATAATTGCATCAAACTCCAGGTAGCATTCATTTTAGTAAATGTTTGCACTAGAGCACCTCTCTTGTCACATGTTCACAATTTGGGAATAATGCAGATATCCTATTCAATATATTTCAGGGTGTTACAAGGTTAGAAATTAAGCAAGATGCAGCTGTACATCTACATCCGTAATGAATTATTGGAGCCCATTAGTGGAGTTATGGAATAAGACAGAATAGTTAAGGTTCAGACTGGGAGTTGCAGGACCTGGGTTCTATTGTTTGTGTCTCATATTTCACTATATGATTTTGGCATGATATTTTAGCTCTTTTGTGCCTCAGTTTCTTGCCCAGTAGACTAGAGCAGGGCTGTCCAGCTTCTAAGCCCCCAGGGGCCACACTAGCAGGGGCTACATTCTGCATGAACTGCATCAGGTGAGCTGGGAGGCCACCAGGATGTGCACTGAGGATGCATCCATCCTCCCTACTGTTCTGTCTGCCTGTGTGACCACTGTCGCCTCTTCCCCTCCCTCCCCCTACCCAGAAGCAAGTTGAACTTTGGGCAACAGAAATGTGTTTCATATTCATACACATACAGTCAGAAATAAGTTAAAGTGGAAGGGAAAAAAATACAAAGCTCACGCATCTGAAACCATATATCCCATTCTCTTTGTTATAAAGTTTGCTATAACCCCGTCTCTGATAATATCCAGCAAGCTGCTACTCTGTGGCTTCCTGATACAGTCAAACTGAACAGAACACTCTGCCTTAGTAAATGATCTAATTTGATAAATTCAAAAGACACACACACACACACACACACACACACACACTCTCCCCTCTCCTGCTACAATGCATGCCCTTTCAGTCAACCCTGCCCCACGCTGCCCCATGCAGGTCCATGTGGCCTGGACTCATGCTCAGCTCCTCACACTGCACTGCACTTTCCTGGCTCCTATGGCTCCTATGGCTTGGGCAGGAAGTGGCAGGCAGAGGTGGGAAGAGGAGCCCAGAGATTCCAGCTGCTGTTGAAGCTGGAGCAATTCACAGAGTGGCATCTGGGTGAGAGCTTGGAGGCTGCAACTTAAACTTTTGAGGGCCACATGTGACTTCTGGACCACCAGTTGGAGAGCCCTGGCTTAGAGCACTTGCTCAAAAAGTAGGAGGCCTGTCTTCACTCAGAGGCAGACTGAACCCACATCTCTCTCTTCTTCTGCCATTTAGCAGCATGGGGGCCATTAAGCTGCGAAAAATTACAAAAACAGTGGTGGGTGCAGTGATTGGTCCATCAAATCACCTGCCTGCTTCCTCAATTTCAGTAGGTCCCTATTCTTGTGTAATGAGAAACCAGCAGTAGAAGCTGAGGCTAATATTCAGGGCTTCCTTCTTCCCTCCCAGAGAATACTCCTCCATGCATGGACTCAGATGTGAACATGTGCAGCTCATTCAGAATGACAACAGTATTGAGCATGTGCAGTAGATATGTTTGCCTATCCTTGCCTAAAAGTACTTGAACTCATAAAAGTGTGCCAGAATGCCTAAGGCTTCACATGCACATAAATATTTAGGTGGGACTGTGCTTATTTACCCATTTGACAAATGGCATGTGAATTTTGACTAAAAAGTCTCTAGACTTAATCCCTTTTTGAATCTTGGCCTTGCTTTTGAGTTAGAGCACTGAGTTTAGAATTTGTCTTCTAATTATAAGTTTTTACTGTTTTTAAAGTTGTTATCCTGATTTTTATTAATGGGGTATACAAATGTTTCATACTCTGAAAGGGCCTACAATTCATGCTCTGTAAACTATTGTTAATCTAGAGACACTTCAGAAAGGAAGGAAAAATGCAGGGATGTAATTTGCTAAAATATAAAACACCCCTGTAGATGCAAAAGCAGAGACCAGATATTTTAGTTTTTAACTCTTTCTCTTGCTAGTAAATAACCTATCTTGCCCATCAGACTAATGCTGTCAGCTCTTTTGAATTTATCAAATCAGATCATTTACTAAGGCAGAGTGTTCTGTTCAGTTTGACTGTATCAGGAAGCCACAGAGTAGCAGCTTGCTGGATATTATCAGAGACGGGGCTGTTATAGCAAACTTTATAACAAAGAGAATGGGATATATGGTTTCAGATATGTGAGCTTTGTATTTTTTTCCCTTCTACTTTAACTTACTTCTAACTGTATGTGTATGAATATGAAACACATTTCTGTTGCCCAAAGTTCAACTCACTTCTGGGTAGGTTAGACATTTTTGTTTGTCTTCATTGGCTCCAATAAATAACATCACAGAAAAGGAACTTCACACGGAAAACCATAACTTTTGTTCCTGTTTGATTTCCCGCCCCCCCCCGATGAAAGATGAGTCAGTAAAGTATACATAGACTTACCAATTACTTATTATCTAAGGGTGTATACATTTCCCACTTGACATTTTCAAGGATTTGACATATTGGGCTGGAATTCAGACTTTCAAACATGTCTTTAGAATGCTGTTTTGGCCATATTGTTGCAGGTTTTTCACCCTATGCAGCCTCAGTGTGGGAGGGGAGTAGGCCTGTGGACACAATTCATTAAAGAATTTGGCCCCATACTTTATGCATTCCTAGTTCTTTTCTCCATCTCCCTTGTATTCAGGTTCTGATTTGGAGCCTCTGAAGTCAGTGGGACTCTTTCCTGTTCTATCTGCGTAACACAAGTACTTTGGATCAGGCCTTCAGAGTATATCATTGTCCTTGTAAACTGTAAAATATCCAAAACAGACTACATAAACAGCTTCTTCCTCCTTCTTCAGTAGTCCTTCAGAGCATCATCTCTCCAGTACCACTAGTTCAGGAAAAAAAACCCCTCTGAGGTAACTTGCAAATCAGTTTATGAAAATCAGATGCAACTAATAACATGACTAAATTATTCTCCATTGGTGTATTCAAAACTGTGCCCCTCTAAAGTATCCATATTTATTAAACAGCATAAGCTTGATGATTTCTATTGTGAAACACGGAGGAAAGCAGTGCATGCAGACTGCTTTAGCTGAAGTATGGCAAACTTTGTATTGTTTTATTTAAATATTGCTGGCCCCTGGGTATCTAAAGTCAATGAACCAGAGGTTAAGCAGGTCCTCTAAAGCCAAGATTCTCCAATAGTAGACTATAGTAAGGCTGTGAATCTACCTTTTCAGTTCTTTATCTTCCAGGCTCCTAAAAATACAAGAGCATTACTAAAGCTTTATAATCAAATGTTTTTTGGAACTACAAATGCTACATACATTGCAAGTCCCAGAAGTCCTTTCTCAGAGTTATATTTGCATAATAGTCAAATTGGGATCCATTCCAGTGGCACCACCTACTGGTAAATTCACTACAGTGCCAACACTTTTGCCATCAAAGGGCTATATAAATAGGCTGTCATGAATTGTGCTGAATTTTCCCTGAGAACATATTTGGTAAATCTAAAATTGGTGTAGCCTTGTTTTTTTTCAAAACAAAAAAGACAAAATCCATAGGATTATTTCTGGTATGCAGTCTCACTTTCTGTGATTCTGAAAAAGCCAGAGCTGTTTCACTGGAACATCCAGCTATAACCTCAGTAAGAGATTTGAAAGACAATGTAAAAAAAAAAAAAAAAGAGTCCCATGTTTCAGTTGTAGTTACAGCAAAAGGGACTGAGAAAAGAAGCTGTCTGTAAACATCTGGATCCCATTTGTTCCTTTCTGTTTTTCTTCTTTTGATTTTCATTTTCCCTCCTTTATGCTTTCTCCTTTTCTGCACTCCTGGGAGTCATAGGTCTTTTGATTAGAAAATGAAGTTCCTTTGCAGGGCCATAATGCCTTACTTATTATAATAAGTTAAACATCCTGCTGCTAAATTTAGTTAAATTAAAACTGTGACTTGCTTTCCACTGTTCCTGCCATATCCTACACCTGACTAGTTCCTCCCCTCAAGAGGGGTTGAAAAAACATCAAACCCCAGAAACTGAGGACTAGAAATGCATAGGTCATTGGAAATTAGTTATAGAAGCGTTGAAGTTATACGGGTCAATTAAAGGCCCAGTAACTCAATTCCTGTTTGCACTGGTGATCTTAAGTGCAGTAGTGTTAAGAACACATAGATAAAACACTTGTGCTTTTGTGTTGCTTTTTTGCTGTAATTGATACAAGTATTGGGAAGAAATAGAAAGAAAAATAACCATGAAACCTTAGTATGTGTGATTAAGTTATTTCATTTTGCTGTTTCTGTTCCATGCATGAAAAGATTTTTTCCCTTTAAAGCATTGTCTGCAGTCACAATATCTTTAGTTAATTTTGTCTTTCATTTGGTAAGACATGAGCTCATTCAAATCAGTAGGTATTTATATCATTGATTTCCAAAAATACCATGATATGTCCTAAAGTAAATTTTTGTATAAAATCACCTTATTGCATGATAAAACTAACTTGTAGGTGATATATATATATAATATATTTTAAAATAGAGGCAAGTGCTAAGGAACCATGTGGCTCAACTTTTTGTAAATCTGGGTATATCCAAGGACTAATTTAATAGAAGAGCATAATGACTTTAAGTGTTGTTTTGTGCCTTCCATCACTAGCTCCTGCCTTCCCTCTTTCTTCCCTCCAGAGAACGTGAGGAAAAGCTATCACAATAATGCCCCATGTCCCCTTGAGGTGAATTCTCTTCTCCACAGGGAATGTGTATGGGGTGGGGAGGAAGCAGTTGTTTTCATTGGTTTTTGTTCAGATTTCAGTGACAGTTTGGTGCCTGTCTTAGGTACTTTTGAAAATCCCACTAGGTATCTGTCTGTATCTTTAGGCACTAAGTACTTTTGAAGATCTCACCTGTGCTCTTTGCTGATGCAGTGGGTAATAAACAGCAGGGCTGTGTGAAGCTTTGGTAGCTGATTCAGTTTGGAGGAGATTCGGCCCGATTCAGCAGCTGAATCTCTGAATCTGAATTGAATTGGGAGACCCATTAAAGGCTCTGAATCAAATTGGAAGCCTCCAAACCAATTTGGAGAGATTTGGAGACTCAGAAGGCTTGCAGCAAACAGAAACTGAGAAGATGGAGGGGGAGGGAGTGATTTTCCACATATGGAAAAGACTGAGAGGGGGGAAGACTGGTCTGATATATTATAGCTGGCCAGTAACTGTGATCTTTCTCCGAGTTCCCTTCTGTTCTTATCCCGCTCTGCCTTAACACATACAAGTGATACAAGTTTTGCTTTCAACAGTTTGAGGTGCACTTTCACAAAAACCCTTGCACCTATCTCCTTGAAACTTGGAAGGCTTCATGCCCTCAGAATGGGCTACCATAACTGCTGTTTTCATCTGAATCTGCAAAAAAAAAGGACAAAGATTGATATGATTCCCCATTATAGTCTATGGCTGAATCGCTGAATTGGTGCTGAGACTCCGAATCTGAATTAGCTGGGTCGGATCGAGACGGTGGTTCAAAGCACCGAATCAAATCACAGTCCCTTCGAATCCACTGAATCCAAATATGAAGCCAATACTTGCTGCTTTGCACAGGCCTAATAAACAGCTCTGTAACAGCTTCAGTGCATCTGAGCAAGTGTCTTCCATCACTGTAAAAACTAGGCACCTGTCATCTTATAGGAGCTGGTAATAAGTTTTAAAGTAACAGGATGGAATAAGGGAACTAGTACTCTAGTTGAATTTGGACCGTTGAACTGCTGTAAAATTCCCTGTTGCTCTAGAGAACTCATTCTCCTTTGCTTGAGGGCAAATGTATTCTTCTGCTAACTTAGGGTATAGCTGTGTGAGTTATCATTGACTAGAATGCTCTTTATCCAATAGGAGAATAAACACCTCTTTTCTTCCTCCCCCCACTGCTGTTTCTCCCTGTACGTATGGGGTCATGAGATGGCATAGGGGGCAGGAAGGAAGCAGCTTGCTCAAGGCATATTTTAGAAGGAAAGGAAAGTGCAGCCACCTACTCTGCTGAAGGCACAGCTTTCTCCTGTGCCAAGGGATAATTTAAAGGAGGGAGCACAGGGCCATAAGTTAGAGAGAGGAGGTCTCTAGTTAATGTCATCATATCTCAGTTTTTTATTGCTTTGCTTTTACTATTGTTATAGTCCAAATCTTGTATGGTCTGAACACAAGCAGTGTCTTGCACTAGCTCCTCACTAAGTATTGCTGATAGACAATAACTGGCATCCTCCAGAGGCATCAAAAGGGCCCTTTGCAATATGGGTGTGTGAAATGGGCCACGTTTGTTTGGGATTTGGATTTGGCCCAAATCAGGGACAGTGATTCGATTTGTTAATTCAGATCACTATCCTGATTTGATTCAGCCGAATCCGAATCTGAAGATTCGATGCTGATTCAGAGAGTCTGCGATTTGGCCATAGACACAGCTTTAAATGTTTTTTCTATGTACCTTGAGGTACTAGGTGTGGCTCGTGAATGCTGAGGTGGGGCGGATGGAGCGTCCCACAGGAGTGCAGGGGACTCCCTGTGTGCTCAGAGGTGAACCCAGAAATGGACTGGAAGTACTTCTGGTCCACTTCTGGGTCCTCTACTGAGCATGTGGGGGACCCCCCCCATTACCCACCAGCTTGGCGATTAGCCATGGGTGGACCACGGGTGACCCTCAGACCCAGGAGGCACCAGTCACTGACCTGGGGGAAGGGCAGGGTCCCCAGCTGACCTGGAAGTGGACTGGAAGTGCTTCTGGTCCACTTTCGGGTCTGCTGCTGAGTGCACTGGTGACCCCCCCTGTACTCCCGTGGGACACTCTATCTGCCCCAGCATCTCAGCATTCACGAGCCACCTGGTACCTTGAGGTATGTAGAAGAAACATTTAAAGCTGTGTCTATGTCTGAATCATCGAATCAGGAGACCCTTTAATCTGTCTGAATTGAATCGGAACCTTCCGAATTCATTCGGAGAGATTCGATTTGGATTCGGGGATTCAGCCTCTGAATTGGGCCCAATCTCCACTGAATTGAATCAGCAACCAAAGCTTATGCAGCTCTACTTTGCAAGGTGGTCTTCATTCACTAGATGTGTAGGGGGATATGACTTTGCTTTGTTCCAAGGACTTTACCATCCCACCTTTTGGAGAGTGTGGGGTTATAAATAAATGTTTTGCTGTATCCACGGTGTTTTTTCTTCTTTTTTGTTATGGTAGTAATATGATTGGCACTCTTCATTAATAACTGATTTTTAATTATTTAGAACTGAAAGTATTTCAAAGAAAACAGAGCTTAAAATGTTAAACTGTAATTATGGCTAGCATATCAAGTGTTTGCCCACTTTCCATGTGGGTATCCTGGCAAATCTTCTCTTCCTGCAGGTCCCATAAAACTGGTAAGGTATAATCACCAGACAATTCACTCATCTTCTGTTTGGGAAGATGCTGTTTCAGAACTCTTGAGACTTTTTTGATTATCCATCCTTTTCCTGGAGGAAAACTTTTTAACTATTTATATACCCTTTGATCTCTTAACTGCCAGCTGTGAAAATTTACCCTTCAACTTTGGACTTGATCCTGGAAGCAGGCAACTGTCCTGAAACAGTTTCCTTCCTGAGAAGGAAATAACTGTCCTGTCCAGTGAAACTTTGGTTTAGTTTTCTAAAGCAGAGATGTTTCAATGATGGTTGTGAAAAGCCAGTTAGAGACAGAAGCATGCCTACAACTAGCAAATGACAAATAGTTATTATGTCACCTGAACCTTGATTAAGATGCCTAACCATTAGCACACACCTGATATTCAGAGCAGTAATTTTATTTATAAAGAAGCCCTTTTCATTACCAAGGTATATGGGGATAGGAGCTGGCCCAATGGCATGAAGCTCCTGCATGCAGTGTTGGGAACCCCAAGTGGTAGCAAGAGCTGGCTTGGTCCTGTTTGAAGCGAAACACCAGTGGACCAGACCAGCTCCATGTGCCACATGTAGCCCCCAGGTTTCAGGTGGTACTGTGCACCTCCATGAAGCCCTGCCTGCAGCAGATCATGAGTGCCCCAATAGCCCACTGCTGTTGCTGTGCAGGGGGTCTGTGTATAATGCAGGGGGCAACCTGTTGTTCAAACAGCTAACATTGTTTTGTTTATAACTTTGTTGTGTCTGGGAATTGAAAACATAGCAATGCAACCCTTAAAAGGTAAAGCAAACAAACAGACAAAAAGGTACTACTGTGCAAAAGGTAGCATATTTATTTTGATTTGCTGTTTTATTCTGCATGTGCCACTGCTGCAACAGGTTGTGGTCTGCCCTAGTTTCACAACTGAGATCTTTTTTGAAGCTTGTTACAAGTGAATAATACTGTACCACAACATATTTGAATGAAGGAAAAAACCCTCAAGGCAGTGAATTCTCATGCCCTTCTAGCAACTGGTAACAAACTCCAGTTGACTTTCACAAAATAGGAGCAGTCTGTTTAATGTATTTGTTAAATTTCAGACCGTCATGTTTGGATGCTTCAAGTCAGACTGTAGCAAGGATGTATGGGTGGATTGTTTGCTTCTGTTTCCTGTTTCTACTTATGGACTACAGGTAATACTTGTATGTGGCAATCCCACATAAATGCATTGTCTGCAAACCAGAGTGAAAATGAAAAACAAAAACCCGCTAACAGTTTTTCCAAACCAGAAGTATGTTAAATTGGGCACAAGGTGAAACAATTGTTTATGTAACTGTTTGATGGGTATTTTGATGTTTGCCAAAATCTGTCTTCCAATGTCTGAAAGCAGTTGTTACAAGGAAGGAGGAGGACAGGAATTAAGTTTAGAGCATTATAATTTCTTTTTTTGCTTTAATCCTATTTAATTAGGAAATTCATAATCCACTGTAAATTAGAATCTTTACTTTGTATGCCCACTGCTTCTGCTTGCATAGCTGCCCTTCCTCTCTCGCTCTACAGGGAAAATGTAGTGAGGCCTACTGCACGAGGAGCTTTTTGAACGCATATAGTCTTTTTCCTTTTACAGTGGTAGAGAAATAGTGAGTAAACAATATTTGCAGTCTTCTTGTGAATTAGGAAAGATTACATTGAAATTCCCATGTTTACAGATTGAGACTCTGGGACTGAGATTATACCAGTCATGAAATGTATGATCCAGTGGACCGGGCAAGGGACAGGGATACAGAAGACCTAGGTTCAGTTGCCAACTCAACCATAGGCTTTTTCTTGTGCTTTTGGTCACATCGTTGAACTTGTATTTACATTTTCATTCACAAGGTGAAGCAGGAGCTATTCTTATCCTCCCCTCCCCACACCTCTGCAGAATTGCATGTAAAACTGATAAATGATTAGGATGGACTCAGATGTTAGTTGATGAAATCAGAGATTTTTAAATCCCTGGATAGACTACAGAAGGTTATAGCTGGATTTACATACAGGAATTCCAGGCTTTCACTCCTGATCTCAGATCGCACTTGGGAACTATCTAAAGCATCCAGCTTGCAGAGCTGGCTTACAGATGTGGGCCTTTGGCAGCCAGATTGACCCAGTATGGGTCAGAGGCAGAAGGTGCAGAGACAGTGGGCACTAGGACTTTGCTGCTGCTGCCCCTTTTACCATAGTAGCATGGTGTCAGTGGCTGTCAGCACTTTGCTCTGCAGCAGTGAGGGCTTTGGAAGTAGTCGCTTTCCTGTGCTGGGGGCAGAAGTACCAGCTGCAGGCACTCTCCCTGTGCCACCATGCAGAAAAGTGGTGGCGGTTGGAGCTCTCCCTGTGCAGCTACTGGGAAAAGCAGCAGTGATGACCTGTCTCTGCCCTGAACTGGGTCAGATTGGCCCTCAGCCTGCAAACATTGCTGACCCCCGATCTAGAAATATATGATGGACAGAAATAAAAAGACCCTGGGACTGAAAGATATACACCGTTATGTTGGGAGTTAAAGCATGATGGTGTTGCATAGTGTAGTTTTGGGGGTGTTTGTTTTACTTTAGCCTGTCAGTACATCTGTACCATTTGAGGGGTGGGAAAGGAGCTGTGTTTCTGAGAGAGTTCCTATCAGAGAAAAAGTGGCAAACAGCCAGGAGTTTGGTTTTTGCCTTAATCTAACTAGAATTGATTTTCAAGGCAGAGATGCTTTCTGGGAGCTGGACATTGGTGTTCAGTCTCAAATTCCTGAAACTGAAAATTGTGTTTGTGTGCTTTTTGTGATTACCTCTGTTAAAGACGAGTATTTAACACGTGTTTTAAAATATATGTTTACCTTCTTTGGGAATGCAAAATATGATCCAATCAGTTTCAGTTTCGCTTTTTTTTTGATGGATGTTACCAGTTGGCTGGAGCAGATGCTGATATTAACTGGTCTGAGATACAGGGAACTGCAATTACCGCCCCCTCCCCCTCCACCCCTGTCACCACTGTGCTTAGCAGGGAACCGAGCCCAGGGCCTTTCCTTGCTACATGAGTGGTTCAGTGGTATGGAGTTTTTGAATTCTCACTTTAGCACCTGCTATCTGCAGGGACATGCTAAACTCTCTGTAGGCCTCACTTGTGACCTACTTGAAGAAATTAAAGTCTGAGAGATAAATTAGTGTAATTACATTTAACTTGAATGTATTAGATATTAAATGTAGAATTGACTGAATTGCTTGTTTAGGCCTAGTGCTGTAATTCTTAGTCAATGGAAGTAATTAGGATTATTGAGATGAGAATGGCCCCCTGCATTCTTCCTTAGCTCCATGACAGTTTTAGAAACTTAGTTTTTCTCAAAGTGTTTCACATTAGATATCTAGCACAGGATATTCTAAACCTGTTCCTTCTTGCACAGGCTCCTGGGAATACAGAGTAATTACAGTACCAAAATGTTTTAGAATTGCAAGGAGGGAGGCAGTCGATTGGGAAAATGCCTACTATCCTCTCAAAGTGCAGAGGATCAGGTTAGAACCAGGCAGTGAGTTTGTAAGGGGAAAATCCTGAGGTTCTTACTTTATTACTTCTCAAACTTCATTCAGGTACAACTTCCATTGCCTGGGATTTGGCCAAGGTATATTGTTGCTGAAAATCTGGTTTACATTAAAAATGTTTAAAAAAAGCTTATTGGAAGATCACTTTTTGTAACTGAAAATCCTTGTAGGAGTTACATAGTACTTGATCATAATTTAATGTTTTCATAATGTTAACGTTTAGTTTGACAGCATTTCGGCACCATAGCCCTGCTAAAACAAAGATACACTCATTAATAGCAGAGAGAATGGATTTTGATTTGTAATTGATTAACTGCCTTAATGGGTTTACATCAATTGTAAAATGCACTAGCACAAGCAAAAGCACAATATTGCTCCAAGTAATTTTCCAGCCCTTTGTGTTAGTGGTTGATGGCATTTAAGGTAGCCATGCCATATAATGGATGCTGATTTCAGCCTATATTACTGTCGTGGTAGTGACTAATAGCCCTGATAAAAGGCAGTTGAGTACTAGCCTGGGGCATGGAAAGCGAATCTCTAGGGTGAGCTGCCCCATGATGTCAGCATTGTTTATAATGCATGGATTCCATCATGGCTCTGTGTTTATCCTTTCTTTCACTGGTACTTATTTTGTAGTAAAGGATTTTTCTGTTATCGCTCGTATATGTCCCATGTTATTTTATTCTCTTTTCTATCAAAGTCAACAATGAGCGCACCCAAAAAAAGGAAGTGGGCAAGGGGAATCCTGTAAGTCATCAAAAATCTGCTGTTGTTGCTTAAGTTGAGGATATTCTTGGGTGGCCTCTGAAATCACTTGGTGGTCTAACTTCAGTTCCTTGTGGATCCATCACAAATAGTGCTGTTACAAATGACACTCTTGCTGATGTGCCTGCCATAGAAGGCAAGAATTGAATTGAACAAAGCCTGAACTTCTTTGTGACCTTGACCCTTACCCATGACTTCTCCTGAAATAAGGTTTGCTTTGTGGGGTGATGGTAGAGAAGATTGCATAGCTGCTGTCTGTGCAGTACCTTCTTTCTTTAAAGCAGGGTTTGATTTTCCATAAGAAGGGTGGTGCAGGAACTCTGTTTGGAAATGTCTTGAAACGAATACATAAAAAGAAAAGGAATACAAGCTTCTGCTGCCTCTACTGTTATCTGATTTCTGAGAAAAGAACCTATTTTTAGCAAGATTTAGAACCTTGGGGCTCTATTTGGGTGCTTGCTTAATTCCTTGAAAAGAATATTCAGGATGTCTTGCTATGGTGCTGTTTTATATATCTGAGTCTTATCAGATTGCTTGCCTTCGTGCTCATTTTATTAAACAGTACAATCAGTAAATCTTTTGTGATTTGTGATTACTCTGAATGTCAGATCATATCACTACACTTCAAATGTTATGCAATACTCACCAAAATTATGAACTGCAACGAGGGAAATGGAAAACTCCATTTACTAAATGGCACTTACTTCTACATTTGGTGCGCCCAAGTTAATCTACGTTCAGGTTCCCAGGCTGAATTAAACTGCCACACTTGTAAGAAAACTGCAGACTCAGTCTTGTATTGTAGTCTGATGTTAGTTGATTGCTGTGAAAAATGTTCAGATGACAGAATATAAAAGTTCACTCTGTAAATGGTCACCATCTGTTTTTGCAGATCAGCATATGTAGCTGTTTCAGTTTGAAAATACATTTCACTTAAAAGAATTGCAGTGAGTATGCATGTGATAACCATAATAGATTGCAAACAACAATTCATCTTTCAATGATAATAAATGGCAAACACCTGAAGCTGAAAGTAAATCATGGTAACACATTCAACAAGGTGACTGAGAAACATCCTATTGATTGGCTGCCTGTTTATTACTGCTATTTGATAAATAAAGTTAAGCAGAGGAGTAGTAGGAGTAATAAGGTAGGAGGTAGGGAGGAAGGAATGGTAAACAGTGGGTTGTTACGTCCTATCTGTTCAAGGAATTAGACTTTCTATATTGCAGCCAGATGGCATCAGAGATATAACCATAATTTATGCTACTGTAAAAGATTCAATTAATTTACTACACCTGCTGTAGCTCTAGTCTACAAAGTGGATACATTCTAATTCTACTTATACTACAATTCCTTTTAAAATTTAAGAAAAAGAGTGTTCAACAAAGGAATGACTCAACCTGAAAATCCATCTTCTGTCTTGTATAGCTACTTTTCTAACTCAAGTCTGCAGTGTGAATAGTTTTGACTGATGCTTTTGGAAACATCTGATGCTTTTGATTTAGGTGTAATGGCATATTGGAGTAATCCAGGGAAGTTATATTGCTTTAGTTGCCTCATATTATGGGACTTGCTTCAGTGTTTATCATAATTTAGTGCAAATCGATAGTACATAAGTAACTGAGAGTCACATAAATACTCTTTAGCAAATTAATTTGCTTGAGGTCACAGTAACTTAGGTTTTTGGCACATTTAATGACATCATGGGATATGATCCCTGATCCCAATAACTGTATCTCCTGCCATGCCACACCTGCATGGTAGGAAGCTTGATTGTGGTTCAGGTCCAATCTCAATTGTGCCATTACTACTAACCAGTGCAGCAGGAGCCTGGGATCATCATCTTCAGCTTCCTCTGAATGGACAAGTTGGAGGGTGAGTGTCGTCAGGTTGAGCTGGAGACTTGAACCTGCTCTGGTTTTGATTCTCAGATCAGAACCAGCAATCAGTTGATTGCCAGCCTCAGTCCTTGGCTGAACTAGGGTTGATTACAGTCCCCACTGCTGCTGGGGGCTAGAGCTGACTGTTGTTCAGGCCAGGCTGGCAATCAGCTGATTGTCAAAACCCCTTGTCCCATAGCACTGGCCAGACCATCAAGAATGGCGGACTGGGGGCTTCTGGGGGTGGGGGAGGAGCCAAAGGGCTTCTCTTGCTGAAGACTTTAAACCCTACCAGGTTTACAGTTCGATTGCCATGCCCAGTAGTTGGGCCAGAGCTGGGCATAGGATTAAAAGTCCCCAACTGGAAAGCCTGAAGAAGCCACTTCAGCAGCATTCTTTAAAGCTCCCTGTGCAGTGAGACTGTTGGTGCCAGGGCACGGGGAGCTGGAAGCTCCTGGTTCCCTAGTCACCCGGGTCCCACACTCTGAAGCAGTGCATGTAGATGCAGAACAGAACTCCCAGCTCCCCAGGTGCCACTTTCACAGATGCCCCAGGAACTTAAAAAAGTGGATGTGAAAGTGGGGCTCCTAGCTGCATGCCTGAGTTTTAAAGGTCTGGGACACAGCAAGCCCAAGATTAAGGAGACACTTCCCTCCATCTGCTTCCAGGGCTGGGATAGGGTGCCAGGTTGGATATCGGGGAAAAAAAACCTTCACTGTGAGAATAATGAGGCAGTGGAGTAGACTGCCTAGGCAAGTTGTGGACTCTCCATCACTGGAAGTGTTCAAGAAGAGGCTGGACAGCCACTGGTGGGGGATGATTTAGGTGTAGCTATGCCTGTGTTCTGCTATGGGTATTTCCTGTGCTTCTGGGCTTTGTTGTTTGTCCCTTCTCCCCTCTTACTTCTGCATTTTTCAGGGTGTTTTTAAGTCTCCCTCAGTGGTGTTGGGTGTTGGCTGCAGCAAGCCTGGGGATTTTGACTGGCACATGCCAATGGTCTTGGTGGGATCAAAGCTGGAGGTTCCTGGCTAGAGGGTCTTGCCCCTCTGCTCAGGGTCAGACCGATTGCCATATTTGGGGTCAGGAAGGAATTTTACCCTATGGTCACCTTGGTACACATGGTGGGGACTTTTGCCAAGGGGAGACATGGACCTCTACGTGGGAGCTCTTGACTGTATACTGGCAACCTTTTATAGAAGCAGGGCATTGGCTGCTCTGTTTCCCTGCTCTACCTGTGGCAGATTGTATTGTGCTATGTGTTGTGTTAGGGTTGACAGGAGTCTTATGAAGAGTTTAGATTATGGATTATATAGGATGGTGTGAATAGGGATGACCCTGCTTCAGGCACGGAATTGAACTAAATGACATCCCAGCCCTGCTTCTCTATGATTCTGTGATTAAGTTCTCCCTCTGCTGTAGAATAATGTGAATAGCCTATTATGTTGTATGTAATCCCAAGGATTCCATTTATCCATGGTTCTCAAAGGACAGTCTCTCTTGATTAGAGCCTTTCATTGATAACAGTGAGCAAACTTCTTGTTTGTAGCGACAGAATGTCAGGTTATTGTCATTCTGTCTCACTTTAGAAGAGGGCTTTGTGTATGTGAAAATATAGTTATGTCTAGTTTCAAGCAAAATAAAAGGCTTTGGCTCAAACTTTTGTTCCTGTGCCAGCCAAAAGAAAGGAGGCCTGCCGGAGAATAATTCCACAGTGTATGGGTATGTAGAATGCTCCCTGCAGTGAGTGGTAGCAAATTCCTCTGTACTGCAGTAACTTTTCCTAGTAATGCATGCCTATCCTTGAGGAGTGTTTGTTTGAGGACCCTTTCTCCATCCCGTCCTCTACTCATGTAGTGTTCCACTGTCACTTGAGCCTTCTGAGTCAATGGTGTGTGACAGGATGTTTTGTTTTACTTTAAACAGAGCAATTAGTACTTCATGGACTTCAATACAAGAATAACCCACATATTTTCACTTGCAAGAGTCTCCTCTGTGTTCTTGTGCCAGGAGAGAGAAGAAGAGAGACCCAGTCCCTGCAGGATTACAGCTGCATGACCATGCTCAGTCCTTGTAAACCCCTTCCATCTGCTTATGGTACTAGGACAATACCATCCCCACTTTTGATTGTCCACGTGCTGCAGGGCTCCCTTATGCTCAAACCACAATAGCAGATAAGGGGTGAAATATGACTTCCAGACTAACAAAAGGAGTTTAGAATAGGTGAATATTAGTTGTGTATTTTTTTCATTTGACTTTTATCCTGATAGTGTCCCTTAGCTTCTTTGCTTATCAGGCTGTGAATTATGAATGTATGCAGTCTCGTTATGTACAGGGTTGTATACAAACATCAGGTTAGTAACAAAACAGCAAAAAAAAAAATCCTGTTTTGATTTGGGTTTCTCTGCTTTAATAGATAAATCGGAAAGCCTTCAGGGTACAGTTTCAAAGCAAAATAAGGCTGTGGATAAAAGGGTTTTTTATGTGATTAAAATAATAATTAAAACCCCCCTCTCTCAAGAGATATTGAAAGGCAATGGAATCGTGACAGCAGCTGGAGGAGAGACAGGACAAACTACATCTTGCCTTGGAGAATAGGGAGAGATAATCCTGTTCCATGCTAAGATGAAACCAGGGAGTACAGATCCATAGAAACATTGAGTCTGGGGTGTTTATTCTTCCTTTTTTAACTTCAGCTTCAAAAGCTTGTTAATTTTGTTAGCATTTTGCTCAAGCTTCATACATAATCCATGCATAAAATCACTGTTGCTTTGCTTTAATCGCATCAAACCAGATCACTTCTTCCAGTAGAGTAATCTGTAAAAAGGAAAAGAGAGGCAGAAAAACTCCACAAAATTTTCTTCATATCCTCTTTTACATTAGGAAAAATCTAAGAGGAGAGGAAGATCCAGGTCTGATCTGCATGGATGGCCTGGCACCAAGGAAATCCTGAATTGCTCTGGCTGTCAGAGGAATCTCCAGTAGCTATTTCTCATGCGTCACAAAGGAGGCCCAGTTTAAATATTAATGCCCAGCTATACATACTGATATCTGACAGGTGTTGAGGTGGATGGTATTGCTGAGGGATGGCAATGCTCAGGTCTCCAACATGCATCTTTTATGTAGAGAGGAGATGCCTCAGAGACCATACTTTCACATGTGGTGGAAGGGAATCAGCTGGCACATCCAGAGGAGCACTTTAATCTTTTGTGTTGCAATGTAGCAATGTTATTTACTGGCATATTGATGGGTTGATTCTCACATTGATCATTCCATGTCAAGTCAGTCCACAACAACTTATCAGAATATTATTTTTATGATTATTCAGAAGTTTTGCAGGGCAAAACAAGTCTTAAACCTAAAATTTAATTTTAATTAATGTCCTTGACAGGTAAAACCCAGTAGTGTAGCATCCCAAACCAAAGTATCAAATGACATGTATACATTCATTCTCAGAATTTTGGTTAGTTACTGGTTTGGGCCCATTGCCTTTCCTATGCAAGCATGTGCAAAAGGAAACATGCATTGCAAAGAAATAGGATTCTATACTTTATTATTCCAGGCTGCCTGACCACAGAACCAGTATGAAGGAAGGAGCATTTACAGTGACTGAAGGATTGTATATCCAAAAGCATCCACCCTTTGGCTGTGGGGAGGCAGTTGGACTTCACTGTCTCTCCTGGCCACCTTGCCCCTCTTTGCACTTCAGAATGTGTAGCTGTGCTGCTGTTGGCTCGCTATCTTAGCTATCCTTTGTGACTCCACAGAAGAAAGTCCGAGCACGTAACAGGAGCTCATGCTCATTTACACGGCTCTAACTCTGATTTTGCCTATTACTGGCTGAAGTGTTTTTTCTTCGTCTTTGATGGGGAGCACATACTGTGTAGTATAGCTTCTCCTGCCCCACAACCCATGGCCCTGCCACCTTTGCTGCATGGCCTTTGAGGCATGTGTTTAGCAGATGAAGAACAAGTGATTGTGTGTGTGTGTGCATATGTGTGTGGGGGGAGTGGGGAGGGGAAGGAAGGGGTCCTGTTTATTCATCTATTTGCCATCTTCACAGATGCATTATTTTCTTTGTGGGTTTGCTTCACATCTCAAATGGAATACCTCATGGGAGATATTATATATTGTACTGTAAAATGTATATCTTTGTCTACATATGCCTTGGTGGATCTTTACCTATTAGCTGTTTTAAACGATTTCTGTGATTTGTGTTTGAAGTGTAAAATTATAGAGAAGTAGAGTTGGAAGGGACCTCCAGGGGTCATCTAGTCCAACCCCCTGCCTGAGACAGGATCATTCCTATCCAAACCATCCTATGCAATCCATAATCTACACTCTTCATAAGACTACCGTCAACCCTGACACAACACAAAACATAAAACACCCTAACCTGCTGCAGATAAAGCAGGGGAACCATGGCAGCTAATGTCCTGAATCCACATGAAAAATCAAGTGAATAGTGTTGCAAGTTAAGCTGTGATTATTTAAATAATACATGCTGTGCCCTATTTAGGTCTGATCATAAAGCAATACCTCTGTCAACTGAAAAATGCACTTACATGTGAAATATGATGAAATTTATGGCAAGATAAAAGATGTTAAAAAAGAAACACTAAAGGGTTATCTAATAGTTGGCATCCTGTTATTTCCTTACTATAAAAGGGCCATGTGGGCAGCAAATCATGCTTCTGCCCTTGGCTCCTCTGCCCCAGGCCCTGGCCCCACCCTGTCACTGTCCTGTGATCTTGCTCTTATGATCCCAGCCTTGCCCACCTATCCTGCTCCCCAACACTGCTCCCCACCTGCCCGTGGCCCCATCCCATCCACCTGGCCATGTGCCCTTCCCATGTGGGTCCTGCCTCTGGTAGGGGGTGCAGGACAAATGGGCTGGGATTAGAGCTGTGTGAAGCGGGCCCTATTTGATTCAGATTCGGATTCAGCCCGAATCAGGGACAGTGATTTGATTTATTGATTCGGATCACTATCCCTGATTCAATTTGGCTGAATCCAAATCTGAAGATTCAATGCTGTTTCGGAGAATCAGCGGTTCGGACATAGACACAGCTTTAAATGGTTTTTCCACGTACCTTGAGGTACAAGTGAGGCTTGTGAATGCTGCAGTGCTGGAGTAGATGGAGCATCCCACAGAAGCATGGGATACCCATGCACTCCCCTGTCTCAGTGATCTGCCATGGGGGGACCCCAGGTGCCCCCCCAGACCCAGGAGGCACCAGTCACCGAGCGGGAAGAACACGGGGGCAGGGCCCAGTGTGCTCCCTGGTGAACCCGGAAGTGGACTGGAAGTGCTTCTGGTCCACTTATGGGTCTGCCACTGAGCACACTGGGGAGCCCTTCACACTTCTGTGGGACACTCCATGGGCCCCAGCACCGCAGCATTCATGAGCTGCCTGCCACCTAGAGGTATGTAGAAAAAACATTTAAAGCTGTGTCTATGATTTGATTCAGATTTGGAGATTCAGCCACTGAATAGGGCCAAATCTCTGCTGAGTCAAATCAGGGACCGAAGCGTCGCACAGCCCTAGCTGGGATGACTGGGCAGCGGGGCTAGGTCCCGTGGTTGTGGCAGTCAGAAGGAGCCACCACCACTGGGTCTGCCAGGAAGTGAGTGTAGCTGCCAAGCAGGCCACTGCACCTGGGAGCAGCAGGACTAGCTGTGTGCACCATGGCCTGGCCTGGGCGGGACTGAGGAGCCCACCACAGGCCAAACAAAATCCCTTGGTGGGTCAGATCTGGCCTGTGGACTGTATTTTGCCCACCTCTGCATTAGCCCATTATGTCATAAACATCGTTTTTTCTTCTATGTGGATATTTAAAATTGCTTTATATAGCACAGACAATAGGCCTGTGTATTTCACAGATGTGACCAATATTTTCTTTAGAGGTGTGACCAATATTTTCTTTAGAGGATTAGATGTAACTTTTTATATGGTAAGTCTATTATTTGATAAGTTGAATTCATTAGTAAATAAAACTTAGAAAAAAGACAAGGGAAAAAAGGTACACTCTGTGATACTAAGTACATATACAGTGAATTTTGTTTGTAATCGGAAAAAGCACATTTGTCATGCATTTTTATTAGTCCAGTGTAAGTAGGGTGTTAAAACTGATTTTTTTTCTGTATATAAAGGAGTCACTGATGTTTGTAGGGTCATATTGAGCAGACCCAAAGTCAAGCCAGGCAACTTAATTCCGACTATTAACATTTTTCAGTTTTTATTACTGCAGCTTTCCAAATTGTTTAAAATCAATTTGCCCACGGGTAAAGGAACATCATGAACAGGACACAGGATGGATTTATGCTCGATGTTTTGTCAGCACCTATTTGGAGTCTTTGACTCACATTTAAGAAACAATGCAAATCAGGTGTTCAGAATTCAGTGTAAGAAACCAGCAATGTAGGTGCATGGGGAGGAAAAGCCCAAATGGTTAAGAGTAGAAGACAAGAATATTTTAAAAATGAAGATGAAGTTTGTTTGCCTCTCAGGAATGTTGCAAAGCTTAATTATTTAGAATTGGATTAATCTGATAGCCATAGTCACACCGAGTGGTACCTTACTGTGGTCTGGATGGTAACTGTACAATCCATTCCTGAGTGAGGGGCAGTATAATAGCTGTACTGTCTCAGGAGTAAGACAGGATTATGACTGTAAATCAGGCTCTGGTGCTTCCTCATCTGCCCTGGCTTCAGGACTGAAGTTCTACCTGCTTACCAGTGGTTACTTGGATGGGGGTATCAGCTTGCAGGTGACTAGCAATGTGGGTATTCTGGACATGGAATAAAAAGGAAGCTTATTCTCCTCATTCTTCTACTCGAGCAAGTCATGCTGAGAACCTGTAGCTGATCTGAGTGGGGTCTGCTTGTGGAGTACACCATGGCAAAGAGATCAGATTTTGTTCTTAATGATTGTACAGATCCTGGAATGAATGGAAGTGCAAATTGAATATATTCAGTATTAATAAAAGTAATATTAATTGCATTTGAGGAGTCGTTTTGCTGCATGTGAGTTAGATAATATAGCAAGGTGTTTGACTAGACATTCTTTTTTTCAGTGCTAATTCAGCTAAAATATTTTGAATATCTGCACACTTTGTCAGTTAATCCAGTCTGAGTATCTTTGATTCTTCTTTACTTGTTGTATGATTAAGAGTTTTGTGATGAGGAGCTTTTGCTGACAGAGTCACATGCTGTTAGGTATTTTAGCTGCAAAACAGAGCAGGAATATGTGCTATGAATATTTAATTGTTGTTCCCCATGTGAAGAATCAGGTGGAAACAAGTGTTGCTCTTTCAGGTCACAATGCTTAATTGCTCCAAAGGTCCATTTGTACATCGTATTCCTATGTGAATTGCATATCTACAAATTAATTGAATTAGGTAAATCATGTTTTGAGGCCAAAATTTTAAACATAGATGCAGTAAAAATGTTAATTTGCTAAAGTTATGGGCTATGTGAGGAATAATAACAAGTGTCTTTTACTTCAAGCACTTTGTGTTTCTGTGTAATTTGCGGGGGTGTGAGGGTGAGATTCTTTAATATGCTGCTTCTGCTTTGGAAGTAGTCGGTTTATAGGGCTGTACAATGTGGGTCAAATCCTCAGTTTTTTGCTAAGTTTTTACTCAGTGATTATTCATGCAGAAATCTCTAAGCAATGGGAGTCTGTCTGAATGAAAGCTGAGCTCAGTGGTTTGTAATCCTTTCTCATATAGAGTACTACCTTGCTATATAAATAGTTTGAAATCAGTAATGTTAGTAATGGAGTAAATTGCTGGATGAATGAGGGTGGCAGAAGCTGCCCCAATAGTTGCAGAATGGAATTAGATGTCCCTATAGTTACAGTGAGGCTAGTCGTGGCACATAAAACTACTCACCTGAAATTCGACTGGTAGAATCTGATACTGATTTATAACTTTATACTTTGGCCCTATGCAGCTTGATTTCACTTAATATAAATGCTTTACATTTTTTAAGAGCTTGCAATTTCCCAACAGGAGATTCAGGGCCAAATTTATCCATTTTTTCCTTTCCTTGAGTTAAATGGAGTTAGACCTGGGATGAACTTAGTGTCCAATGTGGAAGGTTAAAGTTCTTCTAATTATAATCAAATAATGTTGAATTGTTAAGTACTTTTGCTGCATAAAGACTCAAAGCAGTGAAAAATTATGCATTGGCATGATTATAAAAATCTAAAGCATTTCCAGCCAGAATTAAGAAGCAAGTTATGTTATTTTTATTTTTTTTAAATCTATAAGGCTCCTTTGCTTATAAGTATTTAAACTAGGCTTTGGTTTTGGGGCTGATAAACAGTATTCCAGAGTGCAGAAGATAACCACCACATTTTTTTACAGACAAGCCTCACTTCTGTGAGTGCAAATAGAATTGACATTCATGATTCCTGGATCAAGACTATACTTTCTGATTCAAGTATAAGACTTCAAGTGATAGTAAAGTCAGCATGTTCCTTGTTTGGTTTTTCTAGTTGGTATCTGCTTTCACTTACTTTTACTTCTTATTTCTGGTTTTAAATTTTTCTAGCTTCAGCTTTCAACATATTTAGTGTTTTATGCTTTGTCTCCCTTGAATTAATGAGCCCTCTACTATCAAAAATCTTCTCTTCATATGGATACCCATAGACTGTGATCATATAATTTCTTTGAAGTGCTGTGTTTAACAGGAAAGATGCTTGGCTAAATCTTGGAAATCACAGAATTAGAGAGATTTTTATCAAGATGTTTGGGTTTCAAACCAGCTTACTGATTAAGAAGCCGCTCCTGTTCCTACTCAAACAAGCACAGGTCATTCATTTCATCGTGTTCAGGAGTGGACCCCAGTAAAGGAGCTAAGAGAAGTTAGTCGCAAGTTTCATTAGATCATTTCCCTTTCAGTAGGTTTTCAGCTATGTTTTCTGTGTTTCAGTGTGCTTCCCACACATATTTCCATCTCATGTAAGGAGACAGAGGAGTCATCAAAGTGATGTCTTAATTCAGGCAAATTGCTTGGAAATTCTAATAGAATGAGCTAGTCCACATGAAGGCATTGCGGTGTGCAATCATAGTCAAGAGATTTATACCCTTACAGTGGAATACTTTAGAAATAAGCATAGAGCTAAGCAGTGATTTGTGTAGATGACAGAGAAATTAAAAGCCTCCTTCTTTATGGGGTACCTGTGCCATTGGCTCTGGCTGACAGGAGGAGTGCTTATCCACTGGCTCCTTCACAGGCGAGCAGAGAGGGAGGAGAGCCTTGATTCCATACTCCTTTCCCTGCTTGCTAGCAAGAGTCAGTGAGGCAATGCAGGGAAGGAGGAATAAGAGTTGGGAGTTATCATAATTCATTAGTAGTGTAGATCAGCTGAAATTACTCCTCTGTAAGCAAGAGAGGAATTGTGACTTGGATCAGTAAACAAAGGAAGGGAGTTAGGTTTCAAGAGGGACTTTGATAGTTGTGATGCGGGGCTCAGGACTGGGAGCTGGGCCAAGCAGCCAGACAAATACAGGCCTTTCAGCATGTAACATTGGCTTCCCTGTATGCTCAATAAAGTCCTTTTCCTGTAACTCTGCCTGCTTGCTGCATCACTTATTGCTAATGAAGCCTGGAAGCTGTAACTGAGTACTGTGGTCTCCCTGGATTAGATGAACTTGTAGCTTGGACAAAAGCCCATTCAGTGCCAGCACATGACTGAGGTGCTTTTGGTGGGCTAAGGGAAAGAGCCAGATGCACTGTCAGAACTTATATCAGTACCTGTTGTGGAGGGGTGGCCTGGTGGCATTTGTAAAACAGGGGCACATCTGAGAATCCAGGCTGCTCCTGTCTGCCCAGGGAGAATCTATAGCCAAGAGCATTTTTTTTTCTCTCAGCAGATGGGAAAAAGAGTGCAGTGTTGGGTTTTTAACCCCTCTGATGTTGGGACCTTGGCAAGTGCTCCACGGCTTTGTCACCTTGACATTAGAAGTTTTAAATGCTCTTTCCATGTGAGCATACCTTGAGGCTATTTGGAAACTGAAGGCAGCACAGGATGCTGAAAGCCTCTTTAAGGGGAGTTGCCTATTGGAAGCATAGACCTTTACAAATATGAAGATAAGACATCAATGAATAAGACTCCTCTTGGGTGGTACAGCTTATACCCCTCCCTTTGTTCAGGGCAGTGCCTAAAGAAAGCAGCTAGCCTGTAATAATAATGCTAGTCCTTACACTATACTGTACAGTTCGTAGTTCAGTCAAAAGTAATCACATTGCGGTATGCCAGACATCTGCTGTTAACAAGAGGGAGCTGTAATAACAGGGGGAAATTACGCAGCTGCATATCGGTAACTGCAGCATCCCTGCACCCTGTCTGTCTGAGACCCCTTACTTTCAAGACAATTACATACACATATAGAACATGGATTATCCCAAGCAGAGCAGATTTCAATAAAAAGCTAAGCTGAAATAGGGAAGATCTATATACTCCTGCCTTTAAGTAATTCTGCCCATTCTTTGTTCACCCACCATTTCTGGTTTGGCATTGCTGCTTGGCTCTCTCTGCGGTTCCAGTGATCCCATTCTCAATATGCCATGTGTCTGCCTTTCCAGCAAACAGAATTGTGCTTTTTCTTGTACCGCCTTCTATGCATGGAACACCTCTCCAAGCTGGTTCAATATCCCTTTGTTCCCTGAACTCTCCTCTGAAAATGGACCTCTCCCAGTATAATAACCACTATTGTTTTAGACCATCCCTTTCTCATCATGATTTGTTAGAGGGTAATAAAATATGAGAGGCTGATAAAGTGTCTTCTCCAAAGCAGAGTTCTTTCAGAAAAGGTCAGGTATTAACAAGGTCAGCTTCAAGGGAGGTCAAAAAGCACACTTCACTGTATTCTTTATTTGGCTTTTTTATTTTTATATTTCCAAAGAAAGACTACTGATGAATGCAGACATGTGCTGAACAGTGAAAGATGCCTAATTGGAAAATATTTGCAAAATGTATTCATCCGGTACTTTGGTGCTGGAGAAGGGAATAGAATTTGTGTTTGCTGAATCACTGTGACATTTAAAAATGTTATATAAGAACCAGAGTTTTGGTTAACATGGGCAGAAAATATTGTGCAAGTAACAGCATGCAGAATAACCCCAGTGACTGGAGCAGCAGCAAGCTATAACATCATCAGATTTCTCCACCGTAATAAGTGTTAATAATGACCAGTTAATATTAACTTTTGTTTCCTGCTGTGTAGCAACAGTGGCTTCCCAGGATAGTGTGACAGGGGCTATAGTGTTGCATGTCATCTTGCACAAGGCTGGAAAAAGTCCATCTTATGAATGTATTGCCAATTAAGGTACAGGAGCAGACTTTTTTTTTGGCTTCTTTTCCCATCCGTATTTCAAATTGTTGTTTTGAATTAAGGGTCCGGATGAGTTTTCTATCTGGAATTGTTTTAAAGGTCATGACGAACTCTGCTTAATGAGTCCATTAGATGCAGCGATCAATATCAAGCTTCTAGCACTTATGTGTATTGATGAGCTGATTGTGGTGGGATGGTAGATGGGGAATTGGGATCCATTTTGATACTGTCAGAATAGTTGATAATGGCCTTACCAGACTATGGCTTTAGTAATCCACTTAAAGCATCTTTGGGATATGGTAAGCCATATAATTAAGAATAGCAAAGCTGTTATGTACTTTATAGAAAGGTTACATGCATCAGGGGTTGTGTGCATTATGGCACTGGCAGCATTTCTAAAGACATTCCTTTCTTCAATACAATATGAGATATCTTCTGACATTGTGATTAGGCAACAGGGAATTAAGCTGTTCTGTGCAATAGCAAGTAACTTTAAATCTTCAGTGACACAATATGAAGATCACTAATAATTCATGGAATAGCATGCTGTTTTCTTCATCTGTACTGTAGTACTCTGATTTCAGGAAGCTGTGATAACAGTTGGCATCTTGTATTCTCAATGATTTTAATTATTGATCTCCAAATTGCTTTCCTTGGTCTTGTTCCCATGACAACTTTTGTTGGAGACAGAAGAAGTGGGAAGGTTTGGATGGGGAGTCATGGACATGTGCAAATGGCTTAACAACAAGTCAGCATCTCTTCACATGCTATATATGGAGTAAGGTGGTAGGCTCATTTAGATGCTGTATGCAGCACAGACAGCTAGAAAAAAATCTGTCTGGTTCTTTCATTGGATATGGAACAGGTTGTTGAACTCTGTAGCTCTGATATTGTGCAGAGTATCTTCTTTCACAAGCTCCTGTATTTCCACTAGGGTTAAGTAAAGAACTCATAAAAAATGAACGCCTCATTGTTGGGGCCACTTGGGGAGGAAAAGAAATCTGTCTTCAAAGTGGTTAATGTTCTAATTCAGGGGCTGGCAAATTACAGTCTATGAAACTTTGGTTTTGGTGGCATTCAGCTGCAGGGAGCCCTGTCTGCACTGTGCCAAAGTTGGCTGCATGGGCTCCAGCAGAGGTGGCTTTCACTGTGCCACATTGCAGCTGAGTGGTGAGGAGAAGTGGTAACAACGACTGGGTCCTAATGCATACCTTCCTCCTACATTTGCTGGTTGCCCCATCTCTACCTTTCTGCTACATGTCTTAGGGTGTTTTTAAGCATTCTACAGAGGCATTGGGGGTTGGCTGCAGCCAGCACTGGGGATTTTGACTGAGGTGTGCTAGTGATCCTGCTGGGACTTAAAGCCAGAGGTTTCTGGCTAGACAGTCTTGCCTCTTCACCCAGGGGCAGACCACTTGCCATATTTGGGGTCAGGAAGGAATCCACATAGGCAGATTGGGATGGACTGTGGGGGATTTTTTGCCTTCCTCTGTGGCCCCTTACCTGGGATCTCTTGAGCATATATTAATAACCTTTTATAGAAGTGGGACGTTGGCTGTCATGGTTTCCTGCTTTACATGTGGCAGGTTAGGGTGTCATGTTTTGTGTTATGCTGGTTTTCGTAGTTTTATGAAGAGTTAGATTATGGTTTGTATAGGATGGTTTGGATAGGGATGATCCTGCCTTAGGCAGGGGGGTGAACTAGATGACCTCTGGAAGCCCCATCCAGCCGTATTACTCCCTGATTCTACTGAAGTTGGGCCATTCTAGCCTCCTTCCCCTTGGCCAGAAAGTGTTGCCAATCCGTGTTCTAATTCATCTTAGCTTTGTCTGTTGCAACACTTTTAGTGATCTGTGCATCCATCTAGCCCAATTCACCAGATAAGGCTACAGTTAGCAGACTAGGATTTGGAAGATGCCAGTATGTGAAAGCATATTCACACCAGGAAAAATTATGGGTTTTTACTATGCATTTGCTAATGCACAATTTCTACCATAGTAAATCCTAATGTGGATAAGACAGGTTGTAGTTTTGTATATTTATTAACAGGTAAAGGCAAATACAATGAGAAGGATATTGAGGTTTACCTAGACCTCCCAGTGTATAAGAATTAAAAGATGCCTTCTCCACACTAGGATTTCATACTATATTTTAAGCCACATGGCTTAAAAATAAATAAAACCACCCCTACCTAATGAAGCTTTAAAGGTAAATGTCTTTGTCCACAGTAGGCTGATACCATCCAAATCCTAGACTGGAAAAATGAATGCTGTATTTAAAGTCTTTTAGTTAGGATTTGTTAACTAACAAAACTTTTAGCACCTAGGATAAACCAAGTGATGTTAAAAAAGCAAAAAGAGTTATCATTATCTGGTCCTTAATGGTTACTAATGACAAAGTTTATATATATATATAAAAAAACACTACTGACTTTGTGTGCATTACTCATTTACCTAGTTAAGCCAAGACCATTTCTGTATCAAGATGGAGGAATCTAGTTTTGAACATGGCTCAGTCCCCATGGGATGAGAGATTTGAGAGAGGGTTTCACCAGCAGTAATAATCAATTTATGATGATGATAGTGAAAAATCATATACTTGGTTTTTACTCAGTCTTTATATGTACAACCCCCCTCAAAACAACAATAAACTTCTTAAGGAAGAAGTTAGGTTTTATTTCAGTGAGAATTTTCCTTGAGTATGGGCTGAGTGCAGAATTAAAAATTTAGTTTATTATTAGGTATAGAAATTAGAACTTCCTGATGCTCTGATACCATAGTGATGAATGCATGCAGCCTGTATATAGATGGCAAGAGTAGTGACCAAAAATTAGCACTGACAGAGGACATGAAAATGGTTTTCCAGATAGTAATAAATATTTCTTAAATGCAGTTGTTTTTCAGTAACTAAAATAAACACCTAAAAATAAATGTTGACTATAAATAAATATTGGCTTACAACCAGAAATTTTTGCAGTTTATAGAAAAGCAGTAGCTGGGAGTGACCAGCTTTCCATTATGTGACTGAGTTTGACCCCTTCTTTCATTTTGCCAAAATATAACCAGTATGTCTGAAAATTTTTGTGTGTAGTCTTCTGCCAAAGGAACATTTGGAAATGTTCTGGAAAGCATTTGTAGATGACAGTTTGAAAAAGTAAAGGTTTTCATGTAATGGCTCTCCCCCTTCCCCTGCAAATGCTTACTTTTTTTCCTTGCCATGACATCTTTCAGAAAAGCATTGTCTTAAACCAAATGTGGTTTGTTCACTAATCTTCAGTGAAAATTGGTATGCTTTGGTTAGCTTTGGAAAGTTGGTTTTGGAGTTTTGCTTGCTATGGTTTTCTAAAGGAGGACTGGAAGTCTTTTGCTAGGATTAATCAGGCATTCATATGCCAAGCAGAGCAGAGAGATCTACCAGATCCAAAAAGCTTGTGGATAACAAATTCCACCATATCAGGAGAAGCTGATGTGACCAAAGGTATAATTGATACTGTGAAGTATATGTACTAAGGCCTTGAAGACGGAATTGATAATGTGAAGTAGAGGTTTTCACTCCTAAATTAATAGTGGAGATTCATCCCTAGGCAGTAGTGGCTCAACACTGTTACTCATACAGTGTCTTCCTCTTCCTCAAAACAATATTGGTTTCAGTCCATTCTCTAGTGGAGAAATATTTGTGTAACAAAAATCAACACCACTCTGATCAGACTTCCTTGCAGTCTCATTAATAAGGCTAAAATCTGAGGAGTCATGGAAAAAAGACCTAACATTCACCTCTTGGCTAAGGGCTAAGCTTGCATTTCTCTTTGCCTGCCCTGTGAACAGACAGAAACAAAACAATCCCCCTAGAAAGCCTTTGATCCCACAGTACTTAGCCGAACAGCATCATAAGAGATGGAATTTACATGAGTAAGTTTTAAAAATAAGACATTTGTTGAAATAATCTTTGTTTAATAAAAATATATCAACCCTCTTTGTTTATAAAATCAGATGTGTTCTTGCATACTTCACAGGTGCTCGAAGTGGGACAGTGGCCTTGCAAGTCTGTAGGATCCCAGGACAAAAAGCCTTCTCCCAGGAGAAATGTGACAACTATTATTATCCTGAGTGCAAGCACCATTGTATTTACGACCTGTGCTTATGTACAGTCAGAGATGGTTGCTACCCTCAAACAGCTGTTGTGGGCTTTCATGTACGATATGGTTTATGCGAGCCAATCTCCACCCCCAGAGTGCTCAAGCCACCTGCACTTACCCTCTCTAATGATCTCTAGCCCCAGTGGCAATGGAGAGGGGGAAATTGTATAGCAAGAGTAACCACAGACATGAGAGAACAGGAGGAAGGGCTGCAGAGGGGGACATTGCAGATGAGATGGGCAGTAAGGGTATGTGAAGCAGGCCCTATTTGATTCAAATTTGGATTTGGCCTGAATCAGGGGCAATGATTCGATTTGTTGATTTGGATCACTGCCCCTGATTCGATTCAGTCAAATCCAAATCTGAAGATTTGATGCTAATTCAGAGGATCAGTGATTCAGCCACAGACACAGCTTTAAAAGGTTTTTCTACATGCCTTGATGTAGCAGGTGCAGCTCGTGATCACTGTGATGCTGGGGCAGATTGAGAGTGGGGGGACCCTCCACGTGCTTGGCGACTAACCCGGAAGTGGAACAGAAGTAGTTCTGGTCCTCTGCTGGGGAGCGTGCTGGGGGCCCCCCACGGCTTGGTGATCAGCTGCAGGGGGACTCTGGGTGCCCCCCAGACCTAGGAGGCACCAGTCACCAAGCCAGGGAGGTACGAGGGTGGTGTGCTTTTATGGGATGCTCCATGTGCCCCAGCATCACAGCAATCGTGATTCCCTGCTACCTAGAGGTATGTAGAAAAAACATTTAAAGCTTTAAACATTTAAAGATTCATGTCCAAATCTTTCCAAATCTCTCCGAATCTATTCGGAGGGTTCTGATTCAATTAGGAGAGATTAAAGGGTCCTCTGATTTGATTCAGATTCAGAGATTTGGCCACTGAACTGGGCCAAATCTCAGCTGTATCGAGTCAGGGACTGATGCTTCGCACAGCCCTAATGGGCAGCATGGTGGCTCAGCTGTGCGCCACCTATTTCTTCAGGTTAATCCAACTCACGGGTTGTTGACTCCTGTCTTGAAAGTTTATAGTAAAAAAATGAGTTAGAGAACCAAGACACACACAAGTGAAGAGACTTAGCCAGAAACATACAGCAGGTCATTGGCAAAGGTAGGAACTGAGTTTGCCTCCTGTATCTCAGTTAAGTGTCTACACAGTTTCCTTTGGTTGTATGTTTAGAATTGAAATTAAAATATCAACCTCTTAAGAACCTCTATACAAATGACCTATACACAAATGACTTGCATTGTTCTTGCATATAATGTAATAAAACTATATATTAAATTTAGCTACAGGTCTTAATTCCTTCCTATAAAATTTTAAAAATTGGTTCTCAGTCTTACTAATTTCTTCCATTTGTCCTCTCTTCTGTAAATCAGTTTCACATGAGACTGGGACTGCAGCATCCATTAGAAATTCCCTTTTGCACAGGTAATTCCTACTCTTTCAGTGTCTCCATATGATTCTTATAGCAATTGCATTACATTGTAATGGAACCCTTTTTAATGTTGAATCGTAGCCTTCATTAGTCCCTGTAACATGCAGGATAATGTAAACATGGTTCTGAATGTATTTGTTCCACAGCTATTTTTCCATTATTAATACTATGTTTGGTTTAGAAAGTTACATTGTATTTGCTCTCCCAAACAAGTTGTGTAGTTACTTGAGGCCAGATTCATTTCTTGTTGTAGCTCTGTTAATCAGGCTTTGCATACGGAATGAGCAGAACCAGCAAAGAAAATGCTACTGTTTTAGTGGCTAATAAATTCCCCATCATAATCATCCATGCAGGCATGGGGGAAAGGTATCTGTTGATCCACATAACCATAGTTCTGCTGAGCATATGCCAGAGTTTCTGTAGCGCTCTCCCTAGACTACCAGGGGACACAACTCTACGGTAGACAAAGGCTGTTAATTTGAATCCTGACTTTTCCCATAACACATGTTGGAATGACAGCGGTTTTTCTAAGGTTGGGACCTTTGGACTTTTAATGTAATGATTTGGCCACCAAATACATTTGACATTTGTCAGTATTCCTCAAACTAAATTTGCTCTTTTGAGTTGGAATACAATTGACTGCAATGGTCTTAGTGAAGGATCTCTTGCAATTTATAGTTATTCTTCCTCCCAGTATTAATCCAGTTTTAATCTATACATAAAAATACAGGTCTTTCTCAAATGCCTTTTTAAACCACATAATTAGTATTCCTGCTTGACTCTTAGAAAACAGTACATTTTGATTGTTTTCTGTATAGTTTTCTTTCACAGTGTCTGAAAGCAATTTTGTAGCCTTTCTCTGAAAATTTTAACAGCCCCTTCAAGAATCTAGTATTGCCAGAGGGCATTGCAATTTATTTTAGTTTCACTAAAACCCATATGGGTTCCTTATTAGAGCAGAACTTTACCTTGAACATTTTAGTCTGTGACACTTTTTTTCCCAATTCATTGTAATTGTTTATCTTTTTAAAATCCTTTCCTAAAATATTAACATCTTTATATTTTTGGGAATGCATTATTCCTTCTTAGTAAAATAAATTTCTTATTTTCCAAGAGTATCATTCTTATGTGTTGTTTGCTTTAACAACTTTCACTTAAGCTTTCTAACTTTTAAGAGGTTTTTTTTTTTTTAAATGTAGTTAGTCTGTGTATACTACATTAACCGACAAAGTGGGGGAGCCCTCTGGTGGCTGATTTAACACCTGCAAACTCTCCCATACATTAAATACTTTTATTGTGAAGTCAGCTACATGTTGAAGTTAATTACATATTTCCCATTAATTTCAGTAGGAAAAGGACTGAGCTGAAAGGAACAGATTCCTGTACAAACATAGTGAGTTAAAACCTTTAGTAGTTGCACCTTAATACAAAATTATAATAAACTTTTTTTCCCTTTAGCTGTAGATCATGACTAGTTTCCTAAAGGAAAATAATGAAAACAAATTTCATGATGCCTCCTCTCCACAATAAATAAATCGTATTTAGGAATTGCCCCACATGCATGCATAGGTCTTTTTTGAAACATTGTTCTCATGCATCAGTACTGTATATATTGCACTCAGGGATGTGACCTCAGGGAAGAACAAGCGTCTGTCCCTGTAGGGTCACCTGAATGAGGAACTCCTGCAACTCACCTGAGGACCTGACAATTTATTAAAGGGTGAAATCCCAGCCAAGAACCATTCAGTTTGTCCTGACCACTGCAGGCAGTGGGCAGATGCTTTTCTGTGGCTAGTACTATCTGGAGTTTGTACTTGTCATAAAAATTCAGTGCATGCTGTTCTGAAAGCCATTCCTTTCCCAAATGTCCAAGCTTCTACTTTTAAAGTCTATGTGTGGATACTCAGTAAAGACAAAGCAAATTAACTGAAGTGAGGTAAGCAATAACATATACAAGGTAAAGCACATACACCTTTCTGTAAACACTTCAGAAGCGAGCCAGTCTTTGTTTGCTGTAGAAGTATCAAGCTGCAGTGAAGTAAGCTTTCTTTACTTCTAAATGAACGTATCCACACAAGGATAATATTCTTTAATTTATGTGCATTAATTTCTCAGTTCCATCTAATTCGTCTCAGCTTTCTTGAGTGTCCTCTTTGTAGCCATGCCTTGGAGTGAATGTGTTTACCCACTGTGGTCTGCTCTGGTAATTCTGTATTAAAACCACTTTCACTTCGGTAAGTAAATATTCTTTCAGCTGTATAGAAGCATGATTTAATAATCCATTAAGAAAGTGTTTTTTTCCCCCACAAGTAAACTATTCAAGGCATAGTGACAGTTAATTTGCTCCTTCCTTCTCCAGGGTACTCCTAGATTTAAAAAAACAGCATACAGACCTTCTCTGAATTGAGGAAAAAGTAATCAAGGTGGTCAAATTAAGTTGCATCTAGTAAACATGTTTAATTAACTTATCCCCCAAAATATTCTCTTTTACTTCCCCTCCACTATAGGGCTTTTACATTTTTTGACATAATTAGCAAAAGAAAAAAAAGGTCTGAACTTGTCCAATTTTTTCTTATCCTCCCTCCCCTTTCCTACCAGGTTTCTTTTTTTTTCTCTCTGTACAATAAAATAAGAAAAAAAGAAAAAAAGAGCAGAAAATAAAAGCATCACTTTCAGCCCACCAGATAAATAAAAACCTTGCATCACAACAGGCAATTTCCTAGAAAATTTTCTAGGGGAGGGAGGGAAAGAAATCTTTACCTTTGAAAAATTTTAATGAAAAAAAATTGCTCTCTTTTTTACCTTAACTGTGTCTTTTAATTTGAACATTCAGATCATTAGAAATTTTGTAATATGATTCCCCCCCCCCTTCTGAAATGGATGTTGCATGTCTAAATTCTGGAGTTTGCTTTAGGTACAAGTTCATTTGGATTTTGCATTCCTCCCACCATTTCTGTAATAGCTGAGCACCTCATAACTCCCCTGTGAAATGGGAAAGTAATAGTATCCCCTTTGTATGAGTGAAACTGCACAGAGACACTGAAGACCAATCCAAAGCAGGACTTAGGTGTCTGGGTTGCACTTCAGTCTAAATTTGGTGCCTGACCTGAAAAGAACATTTTAATCATTTTACATTAAGTGCATTTTTTTTGTATCAATGAATTGTTGGTAAAAGTATATAAATAGTATGGAGAATAGGGAGAAGAACCCAGGAGTCTGTCCTTCCTCAGGACATCCCTAATCACTAAGCTACATGCTTCCTTTTGCACACCTTCTCTGGCTCCATTAATCTTGCTTTCCTTTCTACATAATAGTTTTCCAGCTTCAGGAAGAAATCCAGTGTGTTTCCGCATCCCAGTCTAGTCTATACTCTGGTGGCTAGGGCGTTTTCATAGGAGGTGGGAGATGTGGACTTGAATCCCCACAAGCTGAGTACAGGACATGTCTCTCCTACTCCCCAGACAAGTGCTTTAATCTTCAGCCATTGTGTTAAAAATCCCGTTTTTGAATGGAAATGACCATGGCTGCTGTGATTTATGCTGTAACCTGCCAGATTGAGACTGACTGCTTTGAGCCCTCCCCACCCCCGTTTCAGGCCTCTAAAAATGCCTACTTTGTAAATGCCAAATAGCCTTAGGCTTGAATAGACACAGAAATGTTCATCTCTATCAAGGTGGCAGCAGTTCTTGGCAAGCACAGTGGCAGTCCTTTGGACACTAGGCAAAAATGTAGTCTTGTACAGCCCTTCACGCATCTAAGACAGAGGTAGGACTTAGGTCCTCAAATTCTGCTTAAATTGCATTTTAAGGCCATGCATCCTTTTGGATGTTTGGCCCTTACTGTGGAATAGGAACATCCACAAAAGGGACTACGGCGGAAAAGCTATTCCAAGCTATTTCCCCATGTAGACAAGTCTTTATATTGTTCCTGGCCTCTTTTTTAGACCACTACAGAGCTCTCTTTCTTTTAAATTTGGCAACCAAACAGCTGGAAAAATGCATTTTATAATTTGTGCCACTTCTGGAGAGTATAGCTGGTGATTTTACAATTCACAATGATAAAAACAGAGAGACCGTATGGTATTTTAACATACAGGTTAAGGTATCATGCCTCAAAAAATCCAGTGACCTGATTTGCAAACAAACTGCGTGTGACATTGTAAGAACTGCATTTGTAAGAAACTTGATGTTTAGTTCTTTGTGTCCCAACATCAGCTCTAGGTAACAGGAATGTTTAGATTTAAATATATTTGCAAATTAATAAAGTCCTTATTTGACTTTTCAAGAATTCAAAATTTGTCAAGATAAGTAGATGAATTTATTCATGTTGTGTGTGATGATTGACAGCAGAACTCTACATTATTCTTTTAACTAACTACTGAAAAATGTGTGGGAATTTCTTCAAGTTCATAATGTGAGCTTCATAAAGCATCGTTTTTATAGGTTTAGAAATCATACACGATGCCACACACAAATTCTTGAAAATTCTTTCAGGATTTTTTTAAGTGTTGGCAGGCCTAATTTTTTTCAGGTTAAAATCTAATTGAGATCTAATTATTTTTTAGGTTAAGGGACTGACTGCAATGGAACTGTTTCTGTAGTAAAGCAAAAAACAGCGGGCCTGGGTCAAAACTGGATGGAAATCCTGGATGTGTTAAAATGGGAAAACATCAAGTGAACCCAAGCATGAGATTAGCAGAGGGGAAAAAGGACACAACAATAAAAACAGAAAAAAGTGAGCATTAAGGAATGTAACATATCTGTAGAATGAAAGGGATTTTTTAAAGCAGTTCTCTTTAAAATGATTGTTAGGAGTTAGAGGTAGTTGAGTAAGAAATGGAGAGGTAGAGGTAGTTGAGTAAGAAATAGAAGGTTATAAAGAGCAATAATTTTGCAGAAATATTTATGATTTAAACCTAACAAGAGAAATCAACTATGCTCTGCAGGAACAATTAACTTGTAGAACTAGTTACCAAAGGAGGTTGTAGGAGGCATTTAGCATAGCCAGCCAGGTTCAGAAATGGACCAGATAAATTCACAGATAATGGATCTATTGAACAGAATGATCAGAACTATATCCTCTGGTCTCTCTAATCAGAGCTGTAACCTCTGGTGGTGGATGCCAGTGAGGTTAATGATCAGCAGACAGAAGATCAGGGTGGGCAGTGTACAGCCCATGGGCTGGATCTGGCCCAGGGAGCCTCTGTAGGTGGGCTACAGAACTGCAAGGCTTTGTCTGTGCCTGTGGCTGTACTGAGGTTGTTGAGTGAGGAGCTATGCTGAGGCTGGTAAGCTGGAAGCTGTGCCTCCCTCGCAGCTGCTTCTCTTTGCCCTGCCTCTTTCCCATGGCAGTGGTGTAAAAGTAGCTTCCAGACAGAGGGGAGCTGCTTTGGGGCTGGGGAGTTGAAAGGTGTGCCTCTGCCACTTCTATCTTGGTCCCCTTTCTCTTCCCCAAGGCTGTGATGAGAGCACAGCTTGCAGCCAGAAAGGAGTTGTACTGGTGCTGGGCAGTAGGGCCGTGTGAAGCTTTGGGTGGTGATTTGATTTGGAGGAGATTTGGCCTGATTCGTTGGCCAAATTTCTGAATCCAAATTGAATCGGGACCAATTAAAGGTCTGAATCAATTCAAAGCTCTCAGAGAGCTTTGATGATTTGAGCAGTCTCCAGTGGATGCAGCAGGGAGCTACAACCAGACTCCAAGCTGCTAAGTACCCCTGCCAGGCCCCCTGACCCCCATTCTCCCAGCCCCCCCGACCCCTGCCTGCTCCCTCAGCCCACCGCATGGCTACTCCTGCCCACCCCAGCTCCCAGAGTTGTAGAAAAAAAAAGCCTGGGTGCTCACTGCATGCTGCTGGGTTGGGGGCTCTGCATAAACACTCCAACCATCCCCCTTGCTCCCCTAGCCCCTCCACAGGTGCCCCACCCAGGCCAGCTCCGGCCCTTTAAGGAAAAAAACCCCCAAACCCTGGGACTCACCACTCCTGCGGTGGCCTCAGAGCTTTGGGGGCTCATGCAGAGTCCCCCACATGGTGTGGAGCAGTGGAGATTGCCCCCCTGCTGGCAGGACTGGTGAATGCATTTTTTTTTTTCTTAAAGCGCCAGACTTGGCCTGGGCAGGGCACCCATGGTGGGGCTGGGGGAGCTGGGGATGGTCGGTTGGGGGGCTCATGCGGAGCCCCCCACATAGTGGGGGGCTAAAGGGATTGCCCCCCACCTGGCAGCACCTGGTGATCTGGGGCTTTTTTTTTTCCCAAGTGTAGGAAGCTGGGGCAGGCGGGGCAGCCATTGCTGAGTCAGAGATTTGGCAGCAGCTGAATGTCCGAATCAGATTCAGCTGAATCAAATTCGGACAGTGCTTCAAGTCACCGAATTGAATCACTGTCCCCCGAATTGGCCGAATCCAAATCCAAAGCGAATACTAGCCATTTCGCACAGGTCTCCTGGGTAGCTACATGAAAGCAGCTTCCAAGTTCCCCTTGAGTTGAAAGCTCCCATTATACTACAGCTTGATATCAGGGTGTTGGGAATAGCGCCGGTGCAACTCCCAGCTGTGTGGCTTTGCAAGGGATGCAGGAAAAGCTTCCCTGCTGCTGACATACTGCTGAAGCCACCTGACCTTTGCCAGACTGGGGCTGTGTTGTTCTAGCCTGCGGCTTGAAAAAGTTTGCCAGCCCCTGGTCTAGATGAACCTGATTCAGTGCTCTTCCTCTAAAGCAGTGATTCTCAACCAGGGTGCCATGGCACCTTTTCAAGGGTGCTGTGGGGTGCAACACAATGTTAGCACTCTTTGGTGTGCCAGCATGGTTTACAAGATAAATGCAGTTTTTCAAATAGAAATGCATAGTATTAAAAACATTTTGATTTGCCGTGGCCTTTCTGAGTTCTTTGCCACAGAAGAATTGTTCTGTGATTTTTCCATAGTTAAAAAAAGAGTGTAAAATTAAATGTTGGCATTTTTGTCAGGGTTCCTTGATCTATCAAAGGTGTTTTGAGTCTAAACAAGTTGTGAACCACTGCTCTAAAGCATCTACTCCTGCCACTGTTTGGAGTCTGATCCATTAGTCTGACTCAGTATGGCACTTCTCTGGACCAGAATGAAGATCTTTGTTTCTTAGGTTAGCTTATCATGAAACAAAAGTCAACATAGGTATCGCCTGGGCTGCTTCTGCTTTTCTCATTTTCTTTCTTTATGTGGCTTTGTTTTCTCCCTTACTGGAGTAAGCATCTAATTTTGTAGCCTCATCTATACCTGGAAATGGCTCTGCTCAACCATTAACTGTCAGCAATTAAAATAACTTTTCTGCTACTGACATCTTAATATACAGAGAAGGAATTACCATATTTACTTGAATACAGGACACATTTTCCCCCCCCAATCAGCATGGAGGAAAAAGCCCCTTGTCTTACAATTTCATACAAGAAAACCTCATTAAATACAATGTCTATCATTAAACTGCTGCCAAAAACAACATGTGCTCACTAATGGAAACCATGATGCTGATTAAGTGCAACCAACATTGAATGTGACTATAACATACATGACCCACATTGGGCAAACCTGGTGATGTGAACCTACCACAAGGATAGGTCAGTGCAGCCCATCTGAATAAGACATTAAGCCCATCACTGTTGACTGTTTTTCAAGTCACGGAATGCAAACATTCTGACTTCCTCTTCACTCCACTAAGCTTAGCCTTTCTTTCCCATCTCCAATGATTCCTGTTTCTTCACCAGCCTTAAATACCTGGCAAGTTATCACAAAACAGGGCCCCAAACAGTTCACCACTCTGTTGCCCCACCTCAGCATGACATATTATTATTGTGGTCCGACTCTCCATGAGGTGGAGTCAGACCAGGTTGTGCTGCTTCTTATCTGTGTATACATTTTTGCAGAATCCCAGGTCTTATGACAAAACACACCCCAGTGAGCAAGGCAGGGGGGAGGGGGACATTAATTAGGATATGGCTCCTTTGTGGAGGGTATCTGGAATACACACATGCTGAGAAGTGCTGAACTGTGGGGTCATTGTGGCTTAAAATGCTATTGACTCTGGTGGGGCCCAGCCCAATGAACTGTTATAGTATATCATGAGCCTTTTGGCATTGGGGCAGAATCCAAAACAGCCCACTTTGTAAAATATTTTGCCAGGCAACTACAGTGGCAGGTATGCATGACAAAAAACACAAGCCCTTGGGCCATGGAGTTGTCTTGGCTCTACAAGGTCCTGAAATGTCTCTGGGACAAATACAGACTGCATGATGAGGCCCCAGCAACCCTGGCAAACCACTGCAAGATGTAGGAGGGTGTAAGGGCAAGAGACATCATATCGCCCACAGACCTACTATCTGGTGACAGCTGCCAGGCTGTGTGGGAGTGAATCTTCCACAAGAACTGCAGAAGAAGCACAGAGCTCAAACTGGCAGGTAGCCCACTGGGCACTCCTTGTGCAGGCATGGAGAAACAGTATAGGGCAGAGAGGCCTAACCAACTATCCCAGGCAATCCTGCCGGTGAGAGGTGGAAACACTCAACCACCTGTGGGACTGCGCATATGCCACAGAGGTGTGGAAGAAAGTACATGTACTCCTCCTTGTGGTGATGAGTTTTATAAACCTGACCAGAAAGGTGTTTTTTTTACAGGCACTTGACTAAGTAGCAAGGGGCCCCAACAGCCCACTTTGACTATTTCATCTCTTGCTTCAGAAATACCCTGTGGAAGACCAGGAGCTTGCGCATAAACAGACATACAAATCTCTCAGTTGAGGGCTGTATTAAAATGGGACTAAGTGAGATGTACTGGTACTACAGGAAGATGGCAAAAGATGATGGGAAAGAGATGATGGACATCATATGGAAGAGAGGGAACTGGCATAGACTTCTTGGATGCAAGACCTCCAAAGAGAGCAATGAGGATGACAACAATGAGAATGACAGAGATGGTGATGAAGCTGGTATAATAGGGCTTGCATCTTGGATGAGGCCTGTAGATGCTGTTAATATGAATAATGATAGCAATAGATAATGGGAAATTTGCACCAACTGAGGCAGTTAACATTAATCCCAATTACAAGAATAGGTAAACCTCAATTAGCTCATTTAGTATACATTTCTACATGTTTTGTCTATGATTAGCAAGCTCTGACATCTCCATAAATCGGCTTCTGTTCTTAAGAATTAGTAATTCAGAGTTGTTTGTCTGAATTTGCAGAGAGCCTGAAACAAGTTATGAAGTATGAAATGTTTTGTTCATTTCAGCTGCTGCTAACTGATGTGACTTAATACTTTAGATGTTAGTGCTGTTAGCTATTTCACTGCTCCTAAAAGCACCCTAAGAAAGGAGATTTAAGGAGATATAAGGACCTAATCTGCTTGGATACCTTTGTAACCCTTACTAGGTGCTTATTTGCATCCGCAGAGGCCTAAACACATTTGTAAGACTGAACTTCAAGCCATAACCTTTCTTGAGCAGTACAGCTACTTCTACTAGGTTTCACAGGGTGCTTTTTCAGTTCATGCCATCAGCAGGCCAGTTAGGTTGGCTAGTGTTTGGTAATTTTGAGAGTCTATGACTAGCTTTGGGCACTAGCTTGAAGAAGTCCTTACATATTTTAATCACTGTCATTATTAGCCATCGTGTGGTAGGGATATGGTGATTATGCACAGAATTCCCCTCCTAATCTTTCTTGATCCCACATTTTAATGTGCACTGAGAATGTGGCAATCTACCCTTGGTTAAATTCAGCTTTGCAAGAGTGAAGCGATCATGAGCACTAACTTTTCAACTCAAGAGGCCTGTGTTTCAGTGTGATGGGAGTGTCAAATGTTTGTTTTGCAAAATAGGAGGCTATAGTGAGAAACTGATAGCCACCATTTGTGAAGTTCAAAGCATGTATTTACCCACAAGTGGGTATGGCACTTGATGACCTCACCTCTAAATGGATACAAGAGAAATAGAAAAGTTCTAATAAAGAGAAATGATAATTTCTAACTTCTTGAAAATGTCCAATATTAGGAGAGATGATGTATAAGATTATGACTTTTTCATATCTTAGCAAGTGGCTGATATACCATAATTAAATGGTACGTTCTGCATGAATAAACCCTGAAGATATGACTTTTCATACCTCTCTGAAAGTTTGTGGATAAAGCTGCTGTTCCTGTTTGCAGTGTATGATCAATAAGAACAAGATCTACCATTTTCAAGCTCAGTTGCATCTAATTATTTTATCATTTACATTATTGAACAATTTCTAGAACATGTGACATTTGCATTCATTTTAGGCCTTAAACTTTTGGCTGAAGATGTTAAACTAGTTCTTTATTCACTGCACTTTTTTTTTCTCCCCTTCTTCTTTGTCCTTGGGCAGAAATCTGAAATGACTTCTCTTAATCTTTCTGTTACCAGATTCTGTGGACCATTAACTTTATACTCAGTGATATTTGTATCTTAGTGTATGCATTTCAATTTGAACTCACGAAATACCCACTAATCTATTTTTGTGACCCCTCTAAACCAGCCTGGAGTTGCCCCCTTAGTGACATGAGAAGACATAGGAGAGATGACCTCAGAAAGACTGAGAAGGATTTGAGATTTTTCTTGCTTTGCCTCTTGTCATTCTTGTTTTTTCCTAACCAGAGCAGATGCTGTTTTCTAAGAATCAGACAATTTTGTAACATGTGAAGGAAGACAGATATCCAGGGGCATAATATAATGTACTCGTTCAACAGAATTGGAGGGAAAAGGACAAAAGAGGAAGCAGCAGGTTAAAAATAAGGGCAAATTTAACTTTCATACTCCTTAAGGGCTGAACTTTTCCACCAGTATTTATACTGGGTATATCTACATAAGCAATTAATGTGAAGCAATTAACTCCAGAGCATTTTACACTGGAGTGAACTGCTCTCAGGTGCAGCATCTACATGTGCGCCCAGGACAGCAGCACTTTGAGCCAGGGCAGAGCTGCCCCAGACTGGCAGCAGGCTTGGGTGGGGGTCATCCCTGGGCTCCAGGTTGCGGTGTCAGATAGGAGAGGGGCTAGCTAGGGCATGAGGGTGCCCAGAAATGTCAGTTCATTATTTCATACTGTAACTTAATGCTCAGGATTAACAGCAGAGGGTCTCTCTCCTTCACACAATTCCAAACATTCAGAGCTGTGTGGCTAGGTGGCAGGAAGGCAGGAGTCTGGCCCCATGCTTCCTGGGCTGACCAGGTACAATTTACACCTGCATCAGCATTTGCATGTGTTTCACTGCAGTTAAAAACACCCCCATAAAACATTACTGTCCCCAACAGTACTATCTTATGCTGGAGTTGATTAATTTACCGTGCCATAATATTGGTGCACATGTAGACAGTGACACTTTAGTGTGGGGCTAATTAGTAGACCCCACTGGATGCATCTACATGTACAATTAGCACACCTGAATAAACTCCGACGCAGTTTGCACCAGAGTCTGTTGCTCCTGGCTGCACCATTTGTACGTACGCCAGGGACTGTAGCACGTTGAGCCAGGGTGACACAGCCCTTGCTGACAGGGGACTCCGGGGGTCAGCCTGCCAGCCCAGGGCTGTTCCGACTCAGCTCTGTGTGTTGTGGAGGGTCTGGCTGGGGCACGAGGGTGCTTCAATGCAGGGCTAGCTGGCTGTAGCAATTTACTCCATAAAAGTTCTTTGGGTTCACATAATTTTGACTAGTGGTATTTGGGTTGCTCAAGAAGGCTTATTATAAATTTATTACCAGTTAAATCCTCCCCTGCTTTAATTTCTTGCAATGAAATCATTTCTTCAGCAAATACTTTTTATAATTTTTTGAGTTATTTTCTAAGATGTTATTTGTATTTAATCCTTTCTTTAGTCTTTTGGTCATATTTAATCAACATCAGTGAAATACCATTGGAAATTTTATTGGAAAGATGACCTGTAGATAATCATCTAAAAATTGATGACACATGATTTTTGAGCCTGTGAAGATGGTAGCAGCACTGAATAGCCTTTCAGCACACACAAGGCAGGTTAAGGTTAAGTTTTAATATTCTTGTCTTTCAAGTTGAACTTTTTTAAAGGAATCTTCTATATTTCCTACCAGCCATTTTGGAGATGGAGAGAGGCAGGGAAACAGAGTCAGTGCCACCAGTGACATAATTTATGAACAAACTTTATCTTCATTCTTTACACTGTTATGGATGCCTCAGGCAAATGAGACTCATGGAGGTTTTTTTGAGTTTTAAGTTATTAGGAATGGAAAATCAGATGCTTATTAATCTTTGGTGATTTAATTTGCTCTTATATGGTTTAAGAACTTAAAAAGGGGAGGAAGGAGGACCCAGGAAACTATAGGCTAGTCAGTCTTACCTCGATCCTAGGCAAGCTGTTTGAGAAAATTATGCTGGCACACATCCAGGAGGGGCCAGCTGGGGACTGCATGCTTAGGG
>NW_017728943.1:53503727-53522810 GCF_001723895.1 Crocodylus porosus | reverse complement strand
AGGAAGCGCTACTTCACGGTCAGGGCGGCTAGGATCTGGAACCAACTTCCAAGAGAGGTGGTCCTGGCTGCTACCCTGGGGGTTTTTAAGAGGAGGTTAGATGAACATCTTGCTAGGGTCGTTTGACCCCAGTATTGTTTCCTGCCATGGCAGGGGGTTGGACTAGATGATCTACTCAGGTCCCTTCCTACCCTAGAAACTATGAAACTGGACATGTAAGTACTGGAGATAATTGAAGGAACAACTTCCCAGAGAGAACCAGGTGAATTTATTATTTTTCATATGAAGTGTAACTTTAATACATAAAAATCTGCAGAATTAAAATCCCTTTTGTTTAATTACTGAATCCTTTTGAAAACCTACCCCTTATTTTGGCAGTACCTTAGAGAGGACCTCTTTTGAAAATCTGGGCTTCGTTGTGAGTATGGAACACCTGAAAAACTTGTCTCCGAATTACTGCTATGATTTCAATATGGTCATTTTTTATATATTTTATAGCAGAGGTGCAAGGAGAAAAAACAATGTTCCTGGAAATGGCTAAGTGATAAATCTCTGAGTGTGCTCCATCCTGTGGAGAACAGCTGTCACAATCCTGGGGGTTGATCCCAGAAGCTCTAGGCCCTCTCCCCAGTCTGCCTGCTGCATGTCATTGGGTATAGCCAAATATTGTCATAAAACAACTCTTCCCCTGGTCAAAATCTCAGTCTAACTGGCTTCCTGTACTGGACCTTACAGCTTTGTTGAAGGAGGACCTCATCAACTTTCCAAGGTTCCTCCCCAAATTTAAAGAAATGTTATATCCATGGAAACAGGTGTTTGTAGTTGTCAGCCACCCTGAAATCACCTTCATTATAAGGCAATGAATAAGGTATATAAAACAGACATGAGATTTATTACATAAGAAAGATTATACAAAAAAAAGGAACTGTTAAGTTTGGAGACAAAATATACAAAAACAAAGAAGGAATAATCTCACTGTGTTGTTTTGATTAAAACAGGTTTTCAGTAAATTCTGTTAGTGTCTCCTACAGCTAACACTATTGTCGCTTCTTTTCAGATCATTACCAGCTTCCCTTAATTGGGGACTAGAATCTTCCCTTCAGGTCAGGTTTTCTAGACAACTCTTCTGCCCTGAAAGCTTCTCTTAAATACCTTATCCTTATCTCCCCATCTAGTCAAGTGGGAGAGAAATCTTCACAACCTTTTGCATACAGTTTTCTTTCTGTATAGAAATCTAGCTGACAAGCTGAGTGCCCTTCCTGTTCATTATTATATTCAAGGAAGACCACAATATATGTATTCTCCTAATCATATTTCCCTAAGGTAATCTTTTTTCTAGAGGGAGAGGCACATCATCTTGACATGTGATTTCCTTCTCACTTGAGACCTAACAGATGAATCCAAGTGTCATTTCCCTTTTAAACATATTTTATCATTGTTTATTATGCATTCACTTCTGCATAGAGTGAAAGCAAGCTGTCAAACTTTTATCTGAGTGAAATAGATATGCGTTTCAAAGGCTTTCTGCTATGCAGATGGTCATTATCTTACGCAAAGTGTTCTCGACCCCTGATCTAGCAATAAGCCCACTGACCATACAAAGATACATTGCTAGCAGATATTATGGCTTGTACAAACAAAAATCATAAAACTAGCGTAGTTTAACAGTAGCTGTTAATAGAGACATAAATATCAATAGTAAATCCCATTTGGGGAAATGTCTATATATGATAAATAATGCCTACCCCAAATTAATCACTACGTCTAACAGTACCCATGACAACTGCCTTCTGGGAACTGCCAAATGGATAATACCTCTGTTCTTTCATGTAGACTAGTAATAATCCTACCTACTGCCTTTCCCTCCCTGTGCCACGGGGGAGTAGGGGGAAGATGGGGATTATCAGTGTAAATGACTAATAACGGCACCATTCTTTACTGTAGGGCAACATATCTGGCTAACCTATGTCTCCCATGGCTCTAACACATTCTGCATTCTGGCTGAGTGGCAGGGTGTCTAATGAAAGTCATAGAGTTTCTTTAAATTTAATTATTATTTCCATGACCTCTGTGGCTGCGATGGTAAAACTGTAGCCATACTCTTCATGTAATAGAGTTCTATCAAGCCCAGCCTTCCAAATATGTCAGCTAGAAGCTCCTAGGACCTGGATGAGCAGACATTATAGTACAAAGGCCTTATTGTACATTCATCTTAGGTGGCTTCTGGAGCTCTTAACTCCTAGATTGTCCCTACATTAACAGCCAAAACCAGTTTTAAGCCCATGTTAGGTGGCTTAAAATTACGCCATCCAGGGCAGGTTTATCTCTGATCCTTCTTACCCATCAGACCTCCATCAGTTATTCCAGCAGTCTTCCAGGTTCCCAGGATGCAGTGTCCCCTCCCACACCCTTCTGTTCTGTGTGGACAAACTTTCTACCCCCTGTCCAGGGGGCAGCCTGCAGAGTACATGCCAGTTGGCAGGTCACAGGGCATAGACAGATCCAGGAGTGGGGGTCTAGGGGAAGTAGTGGGGAACAATGAAGGGGCCGGATTGGGTCACCATGAGCTGGGGCTTCCTTCCCAGAGCAGATGAAGTAGCTCCCCCAAAAGTGCCTTTCCTCACCATTCCCACTTCCTGCCTACCTCAGGAAGCATTACCAGCACTTTTCCACCCCAATCCCAAATCCTAATTCATTAAAACGTGAGACCTTTAATTTACTTCCTCTTTTTTTTTTTTTAATTCTTTTTATTTTAGTCAGTGGCTGGCTGACTTCATTTCCCCACCCTTCCCCCACCCCCATTTCCTTTCCACCTCCCGTTTTATTACCCACCCTCATTCCATTAACTCTTCACCTCCCAGCTTCATGTTCCTTTCCCACCCCCACATCCGCACCTCGAGGAGGGATGGAAGCCTGTCTTGGCTTACCAGCCCTGTAGTGGCAATTTACAGCTGCAACTCCTGGTCAGCCCTCTGCTTTCAGCCTCTAGTGGCAAGTCACAGCTGTTCATGTGGGGAACAGTCAGAGAAAGCTTTTAGCTTTAAGGCATGACTGCTCCAAGCTCAAGCTAACACTAACACGGATCAGCATTTGAGTAGCTCGAAGTGCAGTATGTAACAATTGCATTTACATTGGCTTTGTATACTGGTGTAAATTGCACTAGGATTAGGAGTGAATAGACATGTAGAATTCTCTGAGTAGCTCATGCAACATCTGGCTATTACCAGCATTGCAACTTGCCACAAAACAGTGATAGGCAGGTAATAGTTTGCCTTTCACAAAGGGCTACCCTGGGGATGGATGAGGAGAGAAGAAATCTAGACTAGTGTAAGCTACAACAGCACAATGTTATGCCTGATTCTTTCAGGGATAATTCTCTCTCAGATTGGCTGAAGTTGCCACAGTTTAGCGGGTTGTCATTCAGCTGCTACATTTTTACAGTAGTATAATGCTGATTGCATCATTGTAATATTTTATCTATCTAGGACCTTAGACTAATTGTAGACCTGCCAAATGTAGTTAGCATATTTAAGATCCCTTTCTTCTGAGTGAAGATACCGAGATAATTGCATTTGAGGTGTTGTGGTTGTTTCAGCTTCATCACACGTGAATTTATTGGCTGCTATAATGCCACAGATTTTTGAGAGCCTGTCAGAAAATAACATCATCGGTACTAATTGTTCCTGACTACATTTTACACAATTAGCAGGGCATCTGTTATCCTGGGGATGGCTTCAGGTCAGAAAGAAGGCAGCTTCTCCATGATCTCTAGGCATCTTGCTTGTCTTAGTGCACTTAATACCACTTTTACTCTTCCTTTACAGGAAGGTGAGTCAAGGTAGATAATCACCCTCCTAACCTGAAATATTAACATTGGCACAAGAACCATGTGTGGACCAGGCCTTTATTTCTGAAGAAATTTCAGGACAGTAGGAAGCATCTTAAATTGCTTCTGAAAGAACAGAAGTGTATGGTTTGAATTCAGAAAGACCGAGTCCTTCCCAAGTCAGGAGCCAGGATGATATGACTTGTGAAAAGTTCCATAACTGACATGTAGCTTGAAGGGAAGCTGTCAAGTGACAAATCCAAAATGCAAAGTATAGTACCTTAATTATAACTGCTATCCTGAGGTTGAGGATTCTGTCATGACTCCAAAAGCAGCTTTCCAAGATAGAGTAGGTAAAAACTTGTTACTAAAAGCCAAAGCTGACTTATGTTTTTCCCAAGAGAAATGCCTGATGTGTACTGTAAATGGTGTCCTTTGGGCAGCAGTTTGTATTTGCTGTTAGCAGATGGGAAACACTGGATGCATCTATACATGCAATTAACATGCAGTAATAAACTCTGGCACATATTGCGCAGGAATTTATTGCTCTTAGGTGTTGTATTTACACATGTACCTGGGACCTCAGCATATTGAACTAGGTTGGAGCAGTCCCAGCTGGCAGGGGACCCAGGGGATCAGCTTGTCCGCCTGGGGCTGCCCTGACTCAGCTCAGCATGCTGCAGGGGAGCTGGCTGGGGCACCAAGGTGCTCCAGTTGGGGTGGGGTAGCCAGCATGTGTAACTATATAGAAGCTGTATGCACACAGACTAATCTAAAAATTGCAGAACCCAGTTTAATATAAACCTGGATCTATGTAGTATCAAACTTATTCTATCTAGGTCAAACCGGTGCATGGAACTTCTGTACACTTTCCTTGCACAGCCGTGGGGCTGGGAAAACCCAGTCACTGGCACCAGCCTCAGGGCTGCTCTTTTCACCCCTCACCTTGCACTGGGCTATTTTTTGCCCCTCCCCCCTGACCAGCTAGCCCTCCTAACCCTCATCCCACTTTTATCAGTGTTCACTGCTGCTGGAGGCAAGCAAGTCGGTCCCAGTGTGGGGAGGGAGGGATGAGGGTGTAGGTTTACTGGGGGAGGAGAGGATCCAACTCTACCAGTGCCTGCCCCCCCACCCCTAGTGAGTCATGTGTGTTCCCACCATGGGTTGTGTTGGCCCCATAGTGCCGACCCGTATAATACAAGATTTTAAAAATAAAAGCAATTGAAATAGTTTGCCCACAGACTCTTGTCATTTAGCTTACTTTTGCAGTCTGTTCTTTCTTTGTTAGACAAGCTTCCTTCGTGGGGTTGGAAATTCAGTTTTTAGGATTTTGAAACAAGAACATCAATTTGACAGAAAAACAGCTAGGTTTCCCAGTTTCCCTCCCTCCACCATCTTCTTAATATTCCAATGGTTTGGTAAGCATGCTGCAGGATCACATGAGAAATTACAGACATTTTTCACCAGTAACAAGAAGTGAATATTAGTTTTGAATCAGGATGACTTGTAGGAAATTCCTCTATGCTTTTTTTATTAAAAGATTATTATAGCTTTTGCCATGGGAAGGGAAAAGCAAGAGTTATCCAGGCTGATTACCATTATAACATTAGGGGAAATGCATTGTTAAATTTCTTTAAAAGTAAACCTTCTGTTTATTATGTTCCTGTGTCTTTTTTTTTTTGCTTTGTAGTCATCCATCTCTTGACCAATTAAATGTATAGTATAAAACTAAGAATATGAAATAGGAGGAGGCTGTTTCCCCCTCTTTCTACAATATATGGTAGATCACCTTAAAAAGAGCCCTTTTTAAATTTAGGTCATGATGAGGTCACCTGGAAAGCAGGTCACATGAATAATCAAATATTTCATGTTAGAGCGACTACTTTTTAAAGCTACTTGTAATTCAGAGGCGGTCCCTTCACTACTATAGTGAGGGCTAATCAAAGGCTAGTAGTTAGCTACTCTTATTTTAGCAAAACAAAATAGTGTCCAATGAAAATTAAAAACAACACATTTTGGACTGTATAAAAGATAATATTTCATACAGTGCATAGTGCTGTTGTGAAGTTTTTGCCACAAATACTCTGCAGCATCCCAGCAAAAATCTTTAAAAGCTAAATAGCATGAATATCAGTTGTTTGTCTGCCCAGAATAGAAAAGTGTGCGTAATGTAAACCTTCAGGGACTTAGAAAAGTTTTGCCACAGAGGAATCTATTGTCTAAATGGGCATTATGGAGGCTTTTCACCTTCTGAAGCAGCTGCTATTTGGCTGCTCTTGAGACAGGACACTGGTCTAGCTCAGGGGTAGGCAAAATTTGGCCCACAGGCCAGATTCAGTCCATGGAGGGACTTTGACAGCCCATAGTGGGTCCCTCAGGCCCACTTGGCTCAGGCGTCATCTGGCCCTTGGTGCATCCCACCACCCCCTGTGCATAAAATGGGGCTGGGACAGCTCTACAGCTTGTCTGCCTTTCTACGGAGCCCATCTGGCAGTGGCTTCTTCTAGCTGCTGCTGTCACTGTCCTCAGACTTGGCCTAGCAATGTGGACCAGCTCTGGACTAGCCAGAACCTGTGCACACAGCCCTGACCCTGACGCACCCCATGCCTGCTCCAGACTTGCTTGCTGAGTGGTGGTGGCAGCGAGGTAGAAGTTGCTATTTGGCATGGGGGAAAAGCAGCCCCCCCAGCTTCGCCACTGCTGGGCTCTTTTTGCTGCAGCTGCTCATGCCTGGGCTGCCCTGTGGCTCCTCTGCCTGCCACCGTTGCCTCTCTGGGCAGCCTAGAGATGGCAGTGACGGCAGCAGAAAGGAGCCTCAGGGCAGCCTGGGTGCAGGCTTCAGGTAGCTGCAGCCATAAGAGCCCAGCAGTGGTGAAGAGGAAGGGCTGCTTTTCCCCCAGGCCAAGGGGCAGCTTCTGCCTTCCTGCTGCTGCTGCTCAGCATGGGCAGGTGGTCCAGAGCAGGAGCAAGGTGGGCTGCAGTCAGGGCTGTGCTCATGGATTCCAGCTGGTCTGCTCCAGCCAGGGTGAGTCCAGAGTGGGCACAAGGAAGGCTAGGGTTGGAGCTAGAGCTGTGTGCTTTTGGTTGTGGTGGCGACAAGTCACAGGGTGCTCATGCTCCAAGCTGTTGGGGGGCAAAAGGGGGTGCTAACCAGCTCGTGGCAGCTCCCCAGTACTGCCTGTGTAGCACTTGGGCCCAAATAATTGCTACCCCTGATCTAACTGGTCACTGGTCTGATTCAATATGATAATTTAATGATCTTATTTGAAGCAAAGTCTACCTGAGTAATGCAGGATTGGGCACTTGGTCCAGAGTCCTCTCCTTTAGGTGGTTAACTATTTATGTCTTTTATTAGGTCTGCTTTGGTTTCTCATCCACTGTATGAGTCCCTAAGAGAGACATTAACAGCCTGTAACTTAATTTTCTCGGAATCTTATTGGGATCTAATTTCATGTACTGCTATTTGTTGTTATGGAAACAGTATAATGAGTTCCATGGTATAGGGGTGGGAATATCACATGCTGTTTATGTTCAGAGTAAAAATGACAAAATGGCATTTCTATAAATGGTTCTCCAAAATAAACTGCTTCAGTGGGGCTGTTGTGAAATCTAAATAGATTTTCAGCATCTTTCCATATGGAATGCAGAAGTGATATGAATTATATGTTAATATGGAATTAAACTCATCATGGAGATATTAGAAAACTAGCCTCCTCTCAAACTTGGTTTTATTTATTGTAGATTTAAACAGAGTTCTGCATTTCTCTTGTGCTGTTTTATAAATTGAAGCAAACAGTCTGTTTCAAAAACAGAAATTCTTTTCTTGTTTAGGCCAGTAGAAACCCTTAGTAACCCCATTTGAGTATGGTAAAAAGTTTAAGCTCTATTTTACTTCTTTTCGGTATTTAAAGAAGACTTCGACTTTTTATTTTTTTAAGTTTGTTTTTGCTTACTTTTCATTAGAAGTATATCTCTGCTTCCCTGGTTTTTGATGGAGTATCCCTTGGAGGACTGGAGAACTAGTGAGAGTATGACAAAAGAAGCTGAGACTGAGACATGAACCATTGGTAGCAGGGGATATTTAGTTACAGTTTAAATGTTTGATTTTATTTTGTTTTTGTTTTGTTCTGTTCTGTCATTGTTTATTTAATTCAAATTTCTGATAAATACTTCTGAAAAAAGCTATCCTTGGGAGAGCTCTGTTAAATTTATTAACATCAATCAAATGTCAAGAAAACACAATCTTCAGGTTACCTCCAAGCCATCCTCCTGCAATAGTAAGGTGCACAAAATTTTGTGATTTGTGATATTTAAAGTAAAAAGAAAAGGGGTGGGACCTCCTTTAGATAATGTAAAGATGGAGAAAAGGGTACCACTGTTATTTATTTGCTTCTGTAGAGTACCAATAACATCCAGAAATTGTGAGAGAATGATTTGTTCTTTTTATACTGTTTATTTTCTATGAAAATATTTAAGATGTTTTAAGCAAGCACATTAGTAATGCGCAGGTAAACGATGAGGTAGCTGATATTGCCTAATTGAGATATTTATTCTACCAGGTCAGTTGATTCATGTGAGAGTCCAGTGAATCTGCCAGAGGCCAAGGCCTTCATTTTGTACCTGCTGAAGCTATAGGCTAAGTACAGACAGTCAAAAAGCCAGAGGCTGAATAGATTCAATCATTGCAGGTTAGTCTAAATGGCGTTGATTGAACCGAGAAGCAAGTGAACAGACATTCACTTCTTATTCCGGAAATGGAGGCCCATGCCTGCAGTGGCTCAAGCCAGAAGCTGGGGGGCACTAGAGCACGCCTCCCAGCCACTGCCAAAGGGAAGGGAGAAGAGAAGCCCTCTAAGGCTTTCTCCCCCTCCCTGCTCAACCAGAGGGGACATGGCCAGGCTCCAGCCTGGGGCCTCTGTTTCCTACCCTTACCCCCTTCTCAGTGAGCTGGAGCAGTGATAATGCTCTGGCTAGGAAGCGGAGGGGTGGGACCAACCCTGCTCCACTGGAGCAGACAGCACAGCCCAGGGCTGCAAAGCATCCTGGGATGCTGGGGGTGCTGTGAGTTAACTTGAACCAGGAAGGGCTCTGGGGCAGGAGTTCTGTAAGTCAGTTTGACCTAAATCAGTTAAGTCTGATACTACAGGTATCCAACCAGGTTTATTTTAAACTGATTTCAACCATTTTCAAAGTGGTTTAAGTGCACTGAAACTCTATTATGTTACAGGTTTAAACTGGTTTCTGATCACTTAAACTGGTTTAAGTGTAACTTCTGTCCCTAGTTGTAGTAGTAGGAAGAGGTGGGAAGAGCTACTGGATTCAGCCTCAATTGATGCTTATTCCTCTCTCCTTCCCCCACTTCCTATCCCTCCCATGCCATCCACCAGCATGTTGTATTTGAATCAGAGCCCTGTCCATTACGTGGTTAATAATTTGTGCTAAGCCATCTGCACTGGGGAAGTAAGAGTTAGTGTGGACCCCTTCTTTTCCTTCTGGAACCTGGGTGAGCAAAGGAACCTGAAAGTAGGTGTATATTTTACTTTTATTAATGCATGCATTTGTATTTTCTTTCTGACAAGTTGACTGGTGCTGGTGAAACTTGTGCATTGACTCATTTAATACTGAAGACCATGATCATGGCTACTACCTCCTGCTTTGTGTAGTCAGAAACAAAATCAAGCTTTAACATGGACAGTAAAATTCATAGCTGGTGTAGCAGTGTCTCCAGTGCATTTACAGCAGGGATGGCTTCACCTCATCCTATGTGTTGGTGGTACTATTTTTGTTGCTAATAGGATTGCTGTAGTGCCAGGAGCCACAGTTAGGGTCTGGGTCTCATTGTCTTAAGTACCATACACATGAAGAAAAGATGAGTCCTTATACAAAAGCTTATTTGAAGGTCTTTATACAAGATTTCTCCTATTTTTGTCCCCTTAAAATAACAGTTGCAAGGTGGGTCCCTACTTCCTAAAATCAGACAGTGGCTTAACTACTTTTAATTAAGGAGTCACTGGTACAGAAAAGAACCATATGATTTTAGGGTTAAGCTTATCCAGTAAGTACAAATCCACCTCTTGGGCTGAGAGGGCTTAGCATCTGTGGAAGATTGCTGTGTTCTTTGGGACCTGTATGAAAGTCACAGGAACTTGAAACCTTTGGTTTATTGTGTGCAATTTCAGGTACAAAAAGCTATAGGTTGTCCTCTGGCCTGTTGTTGAAATGATTTGTAATGTAATGAGAACTCTGGAATAAAGTTTAATTCAGCTTCTGACTTATACTGCTGTGGTGGACTCCTTATGCAATTATTTTGTCTCAAAAAGGCCTGTGACTTTCCTCTATGCTTTGTTACACTCTGCTAGCTGATTTGGTATTACAGGTGAAATATTTTTAGGTGTGTTTTAACATTACAGTTTGATGTGAAGACAGTTCTAGGACACCTATTTGTAAGTGGGTTTGTGACATCCAAGGTGGTTTAGCTAGACAGCATAGAGTTTATTTTTAAGTTAATGAAATCATCTTGGTAAAATAAGACTATAAAATGTTCTGAAGTCAGAGGCATTAGCAGTGGTGATTTATCAGAAGATGCAATTGAGTGCAATGCATCTCCATTCTGGGCAGACTATTGGCTGGAAAGAAGATACTGTGGGATATCCCCTTACGGCAGCAGGATGTGGGAGACCTGCAAAATAGGCAGGGAAAGAGATGACAGAATTTTGCCTTCAGGAAGCACAAGGCCCGTAAAAGATTTTTGTTTCTAATTGTATTCAGCTCTGAGTCACTAAAACCTTTTGTTTTCTATTGAGTGGATATAGGAAAGAGTTTATAACTGGCAAAAGTCTGTTTTTCCCCAGGACCTACAGTTTTCTGTTTGTAAATCTGGTGAAACCCTTGCTGCTTTATAGTTATCTAATTAGGAAGTTTATTTTTTTAATTCAGTGCGATTTAAACTTTAGGTACAATAATACATCAGCAAAGAGCAGCACTGATTGATCTAAAAATCTTATAGTTAGAATTTCCCTTTTTTACGAATCTTCACGGAAAGTTGGGATTTGTTTTATAGCTGCCGATAACTTCTCTAAAGCTCTTAACATCTATATGTGTTTAATAAACAAGTTGTTGCAGTGGTTTTAAGTGTTTTAGTTTTATTTAATCAAGGAACATAGAGGTCCATGTGGAACACAGTTATGGTAAATAATACTTGCATAAACCACAGTTGTCTCATTCCTGGCTGACAGTTCCCAATGGCTATTTGACGGCCTTTTGCTTGGAGACTGGCTGATAGACAGCACTGGTTTTCTGACTGTCAGTGATGCAAAATAATCAGGAAAATATCAGGAAAAAATGTCTAGCTACTTCAGGGGATTTTTAAAAATAGCTTTTTTTTTTTAATTTTATGGGTTAAACCTAAAATTGAAATTTGGATTTTAGTTCAGAATACATTAAAGAGGGTAGGCATAAACCTAAAAGCAGTGTCCTTGTTTGGTTTTGTGCTCACTGTTGAAGAATGTAGTATATATCACTCTGAGCCACTTATACAGATAAAGTAATGTACCATATGCCTATGAATTGTTTTTGTATAAGAATATTCAAGCTTGGTGAAATTAGACCCATACCATTTGATCAAATCCTACAGTCCCTTCTCAAGCAAAACTCTCAGTACAGAGAAAAGGACTGCAAATTTTGGCTTGGTTGCAATAAAAATTCTCTGTGCAGAAGGACCTTGTAGATTTTAATTTCTGTATCATAAAATGCTTTCCTGGAAGCTTTGAGGACCCAGAGAGTTGCATGTACAACACCAGAAAGGGGTGTATCTATGCATTTCAGTGGCTGTATATACACCACCAGAAAGTGTAATCTATACAGTTCAATGGCTATATATTCCAACTTCTAGTTTCATACGTTTTGCAGTTGCAGCTAAGGCACATGGACAAAGGGTGAATATTGTATAGGGAAAAAGGAAAGATCTGAAGGGGCAGATACCATGTGCTGTTCCCCTTGGCCTTGATGGGATAGTACCATTAAGCTCTTGCCTTGATATACCCTCAGCTGGAATAGGCAGTGAAAGAACCACAGATACACTAATGCAGAGCCTGGTTACAATTAGCAGCTGCTAATATGCTACAGTTTCTGTAGTACACTAGTATGGTTTTCTTCTTTCTTGGGTATTTTCAGTGCTGGCAAATCTGATTTAGTTGTTTTTAGCTAGGCATTTTTCTTAGTTCTAGGGTCACAATATGTTCTCTAGTTTTAATGAAAGCATAAAAGTAATCCACTTAAGTAGGCCAAATGTTCAAATATAGATGCCTGAAGTTAGGGAGCTAAATCCACATTTAGACGTCTTTGAAATCTTTGAAGAAACACAACTCACATTGAATACAGTGAGATTCACAGGCATTTCTTACTGCTGAGAACTGATAAGTTTTTAATCACATGAATACTGCTTTAGACATTATTTTGTATGTATGGCAAACTATTTTTGGGGGTATTTTTTCCTTATATCTCTTTCTAAAGGTTTATTTTATGAGCTGATCAGGACTACTCAGCTGTTTACTGTCCAAATGCCATAGCCTTTAGGCAGATTTTCTAGGGACATCTTTACTGAAAGTTGTTCCATGTTTCAAACTTCTCTGGGACATCTATAAGCAATAATGTAATATCTCTCCCTATTACTATGAACTTTTATGTGGAAGATCTTGAACATTCTGCCAAATAAAGAAAAAAAGAATTAATATGCTTTGGAAAAAAACAAATATAGGTGTTTCTCTGCTGGCCATCTGGTACAAATCCAGAAACTTTCTTTATTTTTCTTCTGATCTTGGCTCCTTACTTAAAGAGCTTTGCCAATACGATTATAAAGCAAAGAGGATAACTGAACAAGACAAGCAGTTTTTTTTAAAATGCAAATAGTTATTTAATACCAGCAAAACGCAAAACCTGAAGTCAAGATTTTTTTCCTGGTAGAATGGGATGTGTTACTATCTAATTATAGTCATGATGTGGGATAGCAGATTTTATTATTTTCATCCTCAGGTTCTACTCATTACACAGAGAAAATGAATTCTAAAAATTTTGGCTTCATATTTTTCCCCTTATGGGCCTTTTATTTACTGGTTTCACCTTCAGATTGTACTGTTATCTCAATTTTTTTAAGGATGAGGAAAGTAAGTATAAGGAAACCTGGCTCCTTTCTCCTTTTAAAACAGGAGGTCAAAGCGAGGGCAAAAAAGAATATAGTGTCTGGTGCTTGGGGAACAAAGAATCTGTTCTTTACTCATTTCCTCAGTCTATATTGTCCTATTTCTTTACAATTATAAATATTCCTTCCACAACATTAGAGAAAAAAGGTGGAAAGTGTCTTGTCTTATATATGAGGCAGTAGTCATTGACTGTAAGTCAGGGCCGTATGGTAGAGCTGCATAGAAAAATAGTTCATCCCTTTTCTCACCTGTGAAAGTTCTTATCCCATGGGTACTCATGCAGAGAAAAGAGCAGTCTTACTGGGGCTGTTGTGATTCCTGATTCCTTTTATGCATGTGAGTCAGAAGGGAGTAAAGGAAGAGAGTGTGTCTTTGGCAGTGCTCTACACAACACAGAGTGGGTCAACACACTTGAGGATTTTGGGCTCTGTGCAGTTTCTCTCCCCCTTGTGGCAGAGATAGGAAACTAGGAGGTAGGTAGTCTGTGTCTGTGTACAGACATTCTATTTCTCCTGGAAGAGTTGCTGTTCTTTTAGTAGAAGCCATAAGTATATAGGCATTCAGGATTTTTCTTCCAGAAAAAAATGGCTGCTTTAGGAGAAAAGTAGCCCAGGAACAACCAACATTAAATTACTCCCAGAGGAACAAGTGTTTGTCCCAGGACAACAAATATCTGTATAACTTATGTTTTTTAGGGAAGTCACAGCACAGTTCTCCAGCATCTCAGGGTGCTTTGCTCACCTTTCACAAGGACATACTTGGTTGCTCAGGCTGAACTGTACTGTTCCAGCCGAGCAGGGAGTAGAACACATCCCCTTAACAGTCCCATATTGTGCTTCAGGGAGACACAGGCTGAGCCTGAGCAGTCTGGGTTAGCCAATCAGGGCTGTCCTGTGCGCTGCTGCCATCTGTTCCATGGAGACTGAGGGAGGCTGTAGAGCATCCTGAGATTTATGCATCAGCCCTGCACGCTCTTTGTTCTTCAGGGGCTCAGCAATTGAATGTCTGTTCAGGTGTCTCTGGGTAGGTTTTATACCAGGAGAATAAACCTGGAAAAATTCTGAATGTGTGTATGAACCCTATGACTGAATTATCTGCTTCTCCTTGGTAGAGTGGCCATGTTATACCCTGTTTGCAGTTTCTGGTAAAGGCAGAAATTACCTCTGAATTTGTATTCAGTGTTGTCCCTAGTTTTGTCATCAGTAGCTTGGTTTAATAAAAATTTTGGCCAGGAAATTTTCATGCTTAGTTTCAGGGTAGACAAGACATTTTTTGAAAGACTGAAGGAAATGGTCCAAGTTGTTTTTTGGTTATAGGGTAGTGAAAATTTAATGTGTTTCTGTTTTTGTTAAAACTGTATAACTCTGCCCTCCCACTTCCCTTCCCCATATGTAATCTAATGTGTTGACTACCTGGCCAAAATAAATGTTCTGTTTCTTTCAGGTTGAGTACTCAAGAGAATATTTTCCTCAGAGTTTTGGTACAGTAGGACTACAAGCATATCTCATATTATTTAGTGAAAGAGAGCACACAGTTCTATTGATGTTTGTTTTCCTGGCCTTTCCTTATAAAAATCATTCATTTACTCTTATTTTTTCTGTTGATACTGCTTCACTGTTGCAGGGAAAAGATCAGGTCAGATGCATCTAGAACTTGGTTGTGGAAATCAGGAAGGTTTTGTTATATGTCTTAATTACCTTATCTAATATTGTATCTGCTTTTGTAAGTTATTTTGTCTTTTACTATATAAACCACCCTGAGCCATTTTTGGGAAGGATAGAATATAAATCTAATAATTAATAATTCAGAGGGAGCAATAATAAACAGAAGGGTAAATCTTGTCTGTAGCATCTCAGAGAGGACTCTATGAAGGCGCTTAGGCACTAAAGTCCACCCTTTAGGCACCACTGAGATTCATGTATCCTCTGCTCAGCTGCTGTGTAATCCTGCAGACACCTGAAGTATCTTAGATTAAGTTTCTGGTGATTATACACAAAACAGCTTGAATCTTTATACACTGAGGAGCCCTTCCTTGTGCCTGTGCCCAGGCAGAGTTCTGACAACAGGTGTTGATTGCTCTGCAGGTTTACCCAATTCAGTAGACGTTGTGAGAGCACACTGACTAATTGGACCTGATGTAAAGAGAACTCTGGGGTCTGGAAAGCTTACACCTGTTCCAATCTACTCAGAAGCCCAGTCAATTACATCTTTTTTATAGCAGGTTGAAAACTTGTATTCACATCTTCACTCTGCCAGATTTGGAGCAAGCTTGGGAAAAGAGTGTCTTAACTACCATTCTGTGAGTCCATTTTGTGTACATAACAAGCAACTTTTAAACTAAGGCATTTGATTAGGGAAGCATCTCTAGTCCACCTGCCTCTGACCCAGGGCCCATGGGCTGAATCTGGCCTGCCAAGGAATGGCCCCACCTGGCGTAGGCATGTGGGGCAGCCCAGGCTGTGGTGTGTCCAGCTGGTCCCATCACCCCCAGGTGCACTGTGGGGCTGGGGCAGTGCAGCTGCTGGACTCCACATCCTGACAGCCCTGGGGCTGGGACTACTGGGCAGTGACAGTGCAGGAGTGGGGCCTGGGGCAGAGCCATGATCCACTTCCCTCATGGCCCTGTGGTTTCACCACCCCATATCCTGGTCCCAGCCCCACCCACACCCACACCCCCACCCAAACCCACCAGTCCTGCTCCCAGACTCCATTCCCTGCTCACCTGTGGCCTTATCCCATCCACCCAGCTGAGTATGCCCTGCCCATGGCTGTTCCAGGCTGGTCTTCATGACCCTGCCTGCTTGCTCCATCTGGCAGTCCTGCTGGTGGGTGCAGGGCAGATGCACCCGTAGGGCCAGGTCCCGTGTCGGTGGTGACATTAATGGAGGCAGCCAGGAGGAGCTGCTGCTGCTAGGTCTGCCAGGAAGTGAAATGAGACAACTGTGTTGTCCCAAACCTGCTGTGCGCTTAGGGGCAAAAGGATCACATGCACAATGGCCTGGGCTGCCCCCTGTGTCTGGGGTGATGGGGGTCAAGGGACCCTTCATGGGCCAAGATCATGAGCTGAAGGGCCACTTACAGACTTTCGGTGAGCTGCTGTGTGGAGGGCTGTGGTGTGCTGACTTGTCTTACAACAGCTCACCAAATCTCCCTAGGTGGACCTCCAGCCCAAATAATTGTTCATCCCTGCTCTGATGTCTTAGAAGCACCTCTGATGTGAGCCACTGCCTCTGCATTCCTTCCAGGGTGCTGTTGTTCAGCAGCTCCCTTGCTAGCCACACACTGGATTGCCAAAGCAAAAGAAATGGGAGAGCAGCTCATACGGCTCTTCTTGAGTCCAGGCAAGAGTCAAGAAGGAATTTCCTTTCTCTATATGAGACAACTCAAGACAGTGTTTAGTGGGGGCTGTCCAGATTTATGCCACTTGGCTTTAGTTCTCAAAGAGAGGGGAGCTGGAGTGCAGCAGTCTCCAGCTATTTACCCTCTCTGCCAACTTGCCTGTGCACCAGGAAGTTCAGAAAGCAGGAAAGGAATTGGCTCTGTGTCTCTAGGGCTGGGTAATACCAATGGAATCCCTAGTACAGGTTTCTCTTTGCACCTGTGGAGGAAACAGGGCAAGGCAGGGAATTTGTCCCTACGTAATTGAAAGTGAGCCTGGAGGTTTTTTGAAATACGTGCAGATCTCTGGCTGCAGGGGTTGAACACTACTGCTTCAGAAGCAACCATGTCCAACGTCTCCAGTGAGAGGGGTGAGTTAGCTGAATGCAAGGTCTGAGGGGAAGTGTAACGGAGCACCCAGCAATTCATCCATGTGATTGCCCAGTGTTCTGTAAAAATTGCATTTACCTTTATATTATAATTGTGCAAGTGTGTAATTAATTATAAATTAATCAAGTAAACTAGATTTAGGAATGATTTAAAGGTCATGTTTAACTTAATAGCCTGCCATAAAGCATTTCAGATCTTTTTTGCTAGCTGCTATGGCAACATAAATGGATCCAATAAATAGACAAGATTTATGTGAACGTTTTCAGATGACTTATGATTTACTCAATTTGCTGATGAGGCTTTTATACAGTAGATGTTACATAAGATTGATATATCAAGCACACAGAAAGTTCAATGATAAACTATTAATCAGCAGCATTTTAAAATGAATAATAAATTGCCAGTATAACCCCAATATGCTTTGATCCTTTTGTATGTAATATGGTTATGTTCTGGTATATCAGTTTGCTCACAAGAATGCAGCCTGGTTTGTTGAAGGAAATGGATCTCCAGTTGCACAGAATTCAGTGTATTGTTTTAGAAAGAATTTGTAGCAACGTATGTAGGAGGATATTCACTGAGAGTAGCCCACATGTGGAGCTCTTGACTCGTATGTGAGTGCCACATATTTAAGTTTAGTTTGGCCACTCTGTAGTCATTTCTGAACACACATGGACACATTTATTGTTAGAGTCCGCACAAACCCTTTCAAAGCCCTGTTCATTAAAAGAAATCACTGGCCCAAAGTCCTTAGTGGCTGTAATTAGAGCAACAGGGGTTTGGCAAGGCAGTATAACTGCATTCAAAATCTGAAATTAAATCTGTTGGTTAATTAAACATTTATGTTAATTATTTTAAAATAAGCCTGCTTTGATCAAACATGTACATGTATGAAGTTCCAAGGACTGGATTATTGCTGGCCCTAGAAGTTGCAAATGGAGGCAGTATTTTGTATGCATCTTGGATGGGGGCTGTTCTCCACTATGGAACCCCAAATCTGTGGGAAACTCTATAAGTGTTTTCTTTCTCATAATTCCCTTCCCATTGGCGGATTTGCAGGAGTGGATGTTAATAAGATTTTTTCAATATATTCAGCCAAGGGCTGTAACCATGCTTCTTTTTAGTGTACTCTTTTATTATTATTATTAATATTATTATTATTTTTAGTGTACTCTCATAAATTAAATGTGTTCAGTTGCCTTGAAAACATTGATTATATCAACCTATAACACAAAATGTCTCTAGAACTGGGCAATGATATTTGTGGACTTTAGTTAGAATGAATATGTAGAAAACAAGATCCTTCTGGAAACATGGAGTGTCCAGGAAACATGGCCCCACAGGAGACAGTTTGGATGAGGCAACAGAAACTTCCTGGTGTGACAGGACAGCAACAAGGCCCAGCCCCCTGACCCTTGCATTAGCAAGCAGTAAGACTGTTACTTCTTTACTGTAAATAGTTTGTTATATAAATGCTTGTAAATAATAAAGTGTTGTTTCTGCACCGTGAGCCTCAGCAAGATACTACAGACTGTATGCAGTAGCTCATTTGCCCTCAGCCACTTCAGTGGCTCCTCAGCCAAAAATGTACTGCCCTACCAGCTGTTGAGAGAGTTAACACTGAACTCTGCCCCTGCTGTTTGCAGCCCTGAGGAGAAGCAGCAACCGTCTTGGCAGCCATAAGCCAGTTTTTGCTTCCTCTAATCCAGTAAAGAAATATCAGTGCTCCTTCTTAAGACATTCACCCCAATTTTGGAGTGCTGATTTTAGGGGGAAAAGGTGCATGTGATAAGTGAGTAAACATGGTACATTATAGGCAGTGCAACCTAGTAGACTAGATATGCCTTTGAGTCCAATCCTAAATCTAACACTACTGTACCCGTCTGGAGTTGAACATCCGGTCACGTGCCATGTGGCCCCGGATGCTCGGGGTGGTCTGCCGGTCCGTCCCTGTGGTCCTGCTGAGTAGGTGTTTATTTCCTGGATAGTCTCTCTCCCAATCTCTCCTGCCACAACTTTGTATCTTATCTCAGTGGTGGTGGTCCGATTATTGGGGCTCTCGCGTATGGGACTGCGGGGCGACAATCTTCTGCGAGGCTCCACCTCTCCTCTACCTCGCCCTTACACCCTGCCTTGACAAGTTCCTGAGAGGCACCGAGCTGCTTGGAAGAGATGGCCTCCACCTCTCTCCCCTGGGGAGGAGGATCTTCTCAGCCAGGCTGGCTGACCTGCTCCACCGGGCTTTAAACTAAGCCCGCTGGGGGATGGGGGGACTACTGCCACTGCTGGCCC
>NW_017728943.1:53480599-53503716 GCF_001723895.1 Crocodylus porosus | reverse complement strand
GTTCAAGCACCAACACTGAACACCTTCAAGAGTAAATTGGATGCTTATCTTGCTGGGATCCTATGACCCCAGCTGACTTCCTGCCCCTTGGGCAGGGGGCTGGACTCTATGATCTCCCGAGGTCCTTTCCAGCCCTAATGTCTATGAAATCTATGAAATCTATGTCCGACAGCCAAGTCCCTGACAGTTGAGGCTCCACGTCTCTTGCAGAAATGGGTTATAGGGCAGCCAGGTCAAACCCAAACTCCACCCACAGCGCGTCATGGCTATCTAGGCTTTCCCTTTGGGTTTAAACAACACTCGGGCTCCATATACCTCACCCAGCAACCCTTCCAAAAGTGGGAAACGTAAAAAAAAAAAAAAAAGGAAAATACCATCATCAGAGATACTAAGGGAGACCCTCTTCCCCCTTCACCACATGCTCCCACAGCCTGCAACAGGCCCAGGCCCAGGCCCCTGTGGCCCCTAGCAAGCCCTAAACTGGGTTCGGGTTAGACTGCAGGCTATGGCGTCCTCCTCTCCACTCTTTGCCCAGCCTGTGGGTTCACTGGACTGTCGGTGGTCCTTCTCGGTATGTCTTCCCCACGTCTCCTATAGGGGTGGCTCTATACTGTTGGAGACCATCTTCCACTGCCCTTCATGCTGCTTGTGCCCTTCATCCCCCCACCTTGGGCACCTCCTTGAGCCCTCTATGATCCCACCTGATCTGGCGTTTTGGCGTCTGACCCTTCCAGCTCTTTGGTGGTAACCGTGGGCTTCAAGCTCCTCCGGCTCTTCCCGGTCCCCTGATCCTGGTTCCTGGTCTGGATGAGGTGCCTCTGATCCCTCACTCCCTGCGTTGCCGCCGGCAGCATCTCCCCCATGGCGGGCTTCACTGTGTCCTCCTACGCTGCGAGAGGCAGTTTTCCACACTTTTCCCCCTTGTGGTGGCTCCGGGTGAGACTTCCCAGCTGGTGCTCCTGTGGGCCTCTCCCCCACTTCCATGCCAGCAGCTCTTCTTATTTCCCCTGGCTGGTTCCTGTCGTCCGCCTTATCAGCTGGCTGCAGCTGTATAAAGGCATGGCAAACAAGCCGCTGAGGTTCTGCCACCATTTCCAGCTTTGCCATGGCTCCTGCTACAGGTAAGAAGTTTGTTCTTTCTTTCTTTCTTTCACCTTTTCCCTTCCCCAGCCAGTTCCTGCTCCCATGGCTCCCCCCTGGCTCCTCAGGGTCTTCCCCTCTGTTTTTCCCCATGACAACTACATTATTCTGTTACCTGGGTACACTGGCTAACTCCAGCCTTCCTTTCCTGTCCATAAAATGGGATAACTAAGGGCACAAAGAGAAGTCATAATTTTTGCCTGATCTGGCCCCAGAAAGCAGTCTGCAGAAGTGCACAGCTGCAGACCACTTTAAAAGGGCCCAATCCCATGAAAATCTGAACCCTAATTGCATGAGGGCTCAAATGAACATGCTGCAGAAGAGAGCACATCCTGTAACTTGTGTCTGCGGAGCGCCCTCAAAATGGGAGTGGGGAAAAGGAGTGAAGGGAATTCGATCTGGGGGTTTTTTTTAGCTGGCATTGAAGGGTGGGGCGGGTAGATTGGAGCCCCCCTGAGGTAGGCGGGGCTCCAATCCACCTGTCCCACTCTCCAGTGCCATCTGGGGAGCCCCAAGAACAAGTTTCCTCTGATTCCTTCCTGCATCCTCTTCTGAAAACAGCATCTGGGCTGGGATAGCAAGTGGCACTGCTGGCAGCAAGCAGCTGGAATCCCCAGCTCTTGGACCCAACAGCAAACACCTGTGGGGTCCGGGAGGGGTACAACTTATAGTGCTTCCTGGAAAGCGCTATGAGTTGCAACAAGGAGCTGGTCTTCTGTCTGCGCTCTAAGTTCCTACTTCATTGAGTGCTGAGCATCTTAATTATATGTAAACACTTCACAAGTATTAGAGTATCTTTAGTTTCATTGGGAGCTTATGATTGTAGTAGTGCCTGTCACTGCAGATACTTTCATACTGCCAGGGAATCCTTACTTTTTATGTTTCTTGACATTTTTGTAGTTAAAATTTTAACTGTTGATCCATCCATTTGCATTTTTATTCAGTCGTATAATATTGAAATTGTATAAATTCTGCACAAAAAAATACATTTCTATTTTGTCTCTTTCTAAGGGACAGCAGGAACAGGACTTTATTTCTTTTGTGTAGGGATAGTACTTGCTTTTTTTTATTTATTTGTGGTGCCATTGTGGAAAGGCTGCCTTGAAGCAGTGAGTCTTATGTTTTACCCCCCAAAAATTGAGGTTCGGGGTCATCTTGATTTATTCTGGTAGTAAGTACCAGACCTGTGAGCCAGTGGCTGAGAAATCAGTCTCCTGCATTTATAAATTACATTTTTTGAGGGTTTACAATCCTACTGTCCCAATGGAATGCAGCTGGTATGACTGCCGTCATGATTATGCAGCAAGCAGTAGGTAACTGGACCAGTTTTACCAAAGGCCTTGGAGGATGACAAAAAACATGCATCTGTCCTGGTGTTCCTCAGGCCAGCACTACAGAAAGTGGGGCACTGGGCTGACAGGCTCAGTTTTATTGAGCAGATGAACTGCTGTGGCCTAATCAGTTGTAACTTGCTTTTTAAGGCTGGCAATTTCATACCTAAGATACAGAGAATGTCAGCAATCAGGACTAGGGTTTAGAGAACTATGAATCATCATGGTTAAGTCTAAATCTAACAAGTGTTTATGCTTCTTACCTGCTTTGAATGGAGAAAGATGTGTTTTCCAGCCATGGATATTTGAGAACCTTTATGAATCCTGAGCCAGCAAACAACATTAAAATCTCAGGGCCACTCCTCTTTGTGAAAGGTGATGCTAATGCTAGTGAATGTTTTATAGTGTTTCCTTATTTGCATTAGCATCACCTGGTATGTTCCCGGTATTGAGGGTAAATCTGGTACTCTTTTTCCACTTGTTGATCTTAGCTTTCATTATATCAGTGGAAGATATAGTGCTTCTTAGATTTTACTCGCATCTTACTCTTATTTGAAGGTGTTGCGTGGCTTAGTGTCATCTGTATATAGCAGGCCTTTGTTATTGCTTCCACACAGCCTCTCCTTAGAAACTTCAGCCAAGGCAGTGATTCGCAAACAGGTCACTGTGAAATCTTTTTAGGGGTGCTGTGGGATGCTATGCAGTATTAGCACGGTTAGATGTGCAAAAACTTAAGTGTGAATCATAAGATATGGATTTTAAATAGGAATCCACTGTGTTAAAAATATTCTCACTGGTTCTGGTTTTTCTGTTTTCCTTTGCAACAGAAGAATTTTTTCCCATAGTCAAGAAACAAGTGGAAATTAAAGCAGGAATTTTCCAAGGGGTGCCTTGAGTCTAACAAGGAGTACCTTGAATCTAAAAAGTTTGAGTACCATGATTGAGAGGAACACATGACTCCAGACTTACAACTTGGGAGGAATGACTGATCCCATATCTGCCTGATCCTGTTCACCACTCTTGTGTCTGACAGTGTAGTGTAGAGAAGCAGCTTAGCCACAAACAGCAGAGAGCCTTGCTTTTGCTCATTTACCCTTCTGGAAGGACAAGGTGGATTCCGTTGTATACTACTGAGCAGTAATGGATATGTGAAATAGCAAAAGGGTCTGTCTGTACCATCTGTTTTGGAACAGGTTCAGGATATTGGTAGCAGGTAAGTAGATTTGGAGGTGACCCTTGGCAAGCTTCTCAGCTTGCTGGGAAATGGAAACGTAATTGTATTTGGAGAGTTGTGCTGAGTGCCAGTTTCCTAATATAATGAATAGGGGGTGTGTGTGTGGGTGAGTGTGTGTAATACTATAATAGATACATACACACACAAAAATATCTGTATCAGTTTACCTGTCACATACACCTGTACACACACAAATATTTGTATCAGTTTACCTGTCACATACACCTGCACACACACGTGTGTGTGTGTGTGTGTGTGTGTGTGTGTGTGTGTATGAGATCATTTCCAGCAATGTTAACAGTATTTTGTTGCTTCCAAACAGAAAAGAAAGCGTGACCTCTGCCTCAGTCTGAGCAAAGTCAAGCATAGTGGACAGTGCAGTAATGGGTAGAAATGTATGTTTGAGTATGGTAACTCTTTAATATGTAAACAATGCCTAACTTATTCTCCAGGCTTTGTCATCAGTCAAGAAATTCCATGTAGTTGTTGCAGCAGGAGTTGGTCTTGAGAATGAGGAATGGCTTAGTAGATCAGCTCGGCCTTTTAGGGGGATGTAGAGTTCTCTGCACATAGAAGGTGATGAGTATTTTAAGTATGGGCTCAAATGCTTAAGCTTCTATCCTTAAGGAAGGAAGACATGCAAATGTAGTTGGCTTGTTTTTTTCTGATGTTCCTAGGATTTCCTGTTTTGTGAATGGGATAGAATAAAGAAGGAAAGTATTGTTTCATGGAGTTAGACCTAACAGTCCATTGGTGACTAATTCAAAATATAGGCTATCTATCTATCTATCTATAGCTGCAGTACTGTGTCCAGTTCTGGGCACCACACTTCAAGAGGGACGTGGAGAACCTGGAGAGGGTCCAGAGGAGGCCACTCGTATGGTTGAGGGCCTCCATGGCCAGCCCTATGAGGAGAGGTTGAGGGACCTGAATCTCTTCAGTCTCCACAAGAGAAGACTGAGGGGGGAACTTGTGGCTGCCTACATACAACCTTATCAGGGGCCACCAGCAGGGACTCGGGGAAAGTCTGTTCACCAGGGCCCCCCTTGGAGTCACCAGGAACAATGGCCACAAGCTGAGGGAGGATAGGTTTAGGTTAGATATTAGGAAGAACTAGTTCACTGTAAGGGTGGCCAGAGCCTGAAATAGGCTTCCCAGAGAGGTGGTGCTCTCACCTTCCCTGGAGGTCGTCAAGAGGAGACTGGACAGGCACCTGGCTGGGGTCTTATGACCCCTGCCACCCCCAGTGCTCCTTCCTGCCCATGGCAGGGGGTCGGACTCGATGATCTGTCCAGGTCCGTTCCGACTCATTGATTCTATGATTCTATCTTGTCTGTGTGTGGGCTGAATGGGATCAACTTCCATTCTACATTGTGCTAAGATATGTTATAAGAGGTCTTTCAGCCTGCTTGCAGCTTGGCTGTGGATCCAGGCCTGTTCATCAAAGTACTCTTTCACTATAACATAGATGTCGACCTTTTTTACTGGAAGGAAGGACATTTTCAGGTAAGCACGTATTTTGCCTATTTCACTGCCTCTAACTTAGTCTGCGCTGATTATTCCCCCCAGGCAGTGTTCAGACTTCAGAATATAAAGTTATGGTGAAGAAGAAGTACCTTGTGCTGCCCTTCCATGACTGGTTTGGTTTTGCTGAGGATGTCATATCCAGCCTTTGTTGTGCCAGAAGAATAGACTTTTTTGTTTAGGATTGTTATGGAAAGGAATATTGAGATCACCCCCAAAAACACTCTCAGACATGATAGCTACCCTGTTCCTGCAGCATCAGTTTAGTTAATAAATGATATTCCAAGATCTGTGTTGATGTTATCAGTGATGCTGGTGTGACAGCTAAGAGATTTTTGGCATGATAAGGGATTATATAAATTGAAGTGGTTGCTGATGGTGTTAAACTAGAACACTTGTATTCTTCGGTAGAACTGGATACATTGGAAAAATATCAAATGGCATATGACAACCCTGAGAGTAGGAGTAGAATCATTGCAGACAAATGCTGACAATGGTAATGCAGCCCATGGAAAGGAAAAGCTGCCAAAAAATGTTGGACAGAACTTCTTCAAGGTTTTAGTAAGAAAATGATATCCGTCGCTTATTATGTGTATGCTTTACATACTAATTGCATAGCACAAATGGCTGGGTCATCTCAGCTACTCACTCATTTTCCAAAGTATGTTGTAGTAATATTTGCACCATGAGTATGTTCTGAGATGAAAAAATGGCTGAGCTCAGAGAACAATAGGAGAAAGAAGTCATGTATACAAGAGCCTTTAAGATTACATTTACCATTGCTTTAAAAGAACACCAGATATTTTTTCCTTCTCTGAACTAATTCATACCCCTTATATGAGATGATAACTGCTGACATAGGGTCAGTTCTTTTTGGGATTGAGATTCCATCACCTTCATTACTTGTATCCAGCTACTCCCTGGTAATCCAGGGAAATTGGCAGGTGCCTGTCAGGTACAGCAGTGGTCTCCAAACTTTTTTGATCATGCACCCCTATCAATAAAAAATTTTTGAGCACGCAACCCCAATATATGTATATTTATATTCATGCACCCCTACTGGTAAAATTTTTTGAGCATGCATCCCCAATATATGTATATTTATATAAATAGAAATAGAAGTTCAAATATTTTCTTCCTGCACCCCAATGGATCGTCTTTCACATCCCATTTTGGAGACCACTGACGTAGAGAATAAGATGCTGTAATATGGATGCAGAAATCTTGCAGCTCTTCGGGACTCTGCCATTGTACATGGAAAGACAAGAGGACTGAGGTATCCTGTTCTGACCTTGAGTCTGACCTGTAAGATTCCCACCCTTGTTCTTATTAATTATTTGGCAGAAATGCCCATGGAATACATTGAAAGATAAACTTTGTCACACTAAAAGTCTCTTTTTAAAAGAAAAAAGAAAATCCTAGAATACCAGATTACTGTAGTAAGTGCTGAATACAAAGTACTGTAGTGCTGCTATTGTGAGCTGAGGTGTTTTGGCCCATTACTGCATAATATTATAATAACTATAAAACAGTTTACAGTGTAACAGCTTAGTAGACAGAGCCCAGAACAAACAGAGCAGTCTCTAGAAAGTTTCCCAAAATAGATGGGACTTTCAAAATGTATTGAATAAGGAGAGGGGAGAGCATTTGGTTCCCATTGCTGGGATGCTATATCAGACACAGAAAGCAATATAAAAAAAAGGCTTATCATTGGAAGTTAGCAGAGAAACACAGAGATCAGTGAATCTTGGGTGCAAGATAGGGAGAGACACATGCATGGATGTTAGGAGAAGCACGTAACTTTTGTGTAGAACACAGCACTTCTTTCTAAACTCTCCCCATTTTGATATGCTGCCATCTGTATTTTTGGCTAGTGGCTTGGGATAGACATGTGGAATGTGGTGTGGCAGGCGGTGTGGGAAATCCGAAAGGAGACATGGAAAATAGAAGGAACTAACTCGGCTGGACAAGCTGTCCTACTTCACTTATACAAAACACAGAGGATCTTTCTTACAGTTGGGCGAGCTAGTTTAAGCAGCCTGTGGTAGCTATTCACATTGCAGTCCACATGTGTTGGAAGATAACCCACAAAATGTAGATGATGAGCCATTTCCTAGGCACAAATAGGCTTTCTGCAACCTGCAGCTTGCCTTACTCTTTACTCTTCCTCTTGAGCAAGCACATTTGTTGTGCATAGAAAATCCAGCTCTTTGCAGATGCTGGATTTCCCTGGCATAATAAAATGTTTCTGAGAAGTGGTAGTGTACAGACATTTTTTTCTGAATCCAAGCCATGGATTATGCCCTTTCTTAGGGCACAGATTGCCTTAAAGAGCTGGTGTTTAGATGATTATCTTCAGGAGTCATTTTTTGTTGGCCATTGCAATTAATTGGCATCAGCTGTACAGTACATTGTGTCTTAACTTCCTCACCAAGTTTGCAGAAGTATTGGCAGCAGAGAGGCTGCAGTCGGGGCTTTCAGGACTTCTGAAATGGCAGCATTAGGAACAACAGCATGAATCAATTGAGGCAGTTCTCCCACATGCTGCTATTAAACCTTCTGGTTCCTGTGCACTGTGCAATGATGTCAGGAAGAGGCTGCTTTTGTGGGGCTGACTATCATGTCAAGTCCCCAGGGGGCTTTAAAACGCTGCTGTTGTCTTTTGTTTGTAAAAGAGGAATTTGAAATCTGTGCTTTGACATATGTTTGATCAAACCCCACCAGATGTCCGGCTGTGGTTATGTATTGTAACGGATCTCTCCTTGGTTGTGATAAACAGTGGTAGGATACTCAGGGTCTGAGACACTAAAAACAAGTGATGAAGAATTTGAAACGTTCTTCCTAGGCCCCGTGAATGCCAGGGCCTGTGAAGGTATTTCTAGCTGTTTTAATAAGCCTATTCAAGCCTTGTGGAAGGGTGCAAGACCAGCTTTGTCCCTGGAAGTACTGCAGGCACCTATGAACCTTCTCTTTCAAGTCCCCTCTGACCTCTGTCAGTTCCTCTTTCCAGCGCAGGAGGGAATATGGAGCCCTGTGCTGGCTGGCTGCTGAGTACAGAAGTGATAGCAGTGCCTACCCATGACAAGGGGTATATTAAAGTACTTTGTGGTGATACTTCAGTAGGAAAGATCCTATGTAAATGGCAAGTCATTTTGACATTTAAACAGCTCTGCTTACAGTTGTGGTCTCAGCATGCTAATAAATGATGCTCATGGTCTGATAACTAGGCCTTAATGCCTAATTCACATTGCAACCCTTCCTGGTCTAACTCTTTGGAATAAGTATTAAGATGCTTCAGGAAGTATCTTTGTAGGATTCTGTGACACCTCTTCAGTATTTTGAAATTACTTGGTTTTCAGTCTTCTGGCTTGCAGGTATAATTGAGTTAGTGAGGTTAGGATCTCTCACTTCTTTGTCTAAGTGCTCTGGAGGATTAAAATAGGTGATTTGGCATCTTACCCTGAATCGGAAGCAGCTCTGTAATAGCAGTGCTACTCCTTCTTGGATTGCTGTTGCTTAGCAGCCAGTTTTGTGGCCATGTGATTTCATGGTGTTTGGGCTTCGGGTGATTTTTTTGTTTTCTTCAGTTATGAAGGATATATGGATCACCCAATGCTGTTGTGCTTTCCTCAAATTTTATTTTATTTTAATTTATTTCATTATAATTCTACACATGCTCCCACTTTATGCTTTAGTTATTTGAAATGAAATATAATTTGCTTTTAAGGTCTTCCATCTGAGACCTTGAGGGCTGTACAAGAGTCAGCAAATAAAGTCTTGCACTGCCCGTGCAAGTATAGTATGTTGTCCCTGGTATTATAACTAGGGAAATGGAGACATCATTTAACTGAAGTGTATGTCATAAGCCTATGGCAGAGGCAGGGAAAGAACCTAGGTAGGCCATCAAATTCTCTAGCCACTAGGCTTACTTATCCAACAAATGTAGGCAAAGGCTTACATGGAAGTGTGGTATGTTTAATTCTGTGCTGTGTTGCTGATTCTAACCACCTTTACTATATTTTGCCTGTTTGTTATGTTCCACAAAGATGTTTTCTCAACTGTTCCTCTGTGTATCTTAATCGTTCCTAATCTTGTACTTTCCTGCAAGTCGCCCTGTACATTTAAGGCTGCTTCCCAATTAATGGACTCTAAGCTCCATGACTTCACTCCATGAAGCACTACTTAATTCCCAAAACTTAATCCCCCCAAGCCTCTCACCCCCAGATGAACACCTGCCCCTCAATTCTGCCCACCTTGCTTCCCCACCCCTAGTTACTTCCTTGACTTCCAGCACTGGTGAACACTGGTAAAATTGGCACTGAGAAATTTGCAGAAAGTGGGGTGTGGCAGGCTTGGTGGGGGTGGGAAGGTTTATCCATCTTGGGGAGGGGCCAGGGAGATAAAAATAGCTCAGTGCTGAGGGCAGGAGAAGTTAGGAAAAAGCACAGTCTTAGGGCTGGGGGCCAGCAGCTAAACTTTCCCAACCCCAAGGCTGCACTGGGAACTGTACAGAAGTTCAGTTAGATCGATTTCACTGGACCCAGTCTAAAGTTAGACTACCTCTGAGGTAGGGCTAACTTAGATTGGGTTGGCTAATTTTAGACTGATCTAACCTTCCTGAATTTCTGTACAGTTCACACTTAAATCAACCTTACTAAGTGTAGGGTCCATATCTGGGTGAACTAAGTTAGATTGGGTGGCCATTTTTAACTCACGGACTTCCCTCTGACCTCCCCAAAAGTCATACCAAGTATATTCTCATTCAAGTTTTAAATGAAACACATAGAGCCTTCTCTCCTTTCCATTAAGAGGATGTCTTTTTTGCAGCAAGTAGTAGTAGGCCATTGTACTCTTCGTGAAGTATCTAGAGAAATAATACAGACATCACATGGTGTTTTTATTCTAAGAGGCCCATGTGCCTTTGCATGTTTGTTTACTGAGCAGGACCAATTTTCCCTTCTACAAAAGCTTTTCAAGCAAACAATTTCATTAATTAAAAAAATATAACTACAGGCAGTCCTCGACTTACAACATTTTGAGTTACAACGTTTTACACTTACAGTGTTTCTAAATTGACAGCCTGTTTCAACTTTATGATGTCAGTTTTGACTTTACAATGCTTGAACTGATGCAGTGCCATGCCAGTGAACAAGTTCGCTGCGTCGCTCATCTCCCTGGAGAACATCTGTCCAAACTACCTTGGACACTTTTTTTAAGAAAGCAGACAGGACTCCAGAAAAACCTGCAGCCAAGACTCCTGAGAAGCCTCTAGCCTAAAACCTTTCAAAAAGTCCAGCAAATCACCTCAAAGAACCCCTTCCAAATCAATATGATTGCTATTTACAGTATAAATACATTAATGTAGCTATATTACTCATCTGTAATTGATTGAGTACAAAATTCTGGGGTATTTTTGGTGAAAATAGGGTATCGGGCCTTGGTTCAGGAATCAGTTCCCCATTTATAACATTGTTTCTTTTGAGAAAATTGGTTCCGAGTTGCAACGTTTCAACTTAACACGTGTATTTCAGGAACCAATTGTGTTATAAGTTCAAGGACTGCCTGTACTTGCAAAACATTGGACTATGCCAGTTTCAAAAGATGTGAGCTAATTTCTGCTTTCATTTTAAAATATTGTGGAATTTTGACATGCAACTATGTAAAACTAAGCAGTTAGACTTATTTTTGCTTTCTCGTATCTGAGAATGAAATGCAGTAGGGTTTTGGTACTCTCAAATAGGCTTAAACTCTGCTGCTTCAAGTTTTCATTCACTTGGCTTGCACTTCAGGAATGTCACTTTATTTTTTCTTTCTTTCCAATTTTTAGCTTTGTTGTCTTCCTCCACAGTAACCAAGTGCAAAATATTCACTTTGTAGAAACAGCCCATAAGACATTAAGTTGGTTGCATAAGTGCATGTTTAAAAACCTCAAAGTTAAAAAAAAAATCTGTGAATAAGAAACCTGATAAATGTAAATAGCAAAGCTGAACTAGCAGTGAAAATGTTGTTCATCTCTCTGTAATATCCAGTCAAGAAAAAGCTATATATAAATAACCCAAAGAATTACTTTTTAGTGATCTTCGAAATGTGTGAATTAAAACTTGTAGTCTCATTGCTAATGTTCACATTGCAATAAGCTGTTTGAATGCTTGACCATAGGCACCAACTTTTATTTTTGCTGGGGTGGGGCAAAAATGATGCCTCTCTCCCTCCAGGGGCATGGCTGGAGCAGAGCTGAGTGGAGCCCATGGAGGGGTGGGGGCTATGGCCTTGGGGCTCCCTGCCCTGCTGCCTTCCCCCCAGGAGCACTGCACCTCCATAGCAAGACACCCCTGCCTGCCTAGTAACAGTGGGGGGCACTACTCCATGCTGCTGCCCCTAGTATTGCTAGATGTGGAGGGGGTGCTTTGCCATGGTGATGTGGGGCTCCTATGGGGAGGGCAGCAGCGTGGGGCACCCCAAGCCTCCAGTGGGCAATCTGCATCAGCTCCATGCACAAATCTGGGGGGCACATGCCCCCCTATGCTCCCTCCCTTGGATTGCATGCAGCAGCAGGGAGCTGCCCCTGCCTGGATTAACTGCCTGTGGCTCTGTCCCACTCCTTGCCCTGCCCTGGGCTCCATGCACTGCCCTGGCTGGGCAATGCCTCCAGGCCCAGCACTTGCCCCACTCCCTCCCTCGCTGTGGGTACCTCAGTCTGTCCCCCTTTCCTCATAGACCTACCTGTAAGCACCTGGGGGAGCTGCTCTCCACCACTGCCTGGGGTTGTATTTCTGGCCTCGTGCAGCTGTTGCATGTACATACATGCACGTGGTGCCCCCTGCATCCTGCTCCCTTCAGCTCCTTGCAGGCTGGAACTCTGCCAGCCTGCAAGGGGAAACCCACTGTTTCCTGCATTTTCCACAGTGAATGGAAAACCCAGATTCCTGCATGATACTAGGAATCTAGGACAAATGCTGCCTGGGAGTCATGCAGCCTGGGACCATGACTTGATGTTCCCATTTCAGGACTTTCCCACCCAATTAGGAAGGAGTGGTTACCCTACCCTCTTTCCATGGGACCTTCAGTGCCTATGTGCTTGATCACCCTTACAGTGAGAAAATTTTTACTTATATCCAGCCTAAATTTCCCTTGCTGTGATTTAATAATTCCTATTATGCTTTTTAAGCACTGATTAGGGCTTATTAAAAATGCCATTGTTTCCCTCGTAGGTCACATGAAAGAAGACCCTAGGAAAAAACTAAGAAAAATTATGACCATCTAACTTTATCCAAGCGCTGTCACATTGTGATTTGCTAATTTGAAGATCTTGTAATTCAAACACAGATGATGCTGATTTCACCCTTTGCAGTAAAGATTTATAGTAGTAGTGATTCCTAAATATTTTACAGTACAAGATCTTTCTTAGCAATATCATCAGTAACAAAATCTTAATTGCAGTTGTCAAGATGTTACCAAAATTACATTTTATGATATTTCCTTTGCATTGTTATTGCTTGATTACTAACTATTATAGAATTTGGTACATTCTGTAGATTGGAGCCTTCCAGTTAACAATGAGAATTGCACACTGATCAAAAGTCCCTTGATTATGGCCCTTTTTCACAGAAGCTTTTATCAAGGGTTTTTAAAGCACTTGACAAAAAGGTCAAGTCCTCCAAAAAACTTAAAATATCATGACCTATTTTAATACATCCTGAGAAGTAGGAGAATTAATAGACTTTACAATAGCGACTAAGCCATTTTGGATTTCAGTGTCCACAACAATGAACTGAGGACCCAATTCCATATTGCCATTGGAAGCCAGTTTGTTCATGATGTACAAAGTGGAGAATGAAGTGCCATGTGCATAACCAGGAGATGCTCAATTGAATTTGAAGAACTATGGGCCATAGTGCTGACAAATGGGCCACAAATACAGTCTGACAATCATGTTTGAGTGGCCTCCTTGTATGTCCTCTTCATTTTATATACAGGACATGCCTGTTGAAGCTGGTTGCAGAGGAGCGAAAAATTCTTCCACAAAACTTTACCTTTTTTGCAAATGATCAAGTTTTAATATTAATGGATTTCACTGTCCTAAAGCAATATGTCTGACACTTCTGGGCATGTATGCACTTATTCATTCTTTTGTTTTGCTTTGTTTTTAATCTAGGCTTTTTTCAATTTTGTAAGAAAGTACATAGGTGAAAAATAGGCCTTTGTTTCCAGATAAGAATGTTAATCTATACGAATAAAAAGGTATAAAATTGATTACATAGTAAACAGATGTTGCAACATTCCCGGTTACCTTTCCTTCAATGTCAAAAACAGAATAACTTGCTATAATTACCATACTGCACTATATGACTGAGTGAATTCTAATTTTTCATTAGGTTTACCCAGGGGACCATACCTGACTTAAGCTAGTGAGAGTGGTGACCTCCATTTCTGTTCTGCAGATGGATTTAGGTTCTGGTTTTTTATGGTAGGATTGTACATGAGCTATAGAAAGGGACTTGTGTATCATATTTGCATCCTTGCTTTATCTCTCTTCTTTTGCTAGCAACTGTGTTAACACAGGTGTACAAATATCTGTTGGAGACGTTTTATTGGTATATGCTTGAGTAGCCATGCAGGAGTGAAGATGTAGAAAGTATCTTGTTCTCTTACTGTGATTATATAGATAAAATGATGACTTGCTCATATATGCCTTTGTATTTGGTTTAGTCATTGCTGCTTCCTAGCTGTCTGAGCCATACCTATTTCATGATTGTATCAGAGTACTGTATTTTCTTGCATATAACCCACACCTATCCTCCCTGAAACTAGATGGGACACATTGTCGTGTGCATTGTATGTGAGCAAATAAGATGCCCATGAGTCCATAAGTTTGGCAGGGGAGGTCGGTGGGAGGAAATGGAGCAGTAGCATCATTAACTACCATGGCTCTGAGAGTCATGGCAATTAACACTACCACTGCTCCCTCCCCCATCCCAACTGCCAAATTTCCAGACCCATGGGGAGACACCCCTCCCAATCACATGTTGGATTAGGATGATGCACATGGTTGCTGTGCAGCTAGACTTGGTATACCAGGCCCAACCCAGTACATGGCATGGGACCTGGCATGCCAAGTTTGACCCCATGCCCTGGTTTCAGAGCTACATACTGGATCAACTGCATATGCAGTTTTTGGGGCTGTGTGCCAAGCCTGAGACTGTGTGCACTAGCTCTGGATCCATATGCTGGGTCCAACCCAGACTCAGCACATGGTCCTAGGCTTGGCATATGACCCCGGAGGCAGTGCACAGGGTTGGACCCAGCATGTGAATCTGGACTTAGCACAAGATCCCGAACTTGGTATATGGTCTGGGGCTTGGCATGCAGCCCCAGAACCAGCACATGGGGTTGTACCCAGCACACGGCTCCAGAGCCAGTGGGTGGCTCTAGTCCCAGTGTGCAATCTTAGACTTATCACACTGGGTTTGATCCAGCACATGGCTTTGAAGCCACCATTTGGATTTGGATTCTGTTAGCCCTGGACCTTGAAATCCGGGTTGGTCTGTGGGCCCCACAAGTAAGAGGGCTGGTTGCAGGCTCGGCTTCCTAGCTGTCACCATTCACGTACTTCAACCAAAGATTTTTTTTCCTAAAGGCTACCCTTCAACATTAAGGTGCTTTCTGTATATGAGGGCATGCTATATGTGAAACAATATGGTATTTGGGTTCTGTGCCTGGAATGCCTTTTCTAGCAGTATGCTTGGAGAGGAGGAGAGTATTGGAGGAATTGGACAAATTCTTGAAGAAAAGGGTCATCAGTAGCTATTGAGCACTGGAGTTAGGGATACAGCCTGTGAATCAGAACTTCCTAAACTAGTGCTTCCCAAACTTTTCCTCATAATGATCCCATTTCATCATCTTGATCCCATTTCCTCAGATGGCTCCTCACTTCGAACCCACAGCTCTCTACCCTGTGACCCCATCCACTGATGTTGCAACCCCAAATAGGGTCACAACCCACAGTTTGGGAACTGCTGTCCTAGACCTTAAATGCTGGAAGCTGCAAGGTGACAGAGGAATGGTGGAAAAAATGCTGGCCATACACAGTTCAGTAACGCTTTTGCATCCACTCTCTGCCACTGTGTGACACAGGCCTATTTGATGTGTTGAAAGATCATGGGCTTACGCCCATCCCAAAATACTATGAGCCTCCCTTAATAAGGGAGGCCACTGGGAACACATTAACTAATTCTGGGAGACAAAGAGAAAACAGGAAAGGGAACGAGGTCATAGGTTAATAACAAGGGATTTGGAAGGGGACACTGATCAGAGGACACCAGCCAGTGCACACTGCCCCCTGAATGAGGAGGGAGCCTGTGGACACTGACCAGTGAAACTGCTCAGAGACATGAGCAGAGCGGTAATAGGAAAATAGCTTGGTCTTGTAGATGGGCCAGAGCCAGGAGGAGGTTGGTTAGGGAATCCTGGAGCTTGGTGGTGCCATGGATGGGGAGTGCATACAAAAAAAAAAAGTGCAGGGGAAATTTCAGCCAGGACCTGAGCAGGAGGTTCTGGAGGAGGTTGAAAGGTGGTGCAACCTAGTGTACTCAAGGTAGGCATGCAGCATAGTCACTTTTTGTTGGCAAAAGGGCATGGTTCAGGGGTGTCCATAAAATGTGCAAAATACACACGCTTGGGGGTGGTTCCATGAAGGTCCCAGCAGTGGGACCTTCCCAGTGACTCATGGGATCAGGGTGGAATAGACTTGTCTATGGGGGACCCTCACTCCTGTTCTCACCTAGGGTGTCCCTTTACTTTTTGTCAGGCTGCGACATGAGGAGAAGGTAATGGATTGTTCAGGGCATGAGTGTGTAGAGCTGGTGGTGATGGGCTGTTTGGAGGCAGATTGGCTTGGTATCTCCCAGCCTACTAAGATGGTAGAGCCTTTTGGCCTGCCAAAGCAGCAGCCTCACAGCTAGCTCCTGAGGACTGGAGGAGACTTGAGGGCAGGAACTGCCTTCATGCAGGATCTGGTCGATATACGCAAGGGTAGTGGGCAGCAAGGTAGCCTTTGCCTCCTGGAGTAGGTGGCAGTGAGCATGCAGCATGGGCAGTTATATGTACCAGGCCAGTGCACAGGGATCTGCCCACCCCCGCTTGGCATAATCTAGGATGTCTCTGATATGACCAATGTTGACAGGACCATCCTTCAGTGCATCCAGGGCACCTTCATCTCTGTTACCCCCAGCAGTGGATTTTTCAGCAGGAGGTTGGTGAGGAGGTTGGTGTCCTCGGTGACTCTTTCTGGGAACCTGGAGTCAGAGAGCAGTCTCCAGGTCCCATGGAGGTCCTCATAGAAATCCAGCAGCTTCTCCAGGTTCTGCTTGGGGAGACATTGCAGGTAGAAGAGCTGCTGGTCATATCAGAACCCTTGGAGATGGTAGAAAAAGTCATGACCACTCATTGACTGGCTACCAGCACTAGATAGGAGCTTCTGCAGAGCCTGAAGGTAGAAGATGTGGACCTGACTGTGGAGGCAGACCAGGTCTTGCCTGCTGTCCCTCAAGTGGAGGCTTAGGACACCTGCAGAGACCCAGTGCCATCCCAGCCAGAAAAACCCTAGCACCCATCTCTGGAGACTGGTCAGGAGCTCCAGAGGCATGACCAGGGTGTTAAAATAGTACCAGAGCATGGATGGGACCGGCTGGTCAATGAAGGGAGAGACACTGTAGCAGGCTCATGCATGCCTACAGCTGCTCAAACACCCTGACCTCTAGCTGGTGCCAGTTCTCCAGTGAGGAAGAGTGACTGGGGACAAATAGACCTCCAGGTAAAGCAGCAAGCCCATCGGTTGTTTGGAGCACAGGTGGGAGCAAGCCCACTTAACACCCATTAGCCACCACTATGCCAGAGCTATTGATCCAGTTTACCCAGGCAAAGGAGGCCACCAAGTAGACGGATTTTCAGGCCTCTACCTGTGCCAGGTCACCTGGGTTGTGAACAGTGAGGAGCATGTTATCAGTGCATGCTGTCAGGATCACTTTCATGGCTGGCTCCTTGAGCACCAACCCTGATGCCCATTTGTGCAGGAAGGAGAGGAACAGTGTAGAGCTGGCTTGACAGTAGGCAACCTTGACACATTCCCTGTCCAAATAGGATGAACTCTATCAGCATCCATTTAAGTTTGACCATGGACTCTGCAAAGGCATACAGCACCTGGAGAAACCACACTGAAGCTAAAAATACTGGTCAAGGGACAGAAGTGCGAATGACAGGCGATCCCTGTGAGTAAGCTTAAGATGGCCCTGAACCATGTCCATGTTGTCAAAGATGGAACACCCCAGAACTGTATATGTCTGGTCAGGGTGAATCACATCTGCCTGTACAGACCTCTGGTGCAGCAAGAATTTCTCTATGACTTTATAGTCTATACAGAGGAGTGAAACTGGCCACCAGTACCTCAGGTCATGGGGGTCCCCCTTCTTGGGCAGCAGCATAAGGATTGCCCTCCTGCATAACAGGGCATAACAGGATTGCCCTCCTGCCCTCTCTATTGCCTTGGGATGGCCCAAACTGCAGTGAGGTCTAGGCTGAGGACATTCCAGAAAGCACGATAGAACCCCAAGGTCAGTGCACTGATGCCCAGAACTTTATTGGTAGACATCAGGTGGACAGCATCTGAGAATATGGCTAGGGTGAAGGGACTCTTCAGCTGGTCCTGGTTGCTTGTGCTGACTTGTGGCAGTCCCTCCCACAGAACTGGCAGGCTTCAGCATTGGTCAGATGTGATGAGAACAGGATTGTGTAGAAAGCCCTTACCCTTTCTTACAGCATACCAGGACCAGTGAGGGGGGTGCTGTCCTCTTCAGGGGGGTACCACCCTCTTCCCGGAGATAAGTGATGTACTTCTTGGCACCCTTCCTCTTCTCTAGGATATAAAAGAAGCAGGAGCTGAGGCCCATCTGCCAGATGAGCCAGACATCCGAGTAGATGAATGTGCTGTGGGCATGGCAGTAATTCAGAGCTTGGAGCTTTTGCTATCTCTCCTGACCCTCTGCAGAGGGACAGCTTGTCTGGATCAGTGGCCAGACATCTCCAGCACCTCCCTCTCAAACTATTCTCTAGCTGCCTTCGGCTGTCAGATGTGCCCCTGGGTACAGCAGGGACAGTACTGCCTGGTGTACACCTTCCCCATGTCCTACCATCTTCAGCCCAAGGGAAATGCCTGCTGCTCATCATGCCAGACAAGCCAGAACTCCAAGAAGGTGGCCATGAAGCCTACATCCTCCAGCAGGCTGTTGTTGAAGTGACAGTAGGCTGGTCCCAGATACTTGGGCTGCAGTGTGACATGAACATACGCTAGTAGTTGCTGAAAGGGGCTGGCCAGAGGCATGGACTTGGGTGGTGTTTAAGACGGAGATGTAGATTTAGTCCAGCTGGGAGTGGCATGTCCACTGCTCTTCCACCCTGCTTGGTGTATTAAACTTTTTAGAAAGAAGCATCAATAAATCTCAGCCTGCATTAAACTTTCCACACCTCCTGAAGGCATGTTACCTTGCGTGCCTTAGTTACCTAATAGAGAAACACAAAACTCTTGGTTCAGAGGTGATATCTTTTATTAGACCAACTAAAAAGTAAGGTTTTTTCTTTGCAAGCTTTTGGGCACACGCACCCTTCTTCAGGCTGAGGAGAAATCAAAGATTGGAAAAGTCCTCTTAGGTAGAAAATAAACTTCATTTTGCACAGGGGAGATACAAGGGGAGACACTTCCAGCTTCTGTCTCAGAGTCCTTTTACAAGAGTGTTGCTGTGTAAAGTGCAGATTAGGCTGCTTTGGTCCTTGAAGGTGCCTGATGTCAGAGGCAGACAGGGAGGTACAAAAATCTTTCTTTCTTATTTAGCAGTGAAGTTTATTTTTCTATAAAGAGCTAAAATACAATATCTTCCATGTTTCAGGGATTTATTTTGTAGTCGTGTTGGTCTAAGACAAAGAGAAACACAAAACTTTTGGTTTGGAGATGATATCTTTTGATTAGCTCAACTAAACAGTAGCAATTTTTTTTTCTTTGCAAGCGTTCGGGCACATGCATCCTTCTTCAGGTGTCTAATAGCAGTCATGAAATTGACAGAACTGAGGTAATTCAGGGAGAGCTTTAGAAACCTTGAAATTAGCAGCTCTTTGTCAGTTTCACCAATGACCCAGCTAAAGGGAATACAGCTAGGTTTAAAAGTAAACAGTGAGTCTGAAAAATTCTATTTTCTTAAGACGCTTATGGATTTAACCAAAATGCAGATAACTGATGGCTGTTGTAATACAAGCGATATGTAACAGTTTGGGGCTAGTGTTATGCAACTGAATGAATGATTCATTTTTCTGTAAGTAGAGTACAGTGCAACTGATAAATGGACACCATGCACGTTTCAAAGTAAATAATATTAGCCTACTATATTTTCAAAATAGGCTTCTTACAAATTATTAAACTGAACATGGTGATTAAAGTAAATATTAACATATTTTTCTTAGAGATATCAAGAGGTAAAATATAATTGAATCTCTTTTAATCCTTATTGTATAGTAATTCAAGTTTTTAGATTATAAAAATGAAACAACTCTACCTTCTGTGGTTAGAAATCTAGGGGAAAATATATACCTATCTCCCACCTCAGTGATTTATTTAGTGAAGGTGAAATAGGCGAAATGACTATTTTTTTTCATCAGCATTATTATCAGGAAATCATTTGCTGAACAGTACAGCCCAGCATGGTACAAGCTTTACTTAGAGCAGTGGGGTTTTTGAATAAGACATTGATTCTTCTGCCACCATGTGGTAATCTTGTTTAGAATCAACTGCTGTTTTTATGAGATTTATTGGTGCTTCTTTCTAAAATACTCTTTTTTAAAGACATTCTACAACCATGGTGAATATTTGTGTTGTGTTTTGTTAACTTTTGTCATACCAAAACAGTTTTAACAAAACAGAACGGTATAAAAAGAAAAGTTTGGGGTTTTTTAAGCTGAAAAACAGAAAGTAGGAGGAAGATGTTACATTATGAGTAAAACTGTGCTGTTTACCTCTTGTATTTTAGTAAATTGCTCATTTGTTTTAGGGCTTGATCTTGTTCACATCAAAGCAAGTAATAAAACTCCCACTGACTACACTGAGATCAGAATTTATTCCATAGTGTTTAAAGCCAAAGAAAAAGTTGATCTTTTAAAACCGTAAATGATGTCTTTGCATGCTTAGAAAACAATTAAGTTGATTAAACACATTGGCCTTTTTTCTTTCACTACAAGCTATTGGAAAGTTAAGCTTTTTTTTAATAGCCTATTTTTCTCCCTGATACTGCAAGTTTTGTTTCTGCTTGAAATGTTCAGGTGCCTCTTCTCTTCCTCCCTTAGCCTCTGCATACCATCTGGCTTGCTGACTTCAGGAGGAGTTGCAGAACTGGAACCCTTAATGGGCAATCCAGCATTTCTTGCATCTTCGAGCTGCCTCCGTTTAGATGTGTATAGAGTTGAGGATTGGACCCTAAACTTAAAACTAGGAAGGAATGTTTACAGATTTATGGAAGAACAGAATTTGCACACTGTAGGTAAAAATACTTTTGTAGAAATGTCTCCAACACATACATTTGTAGTATGTGGAGAGAGTGGCTATTTTCCTACAACTGCTTTAGAATTCTTATTGAAATAGGAAGTGTCATGAAAGTGCCATTAAACCTTGTGAAAATTATGACTTAAGCTAAGCTGCTCTAAAAAGTGAGTCTTCAAGGAAAGCTTGATAATATGGCAAATATATAGACTTTGTGTGGAATTGTGTCTCAGCAAAATAATTTTTGCTCCAGACAAACTCTTTGTTTTTTTGCTTTTTTATAATTCACAAATTAAAAATATTTTAGTGGCAGAGAAAAAGCTGTTTGAACGATGGCAGAGTATATGCCTCTGCAGGCAGACATAAAGAGTATATCTTCATAGCTTGATTCTTTTTCTCTTTTTCTTTTCTGGCACCAGACAGTGCTAGCTCTAAACTTCAGTTGTCTCTACTGTACTGTCAAATTGACTAGAATATATACAGTAATAATAATCAGGACTTTTATAGCGCCTTTCATACAGTGAGATATCGAGGGACTTCACAAGCATTCTTAATTAATGAACCTCACAACTTCCCTGTGATGTAGTTATAGTCATGTTGTAGATGAGTCAAAGTGAATGTTTTACACGTTTGCCCCATCTGTCATAGAGTGAGAATAGAATTAGAATAATTATTCTTATTCCCGTGTGTGCACTAGACTTCATGTCCATGTTAACTTCTGCAGTATGGCATTTTTCAGGTCACCTTATGAGGACTCTTTCCTTTCTCTGGTGGCCTTTCCTGCATTGCTTAAGTACACATCTCTTGCAGTTATGAACATTGTATTTATACATTTTACAAAAGTATTGCTTAAAAATTGGTATTTGAATCACAGAGAAATAAATTTCCCCAAATAACATTTCTGTGAAATGAAAGTGTGCTCTGGGAGCAAATTCCACACTGCTGAGTCTTTCCTGGGCAGATAAGAAAAGGCTCTGCAGCCAACAAGATTCAACAAAGTTTTGTAATTGCCAAGAAAACCTTGTTTTGAAAAGTGGAGAGGGTAATTGTGTTATATTTTAAAACCAGGTTATTTGAACTGTTTATAGAGTTTGCAGAGGACTTTAGATCAGATCTGATAAGCACAGTAAGAGCACCTGGAAGAAAAGACATGTGTTTATGTGTGGTTCCGGAGTGGTGCTTTATTAAGTGGGTTCCTTGTTTCTTCCTTTTAGAGTTGGCAGTGTAGAAGAAACCCCCGCTACTCACGTGACCCCATAAAGGGAACACAAAGCCTGAGACATGGAAATGGCACAGAAGCCACTTTCTCTGTACATACCAATTGAATGTGATTTATTAATTGCTGGCCGGTAGCTTCTAAAGCTAAGTATCACATTGGTGTGCTTCCAAAATGTTAATAACAGCAACTGTATATGACAGGAGTACTCTGAAATTTGGCAGCAGTGCTTTTCTTCATAATTGGCCTGGAAACAGTAGTGACAACTGTAACAGTTGGGATTGACGCAGCGATTGTTCCAGAAATGTCTCAGTTAGGAACTATCATTTACTCTTAAATTAATAACACCTGAGACTAGAATGCCTTGGTTAGCTCCAGCTCACAGCAGGCTTGTGAAAGGAGGTAGTGTTTTCTGTGGAGCTTATGTGAAAAGGTCATGGGTTCCAGGTCACCACCGTGAGGTGGGAGGAACTTTTGGGCTCAAGTCTCTAGTGGTGGGTTGGCTCACAGTTTACCTTAAATCTATAGTTTCCGAGAGCGTTCCATATCTCATATGGTAGCAGAAAGTTCCGTGTGGATGGGAAGCTAAGATTAGTGTTCGCTAATTAGAAAATGTTCTAACAAATTAGGTGTTTGAAAGCAATTATCTATAATTTCCAGTGTTTGATTTTTACCTAGTTCTGAATTTCTTTTCAGTTACCCACCTAGGTTATTTTTTAAATTAGTAGTTATTTATGAATCTTTTACAAACCTTAGTTCTTAGAGTATTTTTTTGGTTTTGATTTTGCAAAGAATTATATGAGAATTTGCATGTTATCCTTTTCCTTTTCTAAAACTAAAATTTCTAAATTTCTAAAGCCGTCTTCCTAGTTCTTCCTGTTACTACAGTATTTCTAAAATTATTACCCAAATTAATTAACAATAACTGGTCTTAAAACAATATGGGTGTGTCTGTATGTCGCAGTATAGTGTCTTTGCTACAGTACCATAGTTTCATAGTTTCTAGGGTTGGAAGGGACCTGAACAGATCATCTAGTCCGACCCCCTGCCATGGCAGGAAAGAGTACTGGGGTCAAATGACCCCAGCAAGGTGTTCAT
>NW_017728943.1:53468933-53480588 GCF_001723895.1 Crocodylus porosus | reverse complement strand
CCTCCACCCTCGTCTACCCCTTCCCTTGACGAGCCTAGTTTAAACCCCGCCGGAGTAGGTCCGCCAGCCTAGAAAAGAACACACGCTTACCTTTAGGGGAAAGGTGGAGCCCGTCCCATCCCAGCATGTCTCTCGTTGTGATGTGCCAGTCATGGCTGAGGAAGCCAAAACCCGCCTCGAAGCACCATTCCTGTAGCCGCCAGTTGGTCTCCATGATGCACGTTTCATGCTGTCTGCCTCATCCACTTACTGCAGGATAGAAGAGAAAACCACCTGTGTGCCCATCTCCTTGAGCACACCCCCCAGAGCGTGGTAGTCCTCCATCAGGCGATCAGGGCTCCTCCTGGCTGCATCATTAGTGCCCACATGGACTAGGACCACGGGGTAATAATCGGTGGGCTTTAGTAGTTCCTCTTGGAAGTAGTAAAGCACGGTGCAGTAACTGCCTGTACTGCGCTGTGTGCACAGCACACAGTTAGATTTCTAAAACGGGGGGGAACGTGCCACTACAGCAACATAGCTGGTGATCATGTGTAGATCCATGTGATTGCTACATCACCATAGTGCACCGTATGATAACGTAGCATGTTGTTACATTGCTGTAGGGTGACATGTAGATGTGGCCTATGTCTCCTAGTTGCTGATGAAAAAAACCTACCAGCATAGGCAGTATGAAGAGTAGATTCTAAAATAGGGAATATGAGAAGCTTCTAAACTCTGCAAGCTGTCTGGTATCACTAGTTATTGGTTTATAGCAAAGGCTGAAACTTGTGATCATGTTTCAGATAACAAGAGACAATCAAAGTTCTGCTGCACTTTAGAATAGTGCTAAATGTAAGTAAACCCTGGAGAAGAGAATGTCTTGCAGAATTTCTGAATTCTTTGGACTAGCTCTTGCAATACTCTGAGCTCCATAAAAGAGAAGATATGGACATTATAAGACTTTCTGCCTCCTTCCATGTGAATTTATAAACATGTAAATTGGGTTTAAACATATTACATTATGTTTTGTGTGTGTGTGTGTGTGTGTGTAATGAGACAGATATATCCATAAGTTATATAATACACTTATATAATGAGACAGAGATACCCATAAGTGACGAGAGAGAGTGCATTTTTTAGATATCCAGAGCCCCAAAACTGTGTTGAGATAAATCCCTTTATTGCATCTTCCTAAATTTTGTTTCAAAGCATAAAATATGTACTAATGTCCCTGTGCCCTGTTCTCCCTTCAGGATTTTCAGGCACAGGTCTGATCTATGAAGCTTGTAGGCTATGCAGGACAGAGTTCTGCACCTCAGCATCTGCTGATCTTCAAGTGGAAACTTCCATTGACCTGCTAAACTGGGTGGAATTTATCATGCAATTTATGCAGAAACATTGTAGCTTTCCAGAGGTTTACTTTTTTCCAGTACCAAATAATGTGTAAAATATTTGCACATTTTGCTCTGCAGTAATCCTTATGGAAAGCAATGAATGAATCCCATGCTATTATTGAAAGAGATAATTACTAAAATAAAAGGAAAACAAACCTGAACTCCTTCTCCAGTCTACCATATGTAGTAATGAAATAATATTCTCTCCTAGCAATAGATAAGCACTGCATGCATAGATGTGTGTTCATACAGGTATATTAAAAATAAAACACATTGCACAATGCTCTAAATGTAGGTCTTTTCTGTTTGAAATTAATGTGTTTGTATTTTTCTCTATGTAAAACATGTATTTGTGCATGTGTATATACAGACACATGGATGTATATGCACACGCACACTTATGTACTAAAGTATTGTTATATGCTAATATGCTTTGGTTGTTTGCTTAGCTTTGTAACATCAAGTGGTATAACGTCATTGGAAGCCACAGTTGGGGAATTGTTACTGAGATCATAACTTTTAACAAATGTGTTTAATGACCCAGATGTATTTTTTATTTAGACTTCAGTGTAGTTCCTGTAATATACCATCTAACCATGTGGGATTAAAAAGCTGAAAATGCAAATTTAAATACGAAGCAAATATTTCATTGGAAAGCCAATATTTTTTTTTAAAATTACACCAACTAACAAGAACAAAGCTAAGAAAAGGGCTGAGACTTACTGTCTTCCTGCAAGGGGTTTGTGGAAAGTAGATGGGAGCAGGAGGGAAGGAAAAGATCTTTGTCCTGCCTGTTGCCAGCAGTCTGTGATCCCCAGGCATTTCAACTTCCAAGAGAAGTTTCTTCTAACACTCAAGTTCGGAATGATCTCAGAATGTATAATGCCAAAATTTTAGATAGTGGACAAGAGTTGCTATGGACCTTTCTGATATTTAGTAATGATGAAATCTAGAGACTACCTTCTGCTTTCAGTAACGGGGAGGTAAAATACAAGTTATCTCAATGGAAACTGCAGAGCCAAAGGAGTTGCAAAGAGCTAGGCTCACCAGCACTTCATCCAGGATTGTTACACCAGATCATGTAAACCTTCCCACTAATATAGGCAGCCTTCCAATTGTGGTTCTTAAATAAAAGACCTCAGTTCTTCCAGAAGCCACAGATGGACTGTGAACAAGGTGAAAGAGCCCTAGCCGTTCTACCAGTAATCTGATATAACAAGAATAAATCTTGCAAGGCATTTCTCAATCTGGATGCTGGTAACATCTCTTCCATCTTCAATCACCAACTGATGTCAGCAGTATCAGTTGACATGGAACATTATAATTTATTTAAGACTGTGCCACTGCGGAGGGGGTGTGTGGGTGATGGGGAGGAGGGGATTTTTATGGAGCAGAGAACTGTGAGGAGATGCAACTGTGTGGACTGAAACAGGAGGAAGGTTTAAATTGCATAGATAAACTAGTTCAGAAATAAGAAAGGAGGGATCAAAATAGGTGGAGAAACAGAGAGGTATGATGTTTCAGTGTTAAAATAAGAAAGCAGTTACCAGGAAAAAAGTGTCTTTCCTGACAGACCTCTAGAAGAGAGGGAAACCAGAAAAGGGTTACAAAAGGAAGAAAATATTGACACCAAGTTTTGAAATCCTGAAGATTGTCTGTCTGAGGATTGCTACTGCTATCCTCATCTGTCTGGGCCTTGTTGTCTTTTTCTTGGTTTTCCTGCCACATTAATATTGCAACATTGTGCTGTACTCAAACACAGGAATATAATGTTTTATAGGCTAATAAATAAATTGAATGAGAATCATAAGCAGGGATCCGGATTTTCCATTCCCCACAAGAAAGGATTTTTCCTTTTACCTGTGAAAAATACAGATTTTTCAACCTTACCCTGAAGAAAACTTTATACCACAGATTTTTCATTTTAACAGAGAAACAAGCAGATTTTGCTGTTTTGCAAAGAGCTCTCGGCAGACTGGCACAGTTCCAGTCTGCAAGGCTTGGAGGGGAACGGGAGGAGGGTGGTCAGGCAGGGGACACCGTGTGCATGTATATGCATATAGCCACCAGGCATCCTGGAGAGCAGCTCCCATAGGTAAGTCTGGTGGGTAGTGGGGAGTGTGGATTGAGGTCCCTATAGGGAGGGAGGGAGTTGGGCACGGCAGGGCTGGGGTTACTGCCTAGCTGGGCTATGAGTGGGGTTTGGGGACTGGGGCCACAATTCATGGCCGTGGGGCCCCAGTGGGGGTGAGATGGAGCTGCAGGCAGGTGGAGTGGGTGGGGCTGGCTCCCTGCCGCACACACTCCTGGTGGAGCAAGGGGACCCATACCCCCCAGATCTGTGCATGGGGCACAGGCAGGTGTAGGTTGCCTACTGTGGGATCAGGATCCTCACCCTGCTGCCCTCCCCTGGGGCCTCTGCATCCCGGTGGGTGACACCCAGCACAGCAGGGCCAGACAGGGAAGCTCCTGTCACTGTGGCACGGTGTCCCTTGCCCACCCAGCAGCAGTGGGGGGTTGTGCCCCTCGCTGCTCCAGGGTGGGCAGGGAGCACCTCACCAGGATGGGGAGCCCAAACCTGCAGCAGGCAGCCAGTACTCACCCCTGCCCCATGCACAGATCTGGTGGGCATGGGTCCCACTGCCCCCCCCCGGAGTGTGCACACTGATTGGGAGCTGGCCTTCCTTCCCCCTGCCCAATCCTGCAGCAGGCAGCCGGCACCTGCCCTCCCCACCACAGGCTTCGCTCTGGCCATGCTGCCCATGGGGGTGGGAGAGCTGGGCTTCATGCTCTGCTGCAGCAGCTGCCACCTCTTGTACGTGGCAGCTGGTACTCCAGGCGCTGTTGTAGGGGACACAGGGCTCCAGACCTGGGTCCCTGGCCCCATTGTCCTGGCAGCTGGGGGCCCCCTCCAGCAGGGCCATGGGTAGGAGATGAGGGGCACCAGCAGGGTGGGGCTGTGGGTGGGCAATGAGGAGTACCGGCAGGGCCAGGGGGCTATGCGTGGGGAGTGATGGGCCTGGACTTGCATGCTAGTGGGCTAAGGGGGCAGGAGGAACTCTGATTTTCCATGATAAAAAACCCAAAATGAAATACCCAAAATGTATAGGTATTTAGTATTTATTTTATTATAGTCATTGAGGAACTGGTAGGCTTTCAAACTGCTTTTGTAAATATATCAATAAAACGTTGTGTTCGATTGATATGTGTACATATAGTTTCATTTTAATTACGGATTTTGGGGGTTTTATCAGAGAATTTGCAATTTTTTTTATCAGGGAAAACCAGTATCCCTGGTCATAAGTGGCCCAGAAGCTACAGACTGAGTAAAAGCAATCTAAGAAAACCAAAGGTTTGTTAGTGGTGATGTTACCAGTTCAGGGTGGATATTACTCAGAGCTTTGCAAGGTTTTATCACTATTAGTATTGTCAGTATTAAGACTGTTTAATCCTGTTAGCAGCCTCAAGAAGCAAGGCTTCAGATTTAGTGCCAGGAAGATGCTCTGCTAAGCCTTAAAGCTTCATTGATTTTGACATCATTGAAACAGAGCCTTTGTTACTTGAATCCTTTTACCGTACTTAAAAATAAATTAAGTTTCTCTGTACAGTCAGAGTTCATGTTGACATTGACCATCTAGTAGTTTTACATTTCGGTAAGTTAAGTTAATTCTGCACATTCTATCAACTCTAATAGTCCCACTTGAGGAGTGAGCATCTCTGGAAGTGAGACAGACAGACAGATGGTCCCAAAGGAGATTTGAGGTGACTTTATTCATCTCTTAGGAGAGGAACAAACAAGGGAAGACCTTGAGTAAGGAAGATATGTGAAAGGGATAGAGATAGACAAGTGAAATAGAATGGGAAACAGGCCACAAGATAGATAGTCTTTAACTTCCTAGAATAGGAGTGCCAAACTCACTCCTTCTTGCAGGCTGGATCCCGATGTGGAGGTAGGTTGACTCAAGGTTTACTGCAGCCATCAGTTACCTCCCATTGCCAACATAATGTCCCCAATAGGGCTCCATATCCTGCATTTTGCTGGTGGACCCCGTCCCCATTTGCCTCAGCCCTGAATTCATAACCCTTTTGGGAGCCTTGTGAGCTAGACAACATAACTCTGTGGGTTGGATTTAACCCATGGGCCATAAATTTGACACCACTGCTCTTAAAGCAGAGGTAGGAGCCATCCCCTGAATATACAGCAGGAAGATGAAAAAACTTGGTCTGCTACCTAAATCTATGATAACAAAATATAGTGTTCCATATTCCTGCAAACTGAGCATAAATCTAGGCAAAAGTTTTCTAGTTTACTTTGGTCTATAGCTGGAGATTTTCAATTTGCAGTAATTTGTTTTGTTGTTTGCAAAAGGGGTTCCACACTAAATATTTAACAGCACAGAATTTATCTTTAGAGACTGATTAAAAGACGATGAGAAATTACAAGGGATTAAATCAAGTTGTAAATGTACAATACAGTCAGATCTTTTATAGCAACAGGAGGTCAGTGCCTAGGCCAGAACTTGGAAAAGGCTAGGATAAAGAACTTTTTGTGGTCTAAAATGAAACACGGCTCCCTCTTTTTTTCACGTCTCCTTGTCAGCATTTCCAGCTGATGCCTGTGTGCTTGGAAGTATTGTTAATGTTATGCCAAAATATGGTGGCTATCAGTCAGTAGCTGTAAGAAGTTGTAAGATGCCCTTTTGTTTCCTATAGTAAGTTATGATTTTGTTTTCAGATTGTTATCTATAGCAGGGGCCAGCAAACTCAGGTGCTGCATCTGGCCTGCAAAGAGGTCCAGTCCAGGCTGTGGAGGTGTAATATGGCACAAGAGATTGGTGTCATGGAGCTGTGCCATATTGCCTCTCTGCTGAGAAGCCTGCTGCTCTGCAGCATCTAAGCTTCCCTTTACTGTAGAGGGGCTGGGAATCTGGCAGCTAGCTGCTTGTAGTGGGAGAAGGGCAGTAGCAACCAACTGAATTGTAAGCTGCAGCCCACACCAGCAAAAAGCTGTTGACCCTCAATCTATACTACTTTAATTGATTTTTATCCAGACCGCACCCACATTTTCTTAGACCTTACTTCCATAAGCTCATTTGTAGATTTCCTTCAAGGAGGTGTTTTCAGTGTTATAATTATAAATGGGTACATACTAAGTAGGAAACTGTAGCTTGCATGTGATCTTTTTAGAGAAGGCACGCACCCCAGAGGCTCCACATGGCCTTACATTAGTGCCTGTGATCTATGCTTAATGAAGAGTTTTTTATGGTTGCATCCGAGAAGCAGGATTCAGAATTCTTGGGCTGTAGTCCCTGTTTAGCCACCGACTTCCCATATAACCAAAGAGTTGTATAATGTCCCCAAGAAGCATGTTGTAACCTGCTTGGTGTCTATTTATATGGTGTAACTACTGTATGCACTCAGGGTTTTACCCTGAAGAAAACAAAGGAAAGGATCACATGATCCATCTTATCTCCCTTTTATGTTCATAATGGCTACTCAGCTGTTAGTGGAACAAATTCTACGTGGCCACTGGATAGAACAGCTACACTGACTGGGATTCGGACATCTGGACTCTATTTACCATCTCTGCCTCACCCTGTTGGATGACCTTGTGAATGTCTCTTGACATCTATGGCTAAGTATAGACATTCAAAAACCCAAGCCTGAATCATTTCAATCTTTGTAGTTTAGTCTAAACTGCATAATTGAACTGAAAAGCAAATGGAAAGACATTCATTTTTTTTTTTTTTCCGGAAATGCAGCCACATGCCTGCAGTGGCTCAGGTTAAACACTGGGGAGTGCTAGAGCAAGCCGTCCCTTCCCTTCTGCTGTGGCTGGAAGGCTGGAGGGAACCTGGGAGAGAAGCCCTCCAGCTTTTCCCCCCTCCTGGGTTGACCTGAGGTGGGGTGTGGCCAGGCCCCAGCAGACCTCTGAGTATGACTGGGGGGCTTTAAACCCCCATCCCAGCCTACATTGTCTTCAGCTGGCTTTGCTCCACTCGCTGCTTGAGTGGCAGGGGTGAGAGGTGTGACCAGACACTGCTTGAGGGGCAGGGGGCACGGCCAAATGCTGGCCCTGAGCCAGCAGCCTGACGTGAAGCGGGGTGAAGGTGTGGGGGGCTCTATGCTGGTGGGAGAAGGGAAGGTAGGGGCTTCCCTCCCCTCTGTGTGCTGGTTGGGGTCTGGCCATGCCCTCCCCTCCCACCCCACCTGAGTGGGGAAAAAGCCTAGCAGGGGCTGCTAGGCAGACCCCAGTTCTAGTCTTGAGCAGAATTTCTCAGCCTTGCTCCCATGCCCACCCCCTTCTCAGCTAGCTGCAGCAGTGATAGTGCTCTAGCTAGGGAGCAGAGGGGCAGGGCCAACCCTGTTCCACTGGGATAGACAGCCCAGCCCAGCCCAGGGCTCCAAAGCATCCTAGGATGCTAGGGGACTGAGAGTTAACTTACACCAGAAAGGGAGCTGGGACAGAAATTCCTTAAATCCCAGTTTGACCTAAATCAGTTAAGTTTGATATTATATTCAACCAGATTTATCTTAACCAGTTTCAGCCATTTTGAAAGCTGTTTATGTGCACTGAACTTCTGTTCTGTTACAGGTCTAAACTGGTTTTTGATCACTTAAACTAGTTCATGTGTAACTTCTGTCCCTATCCTATATGCTCATGTTTCCCATCTGTAAAATGGGGATAACGTAGACTTGTGTAAGGTACTTCAAAACCTAATGATGAAAAGCAGTATATAGGAGTTAAGTAGCAGTAAATAGTGTGTAAAGAATGTAAATACATTGCTCCCAAAGTCAGTTATTTTGGAGTATCTTCTGGTTTTATTTTTTTATTTATTTACCCAAGGAAAAATATTTATAGATTACATTTGATGGTAACTTAGAATAGTGAAATTAAAATTGTTCAATTTATTTAACTAGGTGCTGGGTAACCAAGACTGGAAACAATTTCTGCATTGTTTTATTCTTTTTTGGAAGAACAGTGATGCAACAAAGGTAGCATAGCTTAAGAAGATAGGAAGGAAATAGAGACTATCAACAAACATGTTGATATTAATGTGAATAAAGAATACCTTTTCAGCAACTATTTAGTTAGTACCTACAAGTGTTGCTCCTCATATTATACATAGATAGACTAGGATAGATAATGTTTAGGAAATAAGTCAGCATTGTGTGCGTGTGGGAACAAAAGGGGAAGTTAGTTTGTGGGTGAAATTGGAATTATAAGGGTGACAGTTGTGAAACTGTATCTGCTCACTCTGACATTGCACATCCCAGGCTTTTCCCTGCTCGCTGCTCAAGGGGCAGGAGTGTTGACAGCCCTCAGCCCCTGGCTAGCATTCTGAGGCAAAGTGAGGGAGTGTACAGTGCATAGATTTGTTGATGATACTGAGCTTTTCAATCTCCCTCTCCCTGCTTCTTCATACTGTCTGTAAACCAGACAGGGCTGCAAACCAGCAGGGGGGTGATAACACGGTGTTTATCAGCCCATCAACAAAACAAAAGCCTCTCTCATTAGTTCAAACTCTTAAACAGCTTTTTCCAAGGAAGGGACAGAGGGATATTACCAGCTGACCTGTTGATTAGCTCCAAATAGCCCTAAGTAGACACTGTTCTGTCTGCCTGTCTCAGTAAAATTGGAGGCACACACACACAGACATGTCTCAGCATTAGCTAGAAAACCACATGCTTTGGGTCTGTGAGGCTGGGGTCTGTGCTGTGGGAGATGATAGGGAGTGGGGCAGGGATCCCTGCTTAATCAGCAAGGGTGGGGGTGTGGAGCAAGGGGAGCCAGGCAGACCCTGTTGTGCCTGCAATCTCTGCTGGAGCTCTAGCTAGGGAGCAGAAGGGCGGGACCAGCCCTGTTCTCTGGAGCAGACAATCCAACCCAGCCCAGGGCTGCAAAGCATTTGGGACGCTGGGGGACTCTGGTTTAACTTAAACCAGGAAGGGGTCTGGGACAGACATTGCATAAACTGGTTTGACCCGTTATGATTGGTTTGATCAGTTATGTCTGATACTACATTCAACCAGGTTTTTTATGAACCAGTTTCAGCCATTTTGAAACTGGTTTATGTGCACTGAACTTATGTTATTTTACAGCTTTAAACCAGTTTCTGATCACTTAAACTGGTTTATGTGTAATGTATGTCCTAGCTTTTATGTTCACTTGAATTTTCTAGCTCTGTAGATGCATGCTAAATTGATTTGCTACTTTTGTTTTATTTCAGGTCTTTATACATTTATGGACCAATAGCAGTAAAGTCTACTTTTAACCATATTTCTTGCATATTTGAGATAATTTCTGTTAAAATGAAAATTGCTTTTGTCCTTAGAGTCCAGGACAGTGGTTCTCAACCTTTAAACTCAGAGCACCCCACAGAAAATGCCAGCTCTTAGCTTTAAGTCATTTTTTGACTATGTGAAAATAAGAGAACAATTCTGTTGCAAAGAACTGAGAGGACTACAGGTCAAAATGTTTTTGAAATTATTTCAACTCTCTGGGTTTATCTTGTGAATCATGCTTTTGTTTTTGGCCTAACTGCTCCCCAACTTTTCCAATGTGAAATTAGGTATGTCCTGTGGGGATTATGCATATAGACAGGTATGATGGGCCCTGAGTTTTCAAATGCAATTAGTAGACATTTCAGTTTCCTGAGGCTGAATTTAAGATCCACTGATGTGGCCTGACATGGAGAGAGCAAGTTCAGTGCATCTCTGAAAGTCAGGCCTCCCTGATGTGACTTGGTTTAGGTACCTAAAAGCTGAGCTGCACTAATCAGTAGTCATGTTTGGGAAGTTAGTCCATTTATTTTTGATTCTCCAAACACTTGAACAAGTCAAATAAAGTAAAGACCAAAAATGTGTGTGTGTTTCCAGTACTGTTGCGGGGTGGGGGGGGGCAGTGGGGACAATGGCTTGTTTGGGGCAGGGGCACAGGGTTGAGGGAAGGTGAATCCCACCGCTGTGTGCACTCCTGGGCAAGCATGGTGGCGGGGGAAGGGGTGCTGTCCAAATCTGTGCACAGGGCAAGGGCTGGCTGCTGCTGTGGGCTTTGCCCTGGGTGCCAAACTTTGTTGCTATAGGACTGTGTTCCTATTAGAGGATACAAGTGTAATATTACTCTGTACTTTGTAATTTCACCAAATCAAATGGTGAAGGCAGATTTTTCTTTTCTTGTAAAAGAAATTAATGAAGTAATAAAGATCAGGAATGGTGAACTTCCTCACTCTGGTGGATAAAAAATATCTTCAGATTTTTCTTTTTTATTGAATTCTTTTGAAAGTTGTTTCTGGGGCTGCTTAAAAAATGAAACAATATTCAACAGTGTGTTGTCTTATGCTCTCATTGTTTGAAACATACCTTTTTATTATTACTTTTATACCTACTTCTCAAATTAAATTACACTTTTTTTAATATGGCTGCTGGTATTTTGAAAAAAGTGAATACCTTTTTTTTTTTTAAATCCAATAAATTGTATTCCTTTCTATCTACAGGAATACATATTACGTTTTTTTAAATAACTTATTATGGTAGGGGTAGGTTTCTTTCGTGATAGTTCTTGCCTAGACAGTTTCAGGTTTTTTTCCAATTCTGAGAGAGAATTGGGTAGAAAAGAGTCCTTTCAATGGGTCTTTTTCTCCCCATTTATTAACACGGAAAAAATAATTTCTTCTGACTTGCAAAGTAAACTCTAAGCACTGTAGATGGATGTGCTATAAATTAGTGCTGAATGCTGTGATTCAAGTCATGTTGAAAAGCATCTGCTACCAAGCTATAGAATTAATTTAAAGAAAGGTGTGAGGACTTCTCCCTTTAATTTATTTTTCCCTAAAGAAAAATAGTGTTAATTTTTTTTTCAGAGAACTGCTAATGGCTTCTTAGGTAATTCGCACATGTAGAGACTGAGCGGCAAAGCTCATCAAAGCCTCTCAGAAATCAACTCTTGGAAAAGTTGCCAAATGCCCTAGTTTTTTTCTGGAGATTTTTCCAAGTTTTTACAGCTTTCAGCTACTAAGTGCCATTGCCTATCCTGCCAAGTCTCCAATGTGCTGAAACAGATCTCCAAAACATCATGCTTCACAATCAGGACTCATGGATGACACTGCTTCTTGTAGTGGTACAAGGTTCAGTCTGAAAGTAGTGCCAAATATATCATAATCATAAAATCATAGAGTTGTAGCAGTAGGGTCGGAAGGGACCTTGTAGATCTTCAAGTCTGACCCCCCGCCTGGGCGGGAGAAAAGACTGGGCTCTAATGAGTCCAGCCAGGTAGTCA
>NW_017728943.1:53440965-53468833 GCF_001723895.1 Crocodylus porosus | reverse complement strand
TCTCCTACATGGCTTTCAAAATCTCAGTGAAGGGGTTTTCCAGTAAGAACACTGCACAATCTGGTATCACTTTTGCAAAGAGTAGTGCTTTGAACAATTACTGTAGAACAGTGACTCACTGTTTAACAAGGGGTAGCTAAACAAAATAATAAAGCAAAAAGCAATGAAAACATCAATTTTTTTAGCCAGAATAACTTGAGATGGGAAAAAATAAGCCACCAAAAGATACTGCCCTTTCTTTGTTCTAAGAATTGTGTTGGCCTTTGTATTCATTCTATCTTGATTCTGTTATATTTCCCCAAAATGATTTGGTAGGAAGTTATACTTGCATCTTGCGTGGTGTTTGAGTAGTATATTTTTATAGAGGGGTGGTGCAGGGATATGGATATTTTGGTTTCTTTCTTCTGTAGTGTTTTCTATTTCAGCTACGTTGTTCAGATGCACAGCCCAGAGTTTAACAAATATTTTTCTTGGAAAGTTTAAAGCTTTAAGAAATAGAAGTACAATTTCTCCCACACCTGTTGATTAATTCTATTTCAGAGTTTTCACTTATTTTGTGCAGCCTACAAGTGTTGGTATTGGGATTTTGTTAACAGGAATAAATAGTTTTAGGTCTTAAAAAATAACTGATTGAGGGAGGATTTTTCTGAAGTAGGAAAACAATCACTTCCCGTAAATTAAAATTGTAGAATTTGCCTTCAGTATAGGCAGTTTCAAGAATAAATCACATTTTATATTTGCAACACTTAACCCGTTTCTTTCCCTTAATATGATTTGTATTGGTACTAACTATTATGACAGATGGAAAAATAACAGCTAAATCATCAGCTGGTGTAAATCAGCATAGCCCCTTTGAAACCAGGTTTCCCATATTAATTTCCATCAGCTGAAAATCTGGCCAAAGTGCTTAAAAAATGTCTTAGGAGATGTAATGTCACAGCCTGCTTACTGTCTTTGTGCATGAGATTAACCATTTTCCTATAGCCATACAAGACAGGGGTCAAAAGGACTTGTTCCATGTGACCATAAAAACAATATTTCTCTTTGCTTTCCCACTGGGAAAATACAATATTATTTATGTATTGACTCTACTAGTTGAGATTAACGGAAGTAATTTTCCCTCAGTGTAGAGTAAATTCAGTTTAAACTGAGGCTGATTTGCTATATAAACTGAAACCCAAGTTGCATTCATAAATGAAATACAATATCTACTTCCATTTCATTGTCAAACAGGAGCACAGGGTCACTATGGATATTTTCTGGTCCAGGGGTCTCAAGCATATGGCCCATGGGCAGGATCTGGCCTGCAGAGCCCCATAATTCAACCTCTGCTGCAACACTTTTTGCTGTGCTGGATAATCCCTGCACACCCAGGATGGGCACTGCTCATGGTGCTTGCTCAGGCCAGGTCCCAGGCTGTACTGCATGTATTACTCCTTTGGGCTGGGTCCTCGGCTGCACCCCCCGTAGTGGTTGCTCAGCCCAGCTTGGGTGGGTTCTGCCTCTACCCATGAACTGACCCCATGCCACTCATCTGGTCAGCAAGGCCAGATGAATTTAACACCCCTGTTCTAGTTCATGCTTTTTTCACTTGCTTCTTTCTTCCCCTTCTTTCATGAAGTCCAGTTCCTTCTCTATTTTCTTTTTTTTCCTCTTTTTTGGAAGCATGACAGCTGTCTCTTTCTCCATTCAATCTCCACTCCTTTTATTCTCTATTCCCAAAGTCAGGTTTCTTCATCCTCCAACATCCTTTGCACTTGCCAGATGTTTTTGCCAGTGAGTCTGTCATGCACCCTTGAACACTGCATCAGCTTTAACAGAAAAACAAAATGCATCTCAACCAACACATCTGTAGCCTTTTCAAAGGCCATTTGCCAACTCTCCCTCAATGAGTTTACATTCACTAGAGATATAACGCCCAGAGGTCAGACAAAATGGAAACAAGCCATCAAGCCTACTTCAAGCAGCTCCAAACAAGCTTTTCTGAAATCCTGACTGTCTGTTGAAAGATACAGTTAGACATTTGAATGCATTTAGTTAACTACTAGCAGTGCCCAAGCTTAGAGAAAAGCAGCTTGTTTAGAAAACTACGGAAAATGCCTAGAAAAGGCACTTTCTAAAGGTGGATGAATGGTGAATGTCCCCAGCCTGAACACTGGAAGGAGGAAGCTTGGATGTTTCAAGAGAAAGTAGAATAGCGGAAGATTCATGGTCCTACAGACTGTCCTCTCCATCAGTCTTATGGCTTCATTATGTACAGTATTGCCACTCACAAGCTTTCAAAAGTCAGAAGTTCCCCCCAAATCCTATATTTGTTAATGTATGTTATTTGGGATTCTCTTTATTTGCCCTTGGGTTTTATTAGTCTCTAGTATGCACTTGGATCATACTTTCACGCTTTTCTCAGCAACCATGAGCATTAGAAACTTGTTACCATATTTACTTGAATCCAAGACAAGTTTTTCCCCTCATTCACTATGGGGGGGGGCACCTCCCCCTCTTAGATTCAAGTACAAGGCAGGGGTCAGGTCTGACTGGGGCTGGAGACTGACAGAGCCAGAGCCATGACTGAAGGTAAACAGTAGTGAAGGGAGGAAATCAGGGTGGGGGGAGGGGGCACACACCAGTGGTGGAAGGAGGCAAGCCCTGTAGGAAGGGTTCAGGCAATAGAGTGAGGCAGGATGCTTGGGGGCAGGAAGCAAGGGGGCAAGTGGCAGAGGGGCAGTGTAGCAGCATGGGGCCCGAGGGGTGGCCATAATACCCTGGTGGCTGGGCAGCCCCTGCACTCACTTTGGCTCTCTGGGTTCCTTTCCCTTTTCCCTCTCCTGCCATGCCTTGATGTAATGAGTTGATTTATGAAGAGGGAGGTTGTCCTTGGGTTCCTGAGGGAGCTCATATCTGTCCCAGACACCTCTGGTTCCCAAACCTTCCCTTCCAGCACTACATATGTTCTTCTGGCCCATCTGTGCTCCCCGCACCCAATAGGCACCTGTAGCCTTAAGGGCTAATTTTGTGGCCTCTGACCTCCCCTGCAGCCATTACAATGCTGTGTAGGTGTTACCATTCATGCTTTCACCTTTGTTGGGGCCTTGACCTTCTCAGCTTCTGCCCCTTTCCTCTAGCTGGGCCTTTTAGCCCAGGCCCATTTTGTCAGACCTGGTTTCTGGGCTCTGCCCTGCTCAGGCACTGGGCCGCCTGGCCCTGTCTCCGTCCTGTTCGGGTACTGCTGAGACCTCCTCCACCCCAATACTCCCAACTCAGTCCACTGATCTAACAGAAGAGTAAGCTTACCAGGTATAAAGCGAACTATCTTTTCACCTGTTCCAAACATAAATGCTAGCTCTCTGACTGTATGACAAAACTTCCTGCAACCCTGACTTGTATTCCTCAGAAAGCCATCAGTGCCTTTCCAGAGTAGCTCAGCTGTCAGCCAGGCACTCTTCTGCAGCCTTCTTGGGCAGGAACTTTTCCCTGTACTGTCTGCAGAGCCAGATAGCTTGCCTGGGCTCAGGCACAGGCATTATATGCCACTTAAGCCTGGCCCCTTCCTGTCAGGTGAGTCTCCAGCCACCCATAGGGGTTTCCAGTCTGGGCCTAGTGACCAGGCTGCCTTCAGGGCAGCTTACTGCTGGGCCCTTGCTGCTTTAGCAGTGTCTCTACTGCTTAAGCAGGGCACTGTCCTATGCTACTACTGCTGAGCAGTTAACCCTGCAATAAGTACTTGCTGCATAAGATTCCTTGGCTGCCTATACCTTCAAGTAACAGGAGCCACTGACTCCCTGTTACAGGCTGGCACCAGGAGCCAGGCATCAGGGGGTGAGTACTGTGGGGAACATAGGTGCTAAGGAGTGGGGGGATCAGGCTGCTTGAATGCCTTGGCTTCTGCCCACCTATTGCCACCTTCCTCTGCCACTGCAAGAGTAGGGGGGATGTATTTAAGTTCTCCAATAATTAGTTTCTATACATAGAAAATTATAAAGACATTTTCTATATATAGAATCTAATTATTGAAGGTTTGTCTTAAATTTAAAATCATCTTGGATTCAGGTAAATAAAGTATTTTATTTAATGAAAGCTGAGATGTCCATCTGATCAAAGCACCAAGTGGCTCAAGACTTGTAATAAAATGGCAAGAGCTGGCAGTGCAGGATGCATTTTTCCATCCTCTGGTTCCTTAAAGAACCAGGAGGGAGCAGGTGGGGGACTCGATAGCATTCAAAAGCAGCAACATGGTATTAGAAGTTAGGGCTGAACATTGTGTTGGTACTGTATTTGTGGTAGGCCCTTATTCATGTCTGCAGTAGGTAGGGTCATGGAGCATGCAGTCTGATCATTCTGGTGGGGGGTTTTTTAAATCCTTTTACAGAACCTAGGTGGCAGCTGTGTAGCTCAAATAAGTAGAGTGATTGGCTATGGACTTGGAAAGACCTCGGTTTGATCCCAGGTGAGGGAGGGAGGGGTTTCCACTCATTGTTTCTACTTCTAACATGGCTCTGAGGCCCACTAGCCTCCTATCCAATGAGTACCAGTAGCTTCCTGGGGTAAAGGTGGCTGAAACATGGTGTTGACCCCATTATTTCCTTCTAGTGCTGAGGCTAAAGAAATATTGGAGCCCAATGGTCAGTAAATGGCATACATCTAGTTTGCTTTTACAGTAGCTAGATACTAGGTTGCTAATTGCTAAACATAAAAATACTTGAACATTGAACATTTCCTTGTTTCATCCCTTGTGTTTATGTTTCTTAATTTTGACAATTCCTTGGGGTTATAAAAAATAATCTTGGATACATTCCACCTGTAATGACTGTCTGCTGACACACCACAGTTTTATCCTGTCCTGTCTTTTTCTTTTCTGGGCCCATAGAACATAAGTCCTTTGGAAAGGGAACATTTTGTTTAGCACAATCCTGCTTGCTCACTGCAACAGGTGCTTAGGGCCTGATTCAGCACACTTGAGTGTGTGCTTAGGTTTAAGGATTTGAGCAGTCATTCTCAAATCCCTAGGACTATTTGCATACTTAATCATAGGTTTAAGGGCTTTGCTGAAATAGACCCTCATGCCCATTTCATAAAAACCTAGCACTTATGGATTTATGTGTAGTACCTCTACCATAGTTCTCTAAATTTAAATTTGCTTTAATAATTTTACTTACAAATTATGTTTATTGCAGTCTTTATACTGTAATTCCTTGATAACCTTTGACTCATGGGCAAGAGTGTGGTTTAAATGTATACTTCATGTGTTACTTGAAAAGTGATCTATCAGAAATCTGTGTTCTTGGGCAATTTATTGAACAGTTGCATCATGTAACACCAAAAGCAGAATAAAGCTTTAATTTAGGAAATAATTTAATGGTTGGATAAGTTCCTATGAAGAACTCTACTTTTAGATCAGCATCAGAAAGCAGTGATCTTCATATTACTTTGAAATAAAAGAACTTGCTGCCCTGAATTACTTAGTCTATTTTAGGTCCAGCAAAGATTATGCTTTATTGCCTTGAGATCTGTTTCCCAGCACTTAGTGGGTTTTGGTTGCTGGTGATGAGGTTGTAAATTATTCATCTCCTAAAGCCACTATAAATTGCACAGCACAAGACTGTACACTTGAGGAAGGATAAAATAGAATTGATGCGTGCTGAAGGCAGTGATCAGCGTAGTGGCTGTTGCTCTCCATGAAGATAAAATTCTCCTTCAGCATTTTTAATGCTTAGCCACATCACTTGGGGCCCAGTCATATTCTTTATTAAATGGTTGACATCAGTGGGACTGCCCAGGCAGGTGTGAAGGTGAGGAGGACTTGGCTCTAATTTTGGAAAAATCCTAAACACATTAAGAGGATTGCTCAGTCTGCATCGGAAAAAGTATCTGCTCTGACCTTGAAATTGAAGCTAAAGAACTGGCATCCTAGAGAAGAGGGAACTTGTCATTTAAGTCAACTTTTTGCCTTCCCAGACCTGGAGAGTCCTGTGACTCATGGTGTGCGGCGGCTGTCTGAGGATGTGTTTATATTCCATACTGAAGATATCTCCATATGCTTAGAACATGTCTGAAGCCTTTGGGACTGAGCACAGGATCCACCTGCACACATCTCTTTGTAGATTTGAGTCCTTCATTGGTGAGATCCAATGAGGATCTGTAGTATGGGGCTTCAGATGTATGGTTAGTGCTGCAGGGGCATTTCCTCTGAAACAGATTTATTTGGTATCACTGAATATTCAGTGCATTATTGATTTTTTTTTTTTCCTTCCCCTCAATTCTGTGAAATTCTCACTTTTCACACTGAAGATACTTTTCTGTCAGGACAGAATATAAAATAAAGTCTTGGAAGGTAAAATAGCATCAGAAGTCCCTGAGATGTGAAATGGACGTTAGGAAATCTGTACTTTCACAGGTACTTTCCTGACGCATTTCTAGCGACATAAATTTTTGGCCAAAATATGGTATTTGTGATAGTTCTAGCGACAAAAATCTTTATATAAGTAATGCTATTTGACTTTAAAAAAACATCTGTCTGGCAAGGGTTTACACCTCTTAGTACTACAAGTAATGCCCAAGATTAATATAACTGGAAGAGATTAAAAGTGTGTGGGGAGGGGGATTCTCTCTCTCTCTCACTCTGTATCTGTTTCTTTTAGTTCATTGACTTTGTGCATTTGTCAGTTATTTATGTTTAGTATCTACAGAGTTTTTTTTTTAAAAACTCTCCCCCATATATTTAGCTAGTTTGCCAGTTCTCCTTCAGTTCTCTTTGTGCAAATCCTTTACGAAAGAAACCCTCAAAAGTGCCAGGGGATTTAAATATAGGAATAGTAGCTTTTTGTTTAAATTGCCTCTATTCATAGTTCTCTGTTCCTTTAAAACATTATGGTCTTCATTAAATATTAAACCATTAGGTGGTCTGCTTGGTTATGTTCATGGAAGTTGCATGCCTGAACAGGTGGACAATGTATAATATGTTTTTGATGTATAATAAGAAAAATCTCTCATTTGAACCAAATAATGTTGTTCAGGTAAGGGCAGATTACTCCCTCTCTGATCATTGTGCTGCAGGGATACAAAGCCTGTAGCTATGTAGGTACTGCACTCCACTTCAGTGGAGTTTAAACTGTTGGCCCCATATTATTGTTAGCACACAAGACTGGTGGCTCTTACTTCAACTGGCCGTTCTGGTTTGTTAGCTGTATGTACAGAGGACCACTAATCCTGAGACTTTGAACAAGTACACAGAATGAAATGCCCTTAGAGTCTGTGATGTTACAGAAGTGCAAACATAACATCGTAGCAGCCATGTTTATGTTGTCCAGGTGTGCTGTTGCTTTCATTTTAAAATGGCTTTAAGAATTTTCCCCAATTTCAGAAACAGAAATGAGGAATATCAGAAACCACAAGTATTCCTGTTAACTCAAACAATACACCAAATTAAATAAACTCCGGGCCCCTGTTACCAGTTTTTCAGGCTTCCTTATTGCAAGTGACTACCACAAGATAAAGATGCAAAGAAAAAAAAATCTGTTTCAATACATGTTTAAGTTCAAGTTTATCATAAAACTCTATTTTCATTCCATCCTGTTGTAATCTGGTCAGTTTTTTTAAAGAGAAACTGATATGGTTATGAAGGACTGAAAGCCTAGAGCAATGTCTTACAGGAGATGGCAATAGCTTTTCCCCCTTCTTTTCTTTCTAGCAGCACATGGAGGGGGGGAATCGGAATGTAGCAGGGGCAGAACCAGGGTCTTCATTGGTGCAGCACACCCACTTTGATTTCTGCTCATATTTCCACAGTCTAGCAGCTGCAGATGCTGGGTCCTCACAGTGTGCATCCTAGTGTGAGGACCCAGCTGCATCCCAGCAGCTGTGGGCAGCAGCTGTGATCTCCCAGTTGTGGAGGGGCATAGAGTCCACGGGACTGGGAGATGCAGCTGCCGTGATCTCCCAGTCTCAGGGGTACATGAAACCTCTGCGTCTGGGAGATTGCAGCACTTGCAGCATCTTCTTGCTGATGCAGAGGGAGCCCAAAATCTAAGGCAAAATCTAATGCCGGACCCTACAGTCACACCTCCTGCCATGCACATGTGGCAGGAGGTGTGATTGTGTGGACTGTACATATTAGATCCCATCATGTCTTTACTTGCATATGTAGTGGGCCCCTTAGAATAATCCTGTTGACTTTCTGAGACTACTCAGGATACTTAACATGTGAGTCTTTACAGGATTGCAGTCTAAATGATTGTTGTCTGTGTAAATGGATATAGAAATTATATAGGGCATTCTATGCTATTTGTCTTCTGGAAATCAGGAACAGCAAAAAACCCAACCAAGTAGTTCTTGGTGGAAATGGAAAGGGAAATTAATGATCTTATGAAAGAAATTCAGGGAGGAAATGGGATTTAAGAACTCTACTGAGAGGTTGGAATGACCCTTGAAAATGGGAAGGCTTTGATTTTTGGATGCGTATGTGTTGTCTAAATGCATTAAGCTGTATTTCCTGCTGTACCACATGAAGTTCCATGCATATTTCTGGTACCTTCTCTTGAAAATAATATGAAAGTGGAAATAAAAAAAATCAAGCAGGGAAACCAAAGCATAAATGGACTAAAGGATTTTCTGAGGAAACTTGAGGAAACTAAATTTATTTTTGCTTAAGGAAACAGCTTTTAATTAGTAAATAACTATGAATTCTTAAGGAAATACTGTAAGGGAGAAGATTTCTGTATTAAATACTAGTAAGCACTTTAAATAAAGTTATGTTAAACAGCTAACTTTGATTTATTCTTTCAAAATATAAAACAATGTAGAGGCTTGGTTACATATGTATTTTAGTTTCTTCTGTGCCTGTCATCTGCCATTTTAGGTTTTTTTATTTATAAAAGTTATTCAAATTAATCCTAAATAGTTATCAAGAGCAATTAGAAAATATCACCAGAAAATTATTTTAGCTGTACAGTACTTTCCAATACTTTTTTCACTCCGCTAAATAGGAATGTACAAATATTTCACACACTGAATTGTATGAGTAGTAGAACTGCTACTTCCAAACGCCTACTCATGTGGCAATGTGTTTTTCCCAAAAGCACTTTCAAGTGCATCATCTTGCATGAAATCATTGTGAGAATAACCACATTGTTATTTGAAGTATATTTGTAATTAATTTTTCTGTTCTTTATAGTCAACTGCAGCTGCATTTGGTTTTTAATATGGCATGACAAGCTAATTCTTTCTAAAGGAAACCTTGAGAGCATTGTCTGGCTGTACCTTTCAGGGCTTTTTCTGACACTCCCCCAGCCTTTTTAGACACAGTATATAGTTCTTTTCATTTTTCTGGCTGTTGCTGAACCACTAACCAAAGAAAAATTTTGGTGCTTTACAGTTTGTGTTCCTAAAATAGCATCAAAATAGTCAAATAGAAGTTACTGCTACCTCCTATTAAACATTACCATTTATGATATATGTCAAGTTCTGTTTAATTTTAAGAGTATAGTTAGTACTTAAAGAAATCAGATGCAAGCCAGCAAGTGCTCCAGGAACTGTTCAGACACAGCTCTGCCCACTGACCAGCTCATCCAGTTCTCAGCCTCCAAAGTTATGGCAGTGTTCTGTGGTCATGATCCAACATTTCATTTCATTACAGTAGAAATACTGTAGCATTCTGGATGAATACTGTAGAATTGTATGTTTGATAAGCTTCTTTGGATTAATGGTTAAGTTAAATTCCATGGTGAGTGGAGAGGTTGGCAAATGTTTGCAAACAGAGTAATTTAGAACCATTGTGCAACAGGGAGCAAACTCAATGCCGGATCTCAAGTTGGCCTGCTCACCTGCCTAGGGCTGTCTACCCTAACTTTCCTGCCACAACTTGAATGTTTTAAAATGAGCGGGAGGCTGTCCATGCCCCGCCCTGATGCCAGGGGCACTATTCACTGCTAGGAACCTTCCCTACACCATGGTCCATGCCTCGCAGATGGCATCCTGTTTATATTTGGTCCCCAGTCTGAGGCTGGAATAAATCCAATCCATTGTTGGCTTCTTTCTCCCACACTCACTCATGCTGCTGCCCTCTCACAAAGGCCACTTGTACTCCTCCACCTCTCACAGGGGCCTCTGACATACTGCCTATCACTAGGCCACGCTCCACCACTCTTGCTCCCCTTAGGGCCTTCAGGCTTCACTACTCTCTCACCGATGTTACCATGCAGCAACTTGAGATCCCGCAAGTTCACCTACTCTGTGTGGTGTAACCTTGTGCCTACGCTGGGCTGCTTTTACCTCTAACCCCTCACCAGGCAACTGCTCTCAATGCTCTTACAGTTTGGGGGCTGTCCCATGTACCACCTTTCAAGCTGCCCTCTGCAAACCTACCCTGCATCCTAAATTGCACAGTCCTTCAGGCACCCTGCTGCACCCTACTGTATGTGGTCCCAGACACAATCGCTCTTCATAACACCACTACCCTGCTCTGTGGTCTCCGGGATCCTGCTGGGCTCGGATGCCAGATGGTGGTGCCTGGGGTTAAGGCACCCCTATCCTCCTTTCACTGGGGAATTAAGTGGCTTGGCATTCCTTGGGGACTCCTTGGAGTCCCATCAGGCCACCCTTCCCTGGCAGGTGGCAGTTTCAGGTCATGCCCAGGACCAGGAGCTTCCAAACCATACCCATAGCTCCTGCCCTTACTTCCACGTTGTTCCAGGAGCAGTAGTTCAGCCAGCTGATGTGACTGCCTCTGCCATAAGCAGGTAACTGCTGCCTTTACCTGTCTTGCTTTTGTCTGAAAATGGCTGCCTTGATCAGGCACCTGCCGGCTTCCTGTCTCTAGCCCTTAAAATCATGGGTGCACTGCCACACACTGAATTCACTTTCATTTGTGAGTTAACCAAAAGTGTAGTCTTGGTCTCTTATGATCCAAACCTAGTACCTAATCCAGTGATTCTCAACCAGGGTGATGTGGCTGGTGGATCCTTTCAAGGATGACATGGGGTGCAACACAGTTTTAGCACTAGTTAGGTATGGAAACATGATTCACAAAATAAACCCAGAGATTTCAAATAGGAATGTATAGTGTTAAAAGCTTTCTGACCTGCTGTGGTTTTTTGAGTTCTTTGCAACAGGCTAGTTGCTCTGTTATTTTGCTGTAGTAAAAAAATAGTAAAAATGAAGAGCTAGCATTTCTGCCTTGAGTCTATCAAGAGGTGCCTTGAGTCTAAACAGGTTGACCATTATATTTGGTCATTAGCCATATATATATATATGGATTAGGCTAAACCATTAGCCTAATCCATTGCATGACAAAAATGAAGCTTGCCAGAAAAAAACAAAAATTCCACACATTTAATGTTGGCATTACTGTAGTGTGTGTCTCCATTTTTAAGCAAATAAAAACAGGTTTTTACTTTCCTTATTCTTTATTGTTTCTAACCATCCTGTAGATATTATAAATGGCCTGTGATTCTATTAGAATAGACTTTTATGTGAGGGGATTGCAAGTACTATAGTGAAACTATATTCGTAACATTTTTCTAAAAAATAACCCACAAAACATTTCTATTCTTTTTGTGTAGCCAAAATGTGAAAACTATAAGTGACATTTTTTCTTGTAAACTAGTTGATACCTTAACCACAAAATGGAGCAACAATCTCACTCCCCACAAACTTACTTTGTACTGTAGATGAACTGCCATATCAACTGTTAAACAATGGATTTTCAGAACATTTAGTTTTGTATTTGCAAGTAGATGACTTCCTGTGAAACTTTGAAAGGTTAATGATACTGCAGTGTTAACTCTCCTATAGGCCCCATGCTTTCAGTCCTGAGAGCAGGTCAGCAAAGTAGGCTTAAGTTGGATATAAGAAAAAATGTCTTCACTGCTAGAATAGTGAGGTAGTAGAATAGAATGATTAGGTAAGTTGTGGATTCTCCATCACTGGAGGTGTTCAAGAAGAGGTCAGACTGCTACTAGTTGGGGATCATCTAGGTGTAGCTATGTTCTACTGTGGGAATTTCCCATGTTTCTGGGCTTTGCTGGTTGTCTCCCCTCCCCCCCTCCCCTTTTTTTTTCCTACATGAGTTTTGCCAGGGTGTTTTTAAGCCTCCCTCAAAGGCTTTGGGCGTTAGCTGCAACTAAGGCTGGGGATTTTGACTGAGGTATGCCAATGCTTCTGCTGAAACCAAAGCCAGAGGTCAGACTGATCACCATATTTAGGGTCAAAAAGGAATTTTACCCCACAGTCAGATTTATATAAACTGTGGGGGGTTTTTGCTTTCCCCTGTAGTGAGGGTCATGGCCTTCTACCTGGGATCTCAAGTGTATATTAACAGTCTTTTACAAAAGCAGAGCATTGGCTGTTGTGGATCCCTGCTTTACCTGTGGCAGGTTTGGGCATTAGGTCTTGTGTTGGGTCAGGGTTGACAGTAGTTTTATGAAGAGTTTAGATTATGTATTGTATAGTATAGTTTGGATAGGGATGATCCTGCCTCAGGCAGGGGGTTGGACTAGATGACTTCTGGAGGTCCCTTCAAGCTCTACTTCTCTTTGATTTCTATGAGAGTTGTAAACAAAGGACCAGTAGCAGCATGACTTAGAAGAGTTATAATAAACATTTCTTATTTTAAAAGTTTGTGTACAGCCATTTGACTGAGGAAATAAGTAAGACAGGATTGCTGCAAGAAACAAGAAATCTTGATATTTTCAAATGTTTGGTCCACATCTTCTGTTTCCTCCATTGGAAGGAAAACCCTCCTGCCCACAGGGGATGAGTCCTTGGAAATTTCAAGTTCAGTTTAGGTGTGTCTACACAAGATGCTACATCACCATAGCGATGAGCTATGTTGATGTAGTTCATTCTTATGGCCATGTAGCATTGGCAGCCACTAACCATGACACCACTGTCACTGCACAGTAACAACAAGCTACCGCACAGTAGCATAAAATATAACCTGTGTGCTGCCGGAACTGCTAAAGCAAGTACTAAATGACATCACAGTACCAACTGCTCAGTCAGGGGCACATGTAGATGTGCCCTGCATGTATTAAAAGTGTGTTGATGGCCAGCTGTTGTTTTTCCCTTTCTGTGGAGGCTTCACTGGAGAGAATAAGAGTCCTCCTAAGCACTGATTGAAGGGATAATTTTCCGGAGGGGCGGGGACATAGTTCATAGATTCATAGATTGCAAGGGCTGGAAGGAACCTTGCAAGATCACTGGGTCTAGTCCCCCTGCATGAGGCAGGAAAGATAACTGGGGTCAGGTGACCCCAGCAAGGTGACTGTCCAGTCTCCTTTGGAAGATTTTCAGGGTAGGTGATTTCACTACCTCTGGAGGGAATTTATTCTGGACACCCTAACTGTGAAGAAGTTTTTCCTAGTGTTAAGACTGAAATGGTCTTCCAGGAGTTTGTGGCCATTACACCTCATTTTCCCCAAGGATGCCCTGGTGAACAGTTGTTTGCTGAGCCCTTGATGTACTCCCCTGATGTAGTGGTAAGCTACTACCAAGTCCCCTCTCAGCCTTCTCTTTTTTAGGCTGAAGAGGCCCAGCTCCCTCAGTCTTTCCTCGTATGGTTTACCTTGCAAGTCTACGATCATAGAGGTGGCTCTTCTCTGGACTTTCAAGCTTGCCCATGTCCTTGTTGAACTGCAGCGCACTGAACTGGATGGAGTACTCCAGCTGTGGTCTCACCAATGAAAATTTGTTTACTAGGAACTAAAAGCACCAAATAATTTCACATGGGCCATCTGGTAGATGCTTGTGTCTAAAGCTTAATAAACTGAATTGAAATTGAATCATGTCTAAGGTTAAATTTTAATTTCTGCACATGAAGTATTAGTAAGATGTTATGTAAGGAAGAATAGACTTCTTTGGGGCTTAAAAAAATTGAAATGTCAGTATCACAGACATACCTATTGGCACAAACTGCAGTACACACAAGTTTGGATCTTGTGGATCAATGCCTTTAAAGAAACTAACACTCTCTTACATACACTTATGCACATATGCATGCTTAGTTCATTTAAATGTCTAAATCTCTGCTTATGCACAATCTTAGTTCTGTTGTCAATCACTAACTGAAAAATGGTTTTATAGCCATTCCTAAACAAAATAGGCAATTTTGTTCTACATTTGCATCTTTCAGTAGTAATGATGACTTCTGAATATTATTAAAAAATTGTTACTGTAGAAGACTTGGTTTGTTCTCTGATTTTTCATTCTGTTTGTATTGTTAATGATCCAGAACAGAACTAATAGTAAACAAAAATGGACAGAATATGTTATAAACCGAAGTAGATTGTATTCCTCAGCATAATAAAGACAGTGATTCACAATTTCAAGTATTAAATGCCTTTTCATTTGAGATATTATCTGACATAAGTCTATAAATGTTTAATTTCATTTGTACATATTCTTACAATGCTGGCCAGCCCTGGCAATGCAAAACCAAGCCATTAATTTCCTGGGAGCTGAAATGGCTTTTTTCTTCTTTTGGAAGTTTCTCTCTGACCTACCAGAACTCTGCCTGCAGTAGGAATGAGTAAATTTGTTTCTGCCATTCAGAGGATTGAGGCTTTGGAGCAGCTTTCCAGGATTAGTGAAGGCAAGAAAACTAATCAGTTTTAAGGTGGAAGTTGATCAGTTTATGAAGAGATGCTGTGAAGTGGCTATCAGCAACAGGAAGAGGCTAGACCCGATGGCTCAGGAGGTTCATACATTAAGTATGGGGTCAAATAACGGTCATAAAACTATATTGTTCAGCAAAACTGTGGTGTAGATCAGAAGATATAGCTCACTCTGGTGAGCTTGATTTGTTTTAAGGTAAGATAGAAATGGACGCATACCTTTCTGTACTGTTAATTCATGTGCATTGGCGATACATAGGGGGTACATACGGGTGCACATGCACCCCCTGAGTGTGGTGGTGGACCCTCTGTGAAAAGGCACCGCTGACACTGCCAGCAGTGCCTGCGGCTGGTTGCCACTTGCCACCCTCCCCCCTTGCTGTCAACACTGCCAGCGGTGTCTATGGGTGGTCTGTGATAGCTACTGGCCACCACTGATGCTGCCAGTGGCATCTGCGAGTGGTCCGCGATGGCTGCTGGCTGCCATCGATGCTGCCGGCGGTGTCTGCAGGTGGTCGCAGGTGGTGTTGGCACTTGCCACACACCCCTCTCCCACCCCACTGACAGCACCACAGCTGCCTGCAGGAGCTCTCTGCTTGTTGCCTCCACACTCCTGCCACCAGCAACGCTGCTGACACCTGTGGGAGCTCGCCATGCCCCGCCAGCCTCCAGGAGCATGCATGTTCATGTGATTCACCCACTGTATCCCAGTCATTACATAAAATGTAGAATTGCCACGACTATGATTTTTTGTTGTTGCTAATTCATCCTCACTTGTTGTCCAATGGATACAAAGCTCCTTGAAGAGGACACAGTTTTATTTTCAAGAGAGTGCAAGGAGGTGATTCATTTTTAGACTAGACAGCACATAATGCTTTTCCTCCTGTGCGTCTCAGAGATACTTTACAAGGATTTTTGATTCTTAAGCGGTAATTTAAACCTCCTATTCCAACTTGCTTGCACTTGCACATAAATTGGTTAATGAGATAATCCCCTCCTTTTGTCCAACTGGTAACTAATGAAATTAGAGGATAATGAGAGTCACATTTTAATCAGAACCTTCCTAATATCTGTGTATTTGAACCTGGAGTTTTTGTTTTTCTTATTTCAGAGATAAGGTCTTGCTGGGACAAGAAGATCGGGAAGACTTGATGCCAGCCCAGTGGAGTTTACAATCAAAATGTTTAGATAGTGAGAGAACTTGCAGGATCCAGTTATTCTGTGGTTCATTTCTCATGATCCTAAATAAGGCAACCCCTCCTCCCTCCATACCTTCACTGCTAAGGACAAGATTACATTTAATGAAAGTGGCTTGGGTTGCATTACTGTTTACAGGATATGGAGGAATTTTTTTAAGACGTTTGATTTTAATTTTTTCCCTTATACTTCTGTATATGTGCCTGGGATGATTTTATGCTTATCATTTCCCCTATCTCCCTTTTTCTTTCAGCACCCAAAGACAATGAGGAACGTGTGTTCAGGGAGCGGATGCGTCCCAGGAAACGGCAGGGTGCAGTGCGACGCAGAGTCCATCAGGTTAATGGACACAAGTTCATGGCCACCTACCTTAGGCAACCAACATACTGTTCCCACTGCAGAGACTTTATATGGTATATTCAACTTTTCAGCACTTTCTCTTTTTTAAGACGACATTTTATTTTGGAATTAGTAATGTTCCATAGTGTCTTAGAGCAGTACCAAAAGAACTTAGTAGCTCTTTTCCTCTTTGTTTTAATATTCTGTTTCCATCTGTGTTTTGCAAATAAGAACAGTAAACTGTCAAACTTGCATAAACAATACAATTTATGCTTTCCTCTGGGCCAGACAATGGTGCCTTCTCCTGTCTAGCATACAATAGATGGATGTGACTCCTGTAATTCACTACTGTGCCCATTAGCTTAATTTTTAATACATTTAGGATCATTTCAGCAATGTGCCTCAGAAAAGCAAAGCCTATATAGCTGTGGTATGACATTTTGCTTCAAAATTCTTTAACTAAAATGTCTGACTAACAATCACCAATTGAAGCAAGATGAATGAAATACTGAGATTCCAGAGTAGACCCCATAAACTCAATAAAATTGCTCTATGTTGATATTAGACACTAAGTTGGGCTCTGTGGTTTCATAATCCTCCCTCTTGTGGTGGTCATTTTAAATGCATTTCTAGGAAGGAAGAAGCATGCACAGTCAGCGTTTTCAAAGCTTTAAAATATTTATGTTTTAAAGAGGAGAAATGGTATCATATTAGGTGTTTTGAGCATGAATCCTTCATGTTTAAAGGCTCAGAAGGTGAATTAATGTGCAAAAACCATCCAGGAAAAGGGTTCGAGAAAAGGAGTCTGCTTGTAATAAATACTGGAAGGGTAAAATCCTGACTCCACTGAAGTCACTGGGAACTAGACCACTACCTTGAATTAGATTACAGTACACATTAGTATCCTATGACAACCATCAAAATGAACTTTTGACTTCTGAGCCACCCCATTCTAGCTCTGATGAGAGACAAAATGCAAGTAATTCTACTATTCTTGTTCTGGGCCTCTATGTTTAGTAACTTCTAGGTCAGTCTCTACAGGGTTCTTTCCATTGCAGTGCAGATTTGGCAAAAAATATAAAACCAAGCATACAAAAAAGTGGCCACATGTTGAGAAGAATGGAGTATATATGCATCTTAGTAAAGCTGATCAAAGTTGCAGGTGCTTATGCTGGTTCCTTTGGACACCTGTTGTTTAAATGTTAGCTTGTCAGTCTAAAATTCACAGATAAATTAACGTAGTATTATATTGCTTTGAGCTAGGCACATCAGTCAAGATTTACTTTATGCATTATAGGTAAGCTTAAGTTTGTTTTACCTTACAGATGAAGAGTAGGCATGGGGACAAGTTCTACTTTCAGTACTCCAGCATAAATCTAGAGTGACTCTGCTAGTTATTCCAGATTCTAGCTCAGAATTCCTATTCTGAAGAGCTTAAAATCTTGAGGCCAGATCCTGCAGCCTTTACTCACATCAGCCATTCAGCTGATGACAAAACTACTGATCTAACAAATCTAACGCATCAGATTGAAGTTAAGCATATGAAGTCAGCTGAACTTGCATGAGAAAGGAATGCATGTTTGTGCCCTGGGCTAACGAAGATGGTTTAGGGAGAAACTACAGTGGACAAAATGTACACATAAAGCTTCTTTCTTTTGGACATCCTAGGGTCACTGTATTTGCACTAAATACATTATGTTAACCAGATGCAATTGTCCTTTTATATCAGAAGTGTGACATTTGTAAGGCACGCATAAAATGCCAGAGATGGAAACAGCACCTCCAAGTATGCCTCTTGTATTTACATTTATCTTGTGAGCGTTTAGAGTATTTTCCCCATTCCAAAAGGAGATACAGAGACAGCGTATAAACTGGGCATAGTTATCGATTTTTAAAGAGCTCTTAATCTCCCCTTTCCTGCTCACCCTGCTTTCTCATTCACTGTGAATATCTTCAACTATGACCTCTTCTAGGTCATGTTGACAGTCAAGCCATATCTAAATCCATCCATTCAAATAAAATTCTTGTTAGGGCTCTTATCATATCACACCCTGATTATTGCAATGTCCCCTTTTCTGAGTTTGTCAAATGGAGCCCTGGCTCAATGCTGCTCAGTAACCATTTCGTAGACCATGCATTTGCATCCGTATGCTGGTCCTCCTTCTACCACATCAAGCATAAGCTGCTTGTCTTGTCCTTGAGCCTTTTCATGACCTATCTTCTACATACCTAGCATCTTTTATACAGTATCAGTAGGTTGATTCTCACTTCAGAGTAGCTTCATCACTCCCTTAATAAATATTCAGACAAGCACCATCCATGTTGCCATTCTTGGCAAGTGATCCCTATTAACATTTGCAGAGCTGAACCCTTGTCTTTCTTCAGTTCCTTGTTTAACATTCTTCTTAGCTATGATGCATGCAAAAAGAACTTGACTATGGTTAGGGTTGCCAAAATGCTGAGAGTACTACTTGTAAGCTGTTTGAGGAAGGACCCATGTCTTTTTTTCTTTGTGTCTTCCAAGTGCATAGCACAATGATGACCTCATCCATGAATAAAGCTTCTAGACATTTTAGAAAATCAAATAATAATTAATAATCTTGGAAATTTAAGAAAAACATCAGCAAATGGAAGTTTCAGCTCATTAGGTCTCCATCTGTGCAGTTGAGGGAGAACTGTCCATGAGTAAGTAGGAATGCACAGAGTACATGATCCAGATGGTGTGTTCACCCCCAATCATATGATGTACCTTTTTCTCATACTGAGAAAATGATATGGAAATGAGTCCAATGATGCAGTGTGTAGGCTGTGGGTTGACTGAACTTTCCATGAATCGGACCAAAAAGACTAAGGAAAAAAATCTGTTTTTTTTTTATCTGTGTATCTTACATTTTCTAAACTGCTTTATGTTCTTATCTACAGGGGTGTAATAGGAAAACAGGGATATCAATGTCAAGGTAAGACAGTCTATGGAGAGAAGTTTGAATAGATACTAATATATCATTATTGTGTGTAAATAAGTTTTGCTCATCAGAAAGTACAATGGTATGACCAGAACACAGGACTGTGAATCAGAATATGTAGATTTTATCATAGAATCAGTCACCAATTTGTGAATTAGAGCAGATCATTTACTGTCAACACGATTTTCCAATAGTGTTCTGCAACTTTGGGTGGCTTGGAGTCAGTGGGAGGAATGCTTACTTAGTGTCTCTGAAAATCAGGTCCTAGGTATGTGTCTCTGGGTATCCAAAGTTAAGGGACCTTATTTTATAATAACATTTTCCATTCTTCTCACTTTTTAATCTATAAAATGAGGAAGCCTCTGCTCGAAGCATTTTATGATTTTTGGATGAGACATACTAGGTAATTGTAATGACTGTAATTACATTAGATAATTATAGAGGTCATCAATAGCAACTATTATAGTTAAGACTGAAAAAGTGTTTCCATTTTTATCTCTTCATTTCCCATGCTTAGAACTTTTGAAAAGAGTCACCTTTGGAGATGATATTTACCATTTATTGAATACCTAATTTTTCTAAAAATTTATGTTTTTGGAAGCTCTGAGCAAGATGTCACTTTCTTGTTATAAGAGGGGAAAAATTACTTTCTTGTTGTTGGGTGGGGGGAAGCAGACCACGTTTCTTTTTATCCCCATAAAAAGGTAGAAACTACTGTAAGAGAATATCCTAAAAGTCCACCTATTCAAGTATCACACCTTCAAAAGTGGCCAGTGCCACAAATAGAAGTCACTTTACTCTTCTATCATGCATTGATCAGCCCTTTTAATTTTGATCTCATCTGTCGTATTTGTGGATATATTTTCATGTCTGATTCTTTTCATGTATGTAAGCCCTACTGATAAAGTAGTTTTGTTTTTCTTTTTCCTAAGCATCTTTGTGTTTCTTTTGGAATGAAAGGCAAGGGCTCTTTATCTTTGTGTTTTGTGGGGTGCTGAGGTCATGCACAACTCTCTGTAGAATTAATAATAATAATGGTCATACAAATTGCTGTCTAGTGAGAGACATACACTTGTAGCTGAGACTTTTTTTAAGTGGTGTAGACTCTTAGATGCTTTAGATTTTGCTTGCCCAACCTTTGATCCTGTAAAAGGCTCTGATCTTCAGAAAATGCTGGGAACCTTGCATTTGTAAGTCAGGATTCTTTAACTAAAATCAGAAGCCATTTTTAGCCTGTGTCTTTCAGATCACAGGAAAAGGGGTCCAGTGTCTTTAGCCTGATGACTTCAAGCTTTTACATTAAAGATAGTTTTCATGAAAACTCATTCTTTCATCCTATTTTTGTTTACAGTTTGCACTTGTGTAGTCCACAAGAGATGCCATGAGCTTATAATAACCAAGTGTGCTGGTTTAAAGAAACAGGAAACTCATGACGAGGTAAATATTTATAAAATAATGCTCTAGATAAAAAAAACCCCCAAAACCCCCAAACTTTTTATCTGTTGAAGTTACTACTGACTCCTTCATTTAATCAACAAAATGTTAGCTTGTTTGCATCCTTCCGGCCTCCCTGTAGTATAACATTTACTTTTGAATGACAGATTTCTCCAACAGCCCTATTTACATTGGAATTATTGTAGCAGTCTCTTCCTGGTTAGCAAGATTTAGATACGGTCTAAATACTGTGTTTAGCCCCTTAAGCATTTCCCTGTGCATGCTTTTTCTTAGTCCTTTTTTTCCCTCTAACTTGCTCCCTGTTAAAATAAGTGGCAGTTTTGCTGCTGAACTGAAAGGAGACAGCATCAGAGCCTTTATCTCTTAAACCCATTTATTGTGGCTGATTTATTAGCGATCTGAAATAGGAAGGTTACAGTTCTGTACTATGATTTCAGAGGGTTGCTCTGACAAAGGCTGCATCTAGATCTTTTAAACACAGAATAGGAAAAAAAAAGTGTTGAATTGGGCTGATGGTTATAAAGTAACACTGTAGAAGTACTGTTAGTTCTTGGTAGATAACTGTTTTTTTTTTTTATAGTTCCACTCCTTCCTCGCTTTGGAAAAATTGTGTACCTTGTATAAAGGGGACTATCTACATATGTTGTTTATGTTATCAGCTTTTTAAGCAAGTTATAACATCAGCTGTAAGCTAAACTGGCCCAACTAGGCTTTGAAATAATGCTATCCTGGAGATGATTATACTATATGCCCCCAAGGCCAATTTTACAGTCACTTCAAATTTCGTTTAAACTTCTCCAGTGTAACTTGGGGAGCAGACGTTGTGCTTTCACTCCAAAACCTGATCTCTCAGGGCAGATTACAATACAGCAGTGCTGCATCAGTATTTTGGCTAATGGTGCATTTGAGCAGCGCCCACAGAGAGACCTAAATTCCTGTGTAGATTTACATTTCCAGGCTCCAGACTGGTGGAAGCTTGAATGCCCTGCTGATAAGATGCTCTCATTGTTTAGAGGGGTGCTAGAACACTGGATAATAGCCAACAGTGAGGGGAGAAGGAGGGGAACGTGCAGGGACGTGTAAGTCTTTTGCTGTATAGTACATGAATCCTTAAAAACCTGTTAATCATGTCCTTTAATTATAGTCAATGATTCTGTGGATACCCAGAACAAAATTTCTAGCTTTGCCATTTAACCAGTCTAAAGAACAGAGGGATATAAACAAGCAAATGGATTGGGACTGACTACTCTTTTTCCCCCCCTTTCCTATTGCACTAGCTCTTCCCTCTCCTGCTTCCAAAACAACTGGGAGTGACTTCCTTGTCTTGCATGCTGAGAGATTCCTTGCTGATAGCTGTGCAGTTATTCCCATGAATGCTGGGAAGCAGACTCCAGTCTTTGCACCAGCAGTTATCAGTTATCAATTATCTTCTGCACAGCAAGAAAAAGAAAAGTGGAGGAGGGAGGAGAGAAACCTTTGTCTCATACAAGCACACTTTTCATCTTGTTCCATCTGTGTACAAATTCAGAATATAGGAGGGTCCCAATTCTGGCCTGTAAAAGGAATAGTTAGGAAGAGGAGGATTTCAATATGTTGTGCTTTGGTTTTTCAGCAAGTGGGCTCCCAGCGTTTCAGTGTCAACATGCCTCACAAGTTCAGCATTCATAATTACAAAGTGCCCACCTTCTGTGACCACTGTGGTTCATTGCTCTGGGGTCTTTTGAGACAAGGTTTACAATGCAAAGGTAAGAAATTTCACTTCAGACCCTTGTTTCTCAGCCAGTGCATTGGTTTGGAAATGCTTTTTTGTCATAATGGCAAAATAAGCTTCTTTGTTAAGTTGTTCTGTCTTTTCCAGCAGGTATAGAAAATAGCAAAAAAATAAATAGCTGCCTTAGACAATAGCAATTATATTGTGGATCAGAATGTAGTTCTCTGACTCTTCTACTGCCTGGAGAACAGACAGTGGGGCAGGCATCCAGTTCCTTCCTCAAGACTAAGCTGGCTCACCTCCTACACCTGAAATCTCTTCATTCTTAATCCTTGTGAAATGCTTTTTCTGTAGCTGGCCAGCAGGGAGAGGCAGCTTTGTATTTGTTTCCTGGATTGTATTAGGGGAAAGGGGACACTTCCTCTTCTGGTATTGAGGCAGACTTAATTAATACAGTCTCTCAAGATAGACTTTCCATTTTTGGAAACAAATACATACAGTCCTAATATTTCCAGGTTAGTAACGTTTTTGGGCAACGGTGAATTAAACCTCATCATTTGTTGTTTTCAGTGGACAGTTTGTATAAGCTTGTACCAAACCATAAGAATTGATATATAATTAAATTAAAAGCATTGTCACTTGGAAATTTTGACCATCATGAATTGATGTGCTTAGCTTAATAAATATAAAAGCAGGGTTAAATGTTTACTGCTTTGTTTTTTCTGAAAGGCAAGGCCTCACGTGCCATGTATCAAATACCCAATAATGAATTAAGAATTTTATTTTCTGCAGCCATACCAGCTGAAAATAATAGAGGGCTGCCAGTCCTCAAGCTTTCAGTGTAAAGTGATAATCAGGTGGCATCATGAAGAAGGCTTTCTTATGGTAGTGTTACATGATAAAGAGCAGCAGAAAGTATAAGCCATTCCCTAGAGCATTGATTCTCAACCACAGTGTCATCCTTTTGAAGGTGCCTTGGAATATTTGGTGTGTTAACACCTCCCCGTGATTCACAAGGTAAAGCCCTAGTGGAATCCATAGTGTCAGACATAGTCAAGAAATGAGTGAAAGCTAAGAGCTAGCATTTTCCAAGGGGTGCCTTAAGTCTGATGATCAGTACCTTGAGTCTTAAAAGGTTGAGAACCACTACCCTAGAGCATCAAACAATAGTTAGTGGCAGAGTATCAAACTAGGAGGGCTGATTTTCATGTATCCCCATGGTGTCTCAATTATGGTGGAAGGAAATTCAGCTTGGGTCTTGCCATTCTTTGCTACTTTCTAGTCAGAAGTAGAATTTGTCCACTATTTCCCTTCAATTTTGTAACACTAACCCTTCAAGTCCACAAGTTAATCATCATCACCGTTGTCTCCCACCTACCATGTTAGGGCTTTCACTTCCTTCCTTATGTAATATATATAGTAGATCCACAGGCACTAAATGTGCAATACATGTACATGAACAGTTAGCCTGAAAAGCCTCAATTCCCTCCTCTTGCTTCCTGTAAAATGGCTTTCAGGAAAGCTAGAAGTCACTAAAACTTGAATTGTTTCCATCTTAGCAGGAGTACAATGCTTCCTATTTTCCTTTTTATGAGTGCCCAGAAGTATTCAATTTGCCTGTGTTAGGTACAATGTGCCTGCCTCATCAGTGAAAAGAAAATTGCTCTTGCTTTACACTGCTAATTCCTGTGCCCCTTGGTTTAAATAACTCTACTTATTGAGAACATATGTATTTCCCTACTCTGCTTTATTTTAACGAGTTTAGCTCTCAAAGATGTACCCTTACAGCTCTTAGAAATGTTTTCCCTGCCACTGTGCTCTGGATCATGGGCATGCGAGTATGTAACAGGGCTTTTCCTACTGGGTCATTCAGCTTTGTTCTTGTAAGCAGGCAGAAGGCTTCAACTTTAATGCTACCTGCTTTCTGAAGGGCTCAGGATTGCTGTAGAGCACACAGGGAACATTCACACAACTGACGGTAACTGCCGAGACAATGTGGATTTCTTTCTGTGGATTGCTGCACAGTGGAGTTTTATGGCACTAGGTGATGGTTAAACTGATTATAGAAGCACAGTTTGTGAATCTGTGCTAAATTTGTTGCACATGAATTCTGTTGATCCAGTGAACTTACAGGAGGAAGGAATATGACCAAATGACAAAAAGTGAGAAAACTCCATTCCTCTTCTTATTTGGCATTCTTCATGTTTTGTTCCACAAGAGGGCACTGAAGGCCATGTTGTTCCAACAGGTCCTCGGGCTCCTTACAAATCTAATCCACTTTGTGTTTAATTCATGCACATTTTTAGGCTTTTTTTTGCCTTTTCAGGTAACCCAGAAACTGTAAATGTTGTAGTGATGCTAATGTGACAATTACAAAGTATTGTGGGAAGAAGGTCTTGTTTAGGAATTAATAATCTTCAGAGGGAGATCATTTTAAAATGTTTCAGGCTTCTGATAACATACAAAACTATCAGCGTGTTAAAACATGGCTTTGAGTATATGACAGTGGATTTGTCACTGTTATGTTAAGTACTATATACACGCAGGATTTCCAACTTTCATAGTATAATTTTGATGTTAGGTCTCATTACAATAGGAGTTTTAAACTGAGTAAAGCATGTATCTCAAATTCATCTGGCTTTGAAGGCTAGATAATAGACTCATAGGATCATAGAAAATGAGGGCTGGAAGGAACCTCAGGAGGTCATCTAGTCCAACCCTCTGCTCAAAGCAGGACCAGCCCCAACTAGATCATCCCAGCCAAGGCTTGGTCTAGCCAGGTCTTAAAAACCTCCACGTATGGAGATTCCATAACCTCTCTGGGTAAGCTGTTCCAGTGTTTTATGACCCTGCTAGTGAGAGTTTTTCCTAATACCTAACCCAAACTTCCCTTGCTGTAACTTGGGACCATTGCTCCTTGTTCTGTCATCTGCCACCACTGAGAACAGTTTAGCTCCCTGCTCTTTGGAACCACTCTTTAGGTAGTTGAAGTTTGCTGTTAAATCCCCCCTCAATCTTCTGTTCTTCAGACTAAATAAGCCCAGTTTCCTCAGGTTCTCCTCAGAAGTCATGTGGCCCAGCCCCTAACCATTTTTGTTACCTCCACTGGAGTCTTTCCAATTTGTCCACATCTTTTTCTGTAGCAGCAGGCCCAAAACTGAACACAGTACTCCAGATGTGGCCTCACTAGTGCCAAATATAGGGGCATAATCATCTCCCTCAATCTGCTGGCACCACTCTTCATGCAGCCCAGTATGCTGTTAGCCTTCTTTGCAACAAGGACACACTGTTGGCTCATATTCAGTTTATTATCCACTATAACCCTCAGGTCGTTTTCTGCAGAGCTGCTGCTTAGCCAGTCAGTCCTCAGCCTGTACTGGTGCATAGGATTATTCTGTCCTAAGTGCAGGATTTTGGGTTTGTCCTTTTTGAAGCTCATGAGATTTATTTTGGTCCAATTCTCCAATTTGTTGAGTTCTCTCTGAATCCTAGTCCTACTCTCCAGCATATCTACTACTCCCCACAGCTTGGTGTCATCTGAAAGCTTGCTGAGGGTGCGCTCCATCCCATCTTCCATCATTGATGAAGATATTGAACAAAACCAGTGCCAGGACCAACCCCTGGATTCTGGATGCCAACTAGACATTGAACCATTGATTATTACCCTCTGAACCTGATGATCCAGCCAGCCTTCTATCCAGCTTACAGTTCTTTCATCTAACCTGTACTTCCTTGCAAGAATATTGTGGGAGACCATATCAAAGGCCTTGCTTAAGTCAAGGTATATCGCATCCACTGCTCTTCCTGCATCCACAGAGCCAATCATCCCATCATAGAAGGCAATCAGGTTGGTCAGGCATGACTTGCCCTTTGTGAATCCACGGTGACTGTTCATGATCACCTTCTTTTCCTCCAACTGCTTAGAAATGGATTTCTTGAGCACCTGCTTCATGATTTTACCAGGGACTGAGGTGAGGCTGACTGTAGTTTCCTGGATCCTCCTTCTTCCCTTTCTTAAAGATGGGCACTATATTAGCCCTTCTCCAAATGTCTGCAACATCTCCCAATCACCATGAGTTTTCAAAGACAATTGATCAGCTCCTTCAGCACCTTCAGGTGCATTCCATCTCGTCCCATCCACTTGTGTAAATCCAGCTTTTCTAAATAGTTCCTAACCTGATTTTTGCCACAGTTGGCTGCTTACCTCCTCCCCAAACTACTGCCAGGCACAGTAGTCTGGAAGCTGACCTTGTCTGTGAAGACTAAGGTGAAAAAGGCACTGAGTACTTCATGAGCCTTTTCCTCATCATCTATCACTAAGTTGCCTCCCCCATTCAGTAAAGGATGCACACTTTCCCTGGTCTTCCCCTTGTTGGTGACATACTTGTAGATACCCTTCTTGTTACCATTCACATCCCTTGCTAGCTGCAACTCTAGTTGTGCTTTGGCCTTCCTGATTTCATCTCTGCATGCCTGAGCAATACTTTTATATTCCTTCCTAGTTGTTTGTCTGAGTTTCCACTTCTTGTAAGCTTCCTTTTTGTGTTTTAGCACACTGAAGAGTTCCCTGCTAAGCCAAGGTGATCTTCTGCCACACTTGTTAGTCTTCCTGCACATCAGGATGGTTCGTTCCTGTGCCCTCAGTAAGGTTTCTTTAAAGTACAGCCAGCTCTCCTGGATTCCTTTCCCCTCAGACTGGCTTCCCAGGGGTCCTGCCCATCATTTCCCTGTGTGAGGCAAAGTCTGCATTTCTGAATTCCACGGTCCACACTCTGCTGCTCTCTTTCCTTCAAAAGCTTGTTTCAAGGGCTGACTTTCAGTAAATTGCAACAAGTTAGCTGGTCTGCTATATACAAAACCCTAACCCAGAATCAAGGCATCTATGAATGATTTAGCACCAGGTTCCCTATGAACATATGATATGCTGTGGGTGAAAGGTGGCCGCCCTCTGCCCGCTCTCCTGTCCCAACATGAACGGCTCTCCACATTGGGTCCTTTCCCCTCTCGGGGAGTGGCCAGCTATCCAGAGCAAATCAAGGCTCCATGGCACAGCAGTATCATTACCTTTAGGGGCTATTCTGACTTAGAGGCGTTCAGTCATAATCCCACAGATGGTAGCTTCGCCCCATTGGCTCCTCAGCCAAACACATACACCAAAAGTCTGAACCTGCGGTTCCTCTCGTACTGAGCAGGATTACTATTACACCAACCTTTATGAATGTGGGGCCATATCATGAACTTTTTATCACCCAGTGGGCCAGCGAGCCATATTCAAAGACCTCACAGGAAGCGACGTCACATGACCTTTGACACCAATGAAGTTGCCGGAAGTGACAATGAAATGGGTCTGGAAAAGTGGTTTAAAATCCAAAATAAAAACAATATAAAAGCAACAATAAAATAATACCAAGCACTTGACTAAAATAAACACTTTTGCGTAATGCATAATGAAAGAAGCATAATGCAAGTCGACAGATCAAACGTGAAAAAGATATCAGCCAGAGTGGAAACTAATCAAAGGTGGAGGGATGTGTCTTGGTGGGACACACCTGTGTGGTGCTTTGCAGCCTCCGCCACTTGCTGCCTTGCAGGAGACGGGG
>NW_017728943.1:53423940-53440745 GCF_001723895.1 Crocodylus porosus | reverse complement strand
GGAAGGACAAGGGGTGGGAACGAAAGTAAACAGTGTTTATTTTCATTTCCTGTTGCAGCGCCTTGGGTCTCAGAAAACGGCTTGGCAGTCCACATAGGGGCCCACGGGCCACGTGTTGGACAAGCCAGTATCACACCAACAAATCATCAGTAGGGAAAAACTGAATTGTCCTATGACAGTCTAATGTGTGGGCCGGGACCAGTCTATGGGCCAGATCAATCCCACAGCTCCCTGATCTGTGTGCTGTATTAGGAGCTCACGGTGCTTCATCCAGCCAGTCCAGTACTGTGCCACGTGCAGCACCTGCTCCAGGACCCATGCTGCCTGAAGTGCCCACCCTGGACTGGACAGAGTTGGCACTACAAGCAGCTTGTGTCCTGTACTGGCTAAAGTGGCCACAACATGCTGCACAGTCCTAGACCTCTCAGAGCAAGTGCCATGGGCTCTGAATTTAGAATGCAGGGTGGTGGTCCTAGATCGCACTGGGGGCTGAATGATGTGGCTGGACCTGGAGTGAAGTAAAGCGTATGAAGAGACTCTACTCGAAGCAGTCTGTTAGAAATAATTGCATTATGCAGAGGTTTTCAACCTGTGGCCTGTGGACCCTGGGGGTCCACAGACTGTCTAGGGGGTCCCTAAAAGATTACTATGATCAAACAAAAGTATGTGAATACCCACACTTAAAATTCAAAGCGGTCTGCACATCCATTCAAAATGTTTTAGGGGTCTGCAATTCAAAAAAGTTTGGAAGCCACTAACATAACCTAAACCTTTTCTCATTGAAGTCCAAGAGAATAGAATTAGGCTCTCAATTCAGTCAAATTTTAAATGTTTCCCTGGTTTGAAACTAACGGGTGTTTATACACATGCTTCAGGAGTTGTGGGGAGGGGATGCTTTAATTAGAGCTGCTCCAGGAGCCACTCATAGTGCCCAGAGCATCTCATGTATCAGCATCCCCACACTTAAAAATGGTGTTGGGGATACTTTATCTAAAGCTCTTTCAATGAGCTTTAGATAAAGCATCTCTGCCTCCATTTTTAAGTGTGGGAACGCTGATACACAAGATGCTGGAGGCTGCCGGAGCGTGATAATTACAGTGCATCGGAATAGCCTCGCTGCTGACATATAGGCACCCAGTGCAAGATTTATAGGAGTTAAAGGTTCTTCAAGAACTATCTTGTCCCACTTCTAGGGCCTGCCCCATTCTCCCATTGATTTAATTAAGAACAGGAGCATGCCTGTGATGAGTAATACAATTCCCTGACTACTATGAAAAAGCGTATCCCATAAGCAATAGGTAAGACCCTAGGCAAAATATTCAAACACCCCTCTTCTATTAGCATCTTTCTTGGTTTTACTGAAATAAAATTAGCAAGTAAAATTCCTGTGTGTAACTAGAAAAAAGAGCTGGTTAAATTCAACTCTTTCATACCTGTATAAAGGCTGAGAAACTCCAGTGACAGTAAATGGTTTACAAAATATAGTTTAATGTGAGTTTAACTATGTAGAATTCAACCCAGTCACTTAAATGTGTTACTCAAATTATGCACAGCACCAGTAAGGTAAATGATTACGGCAGGAGTAATGTGGATAGTGCCTTTTGCTACCGTTATTTTCAGCTTTCAGCTAAATATAGTAGCTTATTTTTTAAAATAATGAAGCAGACTCATCATTTTATGTCAGCATGTCAAGGGCTGTAGTTAATTGAGCTAAACCTTTTCCATAGAAATTGAATTGTATTTGAAAAGAAATGTTGAATCCTAGAAGATCTGATTTATATAAAATAAAATTGATGTTTATTAAGGTACCATTTAATTTGCTGTAATAAACTTTTTTCCACCACCTGTTTCATTGCAGTTTGCAAAATGAATGTACATCGACGCTGTGAAACAAATGTGGCACCAAACTGCGGAGTGGATGCTAGAGGAATAGCTAAAGTTCTTGCAGATCTTGGAGTCACTCCAGATAAGATCACTAATAGTGGCCAAAGAAGGAAAAAGGTAACCAAAGATAGAGCCTCACTTAAAAGGTGTCACATAACTAATGAAGCTCCTTCAGGATTAAAAATTGGGGTTCTATCCTATTTACTTGACTTCTATAAGAATCTTAATAAAGTCAATAAGACTACTTTTGTGGATGAGGATTTGAACTAAAAGGATTTGCCTTTTGAAATTTAAGTGTCCATCATCCCTGCTAAATGTCTTTGGGGAATCTGTTTTGACATGATACAGGTCTGAAAACCTGATGACCACTTTAAAATGTCAAGTTGGGTTTTGTTTCTGACTGGCATGAAATATTGGACTTGACAGAAAGCCAGTTACTCCTGAAGTCCTTCATTGAAACATGTAAATACATAAATATCCTTATCTGACTCAAAACTGGCATGGGATCATTGATTACCAGACACTCGACATTACTGCATGATACTGCTGCAATTATGATAAATAGACAATGTGGGGTAACAACAGTCTTTTATTAAAAAAGAAAATATTGACTGCAAGCTGATATGTCTAAATCCATTTGCTAGAAACTAATCTATTCCTTTTCGTGCCAATCATTATGGGCAGTGATGTAAATGGCGTTATTTAAAGTTTGAATATGTCTGCTCAGAATTTGTCCTCTTATTTTCTGCCACCACCATGCAAATAGGTAATCTGCTTTCACCTCTGGCATGATTTGTTTTTTCTTTGAGCTTGTAAAACATGAAAAATAGTTCCTTGGTTTTATTACCTAGTCATTTTATCGTGGTTAAATATGCACTTGGATTGTATCATATAATGCTTAAAACAACAACAAAAAATAGGTATGGAAAATTAAAAACAAATTAAGTTGAACTATGAATCTTGGGAAAATAAAGTCACTGTGCTTTTTTTTTTTTTAAAAAAAAAGAATTTTAAAGCTGATCAACAGAAAATGCAGAGGTTTAAAAAGCTTCATGCTTAAAAATCAGCATGTTTTAATTGTGAACTGCAGGATGCTTTGTGGGTTGTATACTGCAGTTCAGCTTTGAGTTTCCCCTGCAGTATGTGAGGGCATCATTAAGGTTATATCTCTAGATGGTAGAAGCAAGGTGCCCAGGCCAGGATGCTTGCAGGGGCACTGCCTGCCCACCCACTCTTACTCTCGCACTCAAAACATAGAAATACACTGGGGAGGCTACTTGAGGCTTCTGGAGAGCAGCTGCAGAGAGGGATGCTCCAGAATAGCCTCACTGGTACATTTCTCAGTTTGGGGCACCTGCAGGAGGCTGAGGCTTGCATGCAGCCCTCTGCCCTGAGGCACAATAGGCATGCCCCAAGATTTCAGTGCCAGTCTCTGTGCTGCTGTCACTTATTAGAGCAGAAAGGTACCACTCAGGTCCTGGCAGCCATCCCTCCTGTTGGCTTAACTGACAACTGCCATTGAAGAGTCAAGGCATGACATGATTGGACCCTTATGGTGAAAACTTTTATTGAGTCATTTGCTTTAAATTATATTTTCATGTGTTACTGAAATAGAACATCACGCAGATGTCTTTCTCTCTATTTAATAAGCATTTCTATTCCTACTTAAAATTAAATCTTGTATTTTATATTTTGAGATCTAACTTTTAACATAGCCAACGAGGTGGTAATTTAGCAAGGGTGAAGAGTGTTCAGTTTCTTTTGTTCCTTCTTACATTATTTGAAGTCCCTGCTTCTTCATTCTCTGTTAGATGATCTTACAACTGAATGCTTTTTTGTGGAAATGTTCTTTAGCTAATTGCTGGTGCAGAGTCTCAACCGCCCGTTCCTGGAACCACCCCGTCAGAAGAAGACAGGTCAAAGTCAGCACCCACCTCTCCGTGTGATCAGGGTTAGATGCCTTTTTTTTATTTCCTTACTAACCACATTGCTTTAGTATTATTTGGTCTTTATATGGAAGAATAAATCTGTTGCAATAAACTTGCAACCCCTCTGGATAACCCTGTTTATATTAAACAAGGAGTCACTTTCTGATCAGAAATTTGTGAACTGTTGTGTTTTCCAGAAACCTCTGAAGGGACCTACTTCTCATTTCATTTATATCAGTATAGTTCCACTGGTTCAAAAATGGTTAATAAACTTTTAATGGTGGCCACGCTCTAATGACATGGTCTTAAAAGTACTTTCTTTTTGTGTGCCCATAAAAATAAAACCTGCATCTGATTAAGTTATCTTGGGATATTTATGGAATTTCTAAACATAGTTTCCTTCCAAGCCTATTTATTAGTATTTGTAGATTAGGTGACATCCTACAAACTTTACTGATTCATGTAAAGCCTGGAAGGGACCTCCAGGACCACTGAACCCAGTTTCTGGTGTTTACAGAGAGCCACATAGAAAACTGTGTAGTCTTTGGTGAAATGAGAAACTCCACCCCTTTATGCACCAAAGGGGAGCATAAATTCCTGAGGATAGAGCCAGAATGGTATTTCTAAATTCATTTTAGAAATCATATTATTTTTAGGATATCTGTTTCTGCACAGTTTAATATGCACACTGATGAATGAGGACCTAAAGAAAAAAGGTTTCTTTAAGTAAAGTTACCCACAGGGCTGACTGCTTTTATTATACATGTGTGGGACACACACACAGACTCCCACCCCCCACTCCTTTTCTGTCAAGTATTTTGACCTTGATTTATTGCTTTGAAATTTTCTAACCATATTGGGGAAAAATTAAAATCTCTGTGATATGAAACAGAAGTCTCTTGATATTGAACTTGTTTTCAAGAAAATCAATTAGTCCACTTTTTAGTTTCTCAGACTTGTATTTATATAAATATAGAATGAAGGCTTAGCATAAGGAGTGGCCTCTTAGGGTGATAAGGAAGGAAAATGGGAGGGGGATCTAAGAGAGAGAGCCCTACCCCAACACTGATGCAGAGAGCTATTAGATGCTGCTCTGGTTTATAGAGAAGTCATTCTTTTGTTTCCACCTTCCCGCAGAAATCAAAGAGCTTGAAAACAACATTAGGAAAGCATTGTCGTTTGACAATCGAGGAGAAGAACACAGGGCAACAGCAGCAACATCAACGGACAACCAGCTTAAACCTGGGGAGAACGGTGAAAACGGGGAGCTCAAACAAGCCCAGACAAAACGAATAGGCCTTGAAGAGTTCAACTTCATTAAAGTATTAGGGAAGGGCAGCTTTGGCAAGGTAGGGGGCTGTTTCTGATTTTACTGTGATTATTTTTGACTTTGCTGTTTCTAAGTGCACAGTACTGATATTCCTATTTTGTAAAGTGCTTCCACCACAGGGGTTTCCTTCCTGTCTTACCTGTAGGGATAGTCTGCTTTCAAAACAGTCATTATCATGAATATTTTCCCTGCTGATTACCCAGTTACTCAGATGTACTAAATCATTATAATAACTAGGGATAAGAGTTTTGAACCAGATTTCAAGGTTTCCCTGTTGAAATTTCATTTAGTAGTGAGTATAGACACTGCTTGAAACTGAGATTGCTACAATGAGTGGATTTTAATAGAGAGCAGAAGTATGCACATGATGGTCTGGAATTTTGAGTTTCTCTCTCCAGATGATTCCCACTTCAAATATGCTTACTTTGTAAAATTAAATTGTTGTTATTTTTCCAGCTTCTAGGCTTGCAAACTCCAAATGATTTGAATGCAGGCCAATGAGCCTCCTCCAGTAACTTCTTTACCTGGTGGGGGTGGGGACTCAGAGTCCATCTGTATAACCCAAGTGAAGCAGGTGGGGGGTCGTGGCTCGTACACCTCCCAGCATACCCCCATGGGCTCTGCCAGCTGCCAAAGACTCCCAAGTGGAGTTGAATGGTTGATCCACCCTGATTGACTGGCAGGGGCATCACAGCTGTCCACCTGAACCTGGTGTGGCAGGGACTTACCATGGCCATGAGTCATCAGCCGTCCCGTGTTTGCCCACCCAGCACACCCTAGGCCCGCTGTGTATGTGTGTGTAGAACACCTGGGTTCTGGGTGTGTGTGCATGTGTGAGTGTCCCAGACACCTGGGTTGTGAGGGTGTGTGTGCATGACCCCAGGATGCCTATATTCTGCACCTGCTGATATTGGTGGCCTTGGCCCTGCAGACCTGCAAAGCCCTGGCTGAGTAGCTCCTCACCCAAATTGACCAGGAGCCCTCCTCAGATGAGTAGGGCCAGAGGGCTTCAAGTGCCCATGACCTGGCACCAGGCCTGGGTCTCCAGCCCTGGGCTTCTCTGGCATTACTGCCCTCAACCCAAGCCATGCCCCTTCCCCTCTCTCTTGCCAACCCCATGGGGCACACACCGGAGTGCAGGGGAATGCGGCGCAAGGAAGGGATGTGTCTTATTTTAACCAAATGTTAAAACTGCCAGACTTTTAATATTTTTATTAAACTAAAACTGTGCAATGATGACCAGTCTGGAACTTAGAAATTTCTGCTCAGTTAACACAGAGACTGAGGAAAGACCCTGGCTGCACTGGGCAGTTATGGTGTTGAAGGGGGGGAGGGGGGGCAGATGCAGGGGGCTCACCTTAAAACATGAAACCCTAGGGCAGCAGGGGGAATGTCATGTGCAAAACTGCCACCTCTTAGTTTAATTAAATGCTGCAGTTGCCAAACTTTGCTTGTGCATAATAAAGAGAAACTGTGCAATGTTGCCCACTCTGGAACTTTGACATGAGCCCAGGAGGCTGCCTATCTCCACAGAGGCTGGTCCTTTCCCCTGCAGTGGGGCCAGGACCTGCAGTGGCCTGGTCTGATGGGCTCGTGGGGCTCACGGGACTCCTCTCACCATTCTGAGTGCTCCCACCCACCTCGGGAACTGGCCTGGAACCTTTTTGGGGCCCTGTGCCTACACCGGCGATTGCCAGCAACCAGGGAGAGTGAGTTGCCTCTGGAAGGTGGGTGAAGTCAATGCTAGTCCTAGAATCAAGGCTTGGGCAGCCTCGTTCCCCCTCTCCCCTTCCCTAGTACTGCTCCCCAGAGTGAGCCCCACTGGACGCTTTTCTGGCTCCTTTGACCATGGGTCAGCAGCTCCCATCCACAAGATCTCCCATTCTGGGGCTCCTCCACCCCCAGTATCTCCCAATCAATACATGCTGTGGGGTGTTCCCCCACAGCTGCCATCCAGTGTCATCGTCCCCCACAACCCATGGGACTCTCAGGCATGTCATCCCAGGAAGGAGTCCCTGGACTGGAGCTTTCCATGATGGAGGGTGGGCTCTCCATGATGCCCAGGAGGGCAGTAGTCTGTCCACAGGAGGTGGCACTGATGCCTACTTAGGCATGTCATAGCTAGATTCAAGCAGTTTATGACCCCATGCATAAACCCCTTATGGCTCTGTGACTCTCTCAGCTCCATAGCAGTGTGGGTGGCCTACCTTAGACAGCAGATGGCCATCCACAGACCTCATTCTTGGACCTTCACAGCGCATTCGTGGCCGTGGGCAGCTCGTTCAAGTGCTGCAGCACTGCAGGTGCAAGCGGCTGCCAACTTGCCCATTCTAAAACCCCACACTGAGAGTCCCCTTTGGTCCTCATGTCACTGGTGCCATCTACACATGTCTCCAGCATTCTGCGGGTGTCCAGGCACACATCCTGGATCCAGCAGCTTGGTCTTTATGACTGGGCCTCCCATGCACACATGTGGAGCTTGCAGACAAGGGAGACAACAAGGGACCTCTGGTGAATCCCCTTTCCCCTACATGGGGCCAGAAGCTGCACAGCTTCTCATGACCCAGCACTGCCCATAGCAAAGAATGCCCACATTCTACCTCCCAGCTGAGAAAACCTGAGTTTTCCATCTCCTTGCTGTGCGAGCTGGGATCCCTGGGAAACCCAAGTGTCTGATCCCAGAGGGATGAGCCTTCTCTGGTTCTCCAGGAGGAGAGGGAAGGAGGGAGGGAGTGTGTGTGTGTGTGTGTGTGTGTGTGTTGGGGGGGGTTGCTAGGGAGAATTCCCTTAACTGCAGTGGTGCTCATTCATAGCTGCTCTGCCAAATGGGGCCCAGAGGATCACTTGTGAAAATGCATAGCTTTGCCTGTTGGTTACATTGTGGCTGTGGGGCTTGAAAACTTTCAGTGTAAATCAGGGTCTGTTTGGGTTTGAGTGAGGTGGATCTGGATAAACATGATGGCCTCTCTCAAGAAAGCAACATGACCTTGTGGGATGGGGCTGTCAGTTGTCCATTATCCAGATGTATGGCCCCACTCAATATAATGCAAACTGACAAGTCCCCAAGAACAGTAGAGGGGACTGAGCCTGGTGCCGTACCTTTGTTGCAGGCCAGTGCCATGAAGGTGGTGGTGGGGTGGGGGGAATGCGTGTGTTGGGGGTGTTGTTTGAGAACCACAAGGTAAGTGAAAAGCATCAGTAAATCAGTATCGTCTGTCTTCCCCAAGGACTATTGTTGAGTCAAGAGCAAGCTGAATTTCAGAGTAGGCAACTATATCCTTCCCCATGAGCATACCCCAAGGAGTCTTATTAGACTGTTCCTTCGCCTGTAAACCTCACATTCAGAAGGTCAGCAGTAAAGACTCTGCATGGATATCTGCCTTAAGATATTTAGTCAGCACAACGTGGGGTGACAATTTTGAAGTGCTCAGAACCATCACACTTGCTCTGCTCCTGTACGGTCCAGAAGTTATCACACTAAAAAGCTTGACACTCTACTTAACAGTGCACAGAGACTTACATCAAGCAATACAATCAGGCAGAACACATAGATGTATCACTTTTACTCTAGGGCATTAGACCAAGTGACATAAGGAGACAGTCCCTAACTGTTCCCTTGCTGCCAGTTTTCTGGGCCCATGGAGAACCTGGCATGCTGGGTACTGTGGCCTTGTATGCTGCACTTTATTTAGATAAGGGGTGAGGTGAATGGAAATGAAATGAACATTTAGAATAATCCAAGCTGAAATCTATTCCTACAGCATTTTATACCAACACCAAACGAGTCCTGCATCGGGCACGACCTTAACAGAGAAACGTGAGGGAAGCTGAGTAGACTGAGATCTGGATACAGACACTTCAAAACAACACTGTACAAGATGAACCCGTATGGGAATGTGATATCCAGCAAACAGCACAGCACCTAATTGAAAGCTGAAAATTTACAAATGCCTAGAGAGTGGATGGAATCCACATGCTGCATGAAAATACCAGACAGTGGGGTCATAGTTGGCCAGAGGGAAAAAGTGTGCGGGGAGGTTTGGAAACAAGGGCTTTACTGCCTCAGGTCACTGACAGCCTTGGGGCTAGACTAGTCCAGTGAGTGGGCAGAGTTGATGCACTCTGACTAGCTAGACTGCTGTCCCATGCTGAGGGGTGAGTAGGATGCTGCAATGCTCAATGAGATGTCGGTGGATGCAACCTGTTGTGAGTCATGAGGGATGTGGTACAGATGTTTGTTATGGTGCTCTAGCCTACATTGCTGAAGTCTGACCACATCTATCCAGGGTTATCTTAGAGTAGGATCCATCATTTTTACAGCACTCTATGTGCCCTGACCATCTGTTCGGTTATGGCTTCAGAGGGCTTTCTGTGCACCCACCGCACAATAAGCCTCCTCCAGTAACTTCTATACCTGGCCATAGTAACTTCTAGTACCTCCTCCAGTAACTTCTGTACCTGGCCTGAGCTGTACCATGCTCAAAGGTTAAAGTGCTTCTGCTGCTGGCTTCTTGAATGCCTGTATTTAGCCTATTTGTGTTCTGCCTGCATTGAATCACCATTGCATGAATACTCAAAATTCTGGTGGTTTATATGTCATGAAAGGGACAAGATATAATGCATTCTGAAGGCATTTTGAGTAAGGCCTGCTGGTCTGATACAGCTATATAGGGCCCTGACCTAGGAGTTGGTAGAACAAGGGTTGGCCTGCATCTGGCCTCTCTTCCCCACAGTGAGGGAGAAGTCAAAGGTGCTTTGGAGTAATTCATGATTAAGACAGAAGCACAGTAGGAAAATTCAAAAGGAAAAGAAAACTGCAGAAAGAGGGCGACGGTATAATCACCCACATGTTGGGGTCCAAATGCGGCCTGGGGAAGGATAATGGAGGAAGGAACCTGAACAAGTCTGTTGCCCTTTCCAAAAGTGATATTAAATACATCCCAGTTATTTTCAAATCATTGATTCTATTCTTGTACAAACACAACTTTGTGTATACAAACACCAGCCCACACATTTTCAAAGTGTAATATCTGCATGTACATTTAATAGGCTGCACGCTGGAACTCACAGTTCATAGAATTTATAGATACAAAAACTAGTGGCCAGATGGATTTTCCTTGTAAGGAATATGTGTAACTTCCATCCCATCCATGCACTGATGCTAATCTTTGAGTGTGTGCAGTGGTGCTAATGCTGAATGCAGATGTTTGCATATACCAAGTTCTATGTGCACAGATTAGATGTCACATTTTTATTGTATTTCTTCGGAGGGAGGAAAAGTAGAACAACTGAATAGCAATAATGATGATGATTACTGATTAACTGACTATTCCGGCTTGTCCTCTCTCAGAGTGAATGTCTTGCAAGTATTGATCTTTTGATCAGCAGTAAAATAATGATGGCATATGTGAACTAGAATTATTTCCAAATGGGTAGATCTTTGCCTTTGAATGCTGCCCCTCATAGGTGTGCAGAGCCCTCAGGCAGGAGAGTGAGTGCAGGTCCCCCTCCGACATGTAATTTAGAGCAAGGTGGCTTGCTTGTGTGTGGCATGCAGCAGACCTGGGGTGGGAAAAGCAACATAGAAGTAGATAGAGCAGGAAGCAGAAAGCTTGGCAGCAGATCAGGCAGGGGAAGGGAATAGGATTGGCATCTGGGGAGGGTGCAGGGTTAATTTGTGGCAAGCCTGCCAAAAAGGTTGGCTCTCAATGAGTAAGCTGGTGGAAGAGCTGTAAACACCATGCATGCTTAAAAACTGTCATTCATAGGTGGCAGGGAGATGGAAGTGGCTACTTCTGTGCTACTGTAAAATGTGGGTTAGGTGGAGATGGGGACTGGGTGTATCTGGAACTATGCAGATCTACTGGGAGTTTTCTTTTCGTAGTACCATATTCCATAGAGATTTAAAAGTGGGGCTGAAGCAAGTGATCTGCCACATGGATCCATTCTCCATTGTCACACAATAAAGGGGGACTTGGCATAGACACTGGGAGCTCTCAGTTCTTAAGCAACTCTGTTTTCCTTTCCTCCGACGACTCAGCCTCCATAGAGTAGCTCTGTGCCAAGCCCAGTCATACCAAAACCAAGGGAACAAGACTTTTGCAAGGGAACAAGACTTGTTCCATTAATAGAAGCAGTTGAAATCAGTTACTTTTAAAACTGTCACAGTGGTGCCTATGATCATATATCATGACAAAATTGTTGTTGCGTTTTCCAAAAAAGGGAACCAAATTCATGCTGTTGTCCAGCTTCAGCCATCTTATTTTAGATCTTAGCAGTAGGACACGGAATGCAAGTCATAAGGTATTTAAATGAACAACAATTTTACCACATGTATCCTTAACTAAACTGAACAAAGGCATGTACATATTGTGCCTCAAAGTACAATTTTTTTTAAACTTCTTGTACTCGGCTGTTTATGGTAGGCAGTTTGATAGTTACATAAGTGCAGTAATCATTGCAACCTTTGAATAATTTTCAACTCTCCATACATTTTCTCATTGTGTTTAAGCTTATTTATGTGTAGTATAATATGTGCTTGTACACCTAACCAGAGATTTCTGTTGGTTGTAGGTCATGCTAGCTGAGCTAAAGGGTAAAGATGAAGTGTATGCAGTGAAAGTCCTGAAGAAAGATGTCATCCTCCAAGATGATGACGTGGACTGTACAATGACAGAAAAAAGAATTCTGGCATTAGCACGCAAACATCCTTACCTGACACAACTTTACTGCTGCTTCCAGACTAAGGTATGCCAAACCAGCGATTGGTCAAACCACACCAAGAAAATAACACAAAAGTATCATTAATTCTTACAGTTAAAAAAAAAAAAATGCATAAAGGTTTGTTTCATGATGTTTCTAAAGTATCTCTTAAAGGATTTATTTGCACTTCAGCAGTATGACAGGTGTGGGATCTATTTCATGAATGAGAGCTGTTTTAGCATGTATGGTTGTGAAAAAGTCTGAGGGCCCTTCTACATGTTCGGGTTAAAGCTGGATAGAGACCAGGTGTAGAGCTGTTACCCATTTTCAAGTATTAACTATATGGCTGGTTGGCTCTTTTATAACTGGATAGTCATTTTTATCATGTGATAAATTATTTCGCACATGTGGCTGGTCTAAATTTATTGAGTGATTAACCAGTTAATTGTGTGATAATTACTTTGCATTTGTAGTTGGTCTTACTGTGCATGTGTAGTTGGTCTAAATTCCTTGCACGATTCACCAGTTAACTGAGTAATAAATGTAACTTGTAGCAGGGGCCTAAGTAAAAAGTATCTTCCTCTGCTTTTCAAAATGGGATCATCTTGGGATGTGTAGTATAATATCATATGCATACGCAGTGGCTGGGTACAGACATTTAAAGAGTCAAGGCAGAATTGATCTAAGTTATGTGGTTTTCTGTCAAGATTCTGTGGGTGAATCTGATATCTTTTCTTAGACCAACTAAATAGTCGGAGAACAATATTTAAGCAAGCTTTCGGGTTCAAAAACCCTTTGTCAGGCTAAGGAAGTTTCAGCAGTTGGTGTGTGCTCTTCCTAGATGGAATGAAAAGTAAAGAAGCCAGAGCCTGGGCTGGTCTGCATACAGGACAGGCAGTTGTTGAAAATGTAGATTAAGGAGTCAATAGATGAGAGACAGGCTGGGTGGGGGGGAGAGAAGGGGGATGAATAGTGGAGAAGTACCTGGGAAGTCAGCTCTCAGGCAGGTTATAATGTGTCATAAATCCAATGTCTATATTCAGTCCATGATTTTTACTGTCCAGGAGGTTGACGAAGTGGAGTTCATAGGCTCGTCTCTGGGAAGTGTTTTCTAAGTTTCCTTTGAGGATCAGGACTGAGAGATTGGAGAGTGGTTTTCTTGCGAGAAATGTGCCCCCACAGGTAATTGGGTATTCCTGTCTTTGATAGATTTCCGGAGTGCGTTCATTCTGGTGCGCAGGTGTTGTTTGGTCTCTCCTACGTATTTTCCATCAGGGCATGTGGTGCATTGGATGAGATATTACATTTCTGGAGGTCCAGCTGTAAGATCTAGGAATGCTGATGGCTCTGTTGTGGGGTGTAGTGATTGTGGGGGTGGTGATGTGTTGGCAGGTTTTGCATTTCTTGTCACGGCATGGGCTGGATCCTTTTGGTGTGTTCTGGGTCTGAGGAAGTTTGCTTCTGATGATGAGGTTAGCGAGGTTCAGTGCTTGTTTGAAGGCTAGGATGGGTGGCTCTGGGAAGATCTTTTTAAGGATAGGGTCTCTTACTAGTATGGGTTGCAATTGTTTGAGGATTTTCCGTACGGTTTGGAGGGAGGGGTGATATGTCATAACCAGCTGTGTGTGATTTGTGGGGGGTTTTCTTCTGTACTGCAGCAGTTCTTCACGTGGTATCTGGGTGGCTCTTTCAAATCTGCGATCTCTCTGTCTGGAGGAGTGTCCTTGTTGAGTGAAAGCCTTTTTACGATTGGTGAGGTGGCAATCCCACGTGTTGTCTTCAGGGCAAATTCAGTGGTATCTGAGGGCTTGGCTGTATATCACAGCTTTTTTGGTGTGTTTAGGGTGATTGCTGATTCTGCGCAGATATGTATGTTGGTCTGTGGATTTCTTGTATAATATAGTCTGTAAGTGTCATAGTTTAGATCAGTAGCAAACAGAACACACAATTGCCCTTTGGCGGGGGGGAGTGAGGGGGTAAATCTTAGATCAGGTTCTGCCATTTTTAAACCAGTCTGTGTGTGCTGAACTTCTGTTCTGTTACCCAAATATACTGGTTTTGTGTGCTGAACTTCTGTTCCTGGTATAGATTGGTTTCTGATCACTTACACCCATAAGAATGTAATGTCATTCCTGGCCTGTGTTGCCTTAGAAGTGACAGGAGATGGCAGTAGAGAAACAAAAATAGATGAATTTTGTAGGGTTTCTGTGTATGATCACAGGGTATACCAGTTGCTTACAAAAGTGAGATAAAAATGTTTTTAGCATCAAGCCTGCAGAACAAGAGTTACTAAACTTGTAATGCCTTGTTTATTGTTAATTAAAACAGAAATAAGATTACATGAAACCACTCCTGCTGTTCATCTTTTCATTTTCTTGTGCTGTAAAATGTAGTAAATGTTCTTAAAGCTCAAAAAGAGGAGGAAGCAGATACGCTGTTCTTCCAGTCAGCTTCTATAAAACTAACACTACCCATATGCTTAGGGGCCCAGGAAGAGCTGATAGTGAGGTTCCTACTCTTGAAAGCATTCACTTTTCCACAGCATCTTCACTGTTACAGATTTCAGATATGGAATCTGTCTTCTGTTTGGCAGATTGGAGATTGCTACCAACATGTATGCAGTGTTATCTTAAAACTTCTGTCTTTGGCTGGTGCGGGTGAATTGTATCAGGTATCTGAAACAGTAGTGAAAATGTCTAGGAAAATAACCAGTAGTATTTAGATTATAATATGTTCAAGTACCAGAGTTACTGTGATTTGAGGTACTGAATGTGGGTTTTTTGACACATTTTGGGGGTTTTTTGTTTTTGTTTTTTTACATATTCTGACATGAAAACAAAGAATGTACTTCATGTTTTCATTGTATCTCCCTATGTAAAATTGACTTCAAACAACAACTTTTCAAAGAGTTTGATGATCACTCACAATTGAATTTCAGTTGCTTTTCAAAGTATTTGACCGTGTTACATAAAATGATGGATGAGTCATTTGGGAGAAATAAACTTCATACAGACAGATATTTTCAAGATTTAGGAATACCAGACCCTCTGAATTGTAAATAAATATCAGCAGCAGCATCCTCAGCAATCCTTCAAAGTCAGGGATGATTGTCTTCTGTGATTGCCTTATCTGTGGTCTGAAGATAGCTGACAAAGCCCATCCAGGATCAACAGGTTCTACTGCAACTTAGGCACACGTTTCTATGTGGGGTGGATGGCTCAGGATTCTTGATTTAGTCCACACTACCATATTTCTGCAGCTCCCACTTTTCCATCTCCTGTTGTCATCATGAGGTTTCAAAGTACTGAGATTCTTGCAACAGACTCTTCCGGTTGTGGCAGTCCTGGGCGATAGTCTCCCACAAGTTGATGTCAATGTCTAATTTTTTGAGGTGCCTTCCTTAGAGGATATCCTTGAAGTGCTTTCTCTGCCCTCCTCTTGAGTATATGCCTTGATTGATCTGGAAGAATAAACACCCTCTTGATGCCCTGAACCTACACTGAGACTCCAGGAGGAGCTCTTCAGCAAGTGTAAGGACATAGTTCAGGAGGGGCCTCACAATGATCTTTCCTCTGGTGGACAGCAAGGTGATCCCTCTGTAATTTCCACAGTTGGACGTGTCTCCTTTCTTGAAGATTGTCATGATCATGGCATCCTTGAGGTTGTCTGGATTTTCTCATCATTCCAGATCCTTACGATGAGGCCATGGAGTTGTGATGTAAGCTCTTGTCCTCCCTGCTTGAAGATTTCAGCAGGAATTCCATCAGCTTCAAATGCTTTGTTATCCTTCATCTGCTTCCTGGTTTTCCTCACCTTGTCATGGATTCAAGGGACTCTGAGATTGTCTCTGACTGGGTGTTGTGGGATGGAATTAAGAACACTCTTGCCAACAACGGAATCTTGATTGAGGTCTTCAAAATGGTCCTTTCAGCAGGTGTTGATGGCTCCCCTTTCCTTGATCAGATTTCTTCCATCCTTAGGTCTCAAGAGGGTTAGTCCCTGAATGCTTGAATCATAGATGGCTTCTGGTGGCAGAGCTGTTCTGCTATCCAGTGCATCCACTGACAGCAGATAGTGGAATGACTTTCAGGGAAGGTTAGCTGTGAAGTAAGCAGGTGTAACTTTGACAAATAAGCAGTTGTCCAAGCGGTAGCACTATCAAGATGTGGTGGGGACAGTAGATGGCAATGCTCTCTTTCCTAAAAAGCTATATATGCCCATATCCTTCAACAGTGCTGACATGGTGAGCACAGGTTGCCTTTATAATAAGCCTGTAAATAAATATACTGTTCTGCAGATATAAGTCACATGACAGGAGATTATACATATCAATGAAGTCTAGCTTTCACATGAAGTAAATTATGTTACAAGGTTCTGCTGTTCTCTCCCTGCTTGCATTGGAGATGTTTCCCTTCAAGGGCCCAGTCCAATCCTCCATCTTTTTCATGACAATTCTGAATCATACCCTTTTCTCCAAGCCTATTTCCCAGCACAAGTGATCAATGCATTTGTCTCTAGCCATCCCTGTATTCCTCATAGTTCAGTCCCTACTCTGTGTTCCCACCAAAACTATGGCTCTATTAAGAAAATCTCGCCCCTTCCCTCTCAAATCCTCCTTTCTCAAAGTGAATATTGGTAGACTAGAGCTTGTGGTCCTGTTTCAATTTAATTGTTAAGTGACTTGAGTTCAATAATAGAAATGTAAATGCTCATTTTGACACCCCAGAAATGTTTGTTGCAAGTCACAGTGAGATGCATCTGATTGTGACTTATCTTTGTTTTGTCAAGGGCCATCCCCCCATATCCCATGTGACTAAACATGTCCAATCAAAACACAACAACGTGGCTCAATAATAGAATGTTTTCATAGATTTCATGGACATCAGGGCTGGAAGGGACCTCAGGAGATCATCGAGTCCAGCCCCCTGCCCAAAGGGCAGGAAGTCAGCTGGGGGCTTGGA
>NW_017728943.1:53419655-53422342 GCF_001723895.1 Crocodylus porosus | reverse complement strand
CCAGGATAGAAGTCAGGCTAATGGGCCTGTAGTTAGCCGGATCCACTCTCCTCCCTTTCTTGAAGATCGGCACCACATTGGCCTTCTTCCAGTCCTCGGGCACTATACTTCATGGAAGTGCTTGTGAACAATCTACAAAGACCTCATTGTAGAAACTGTATATAAACAGAATGAATACGTCTGCAAAAATGGAGTGGTTTGTGAATGAATGAAATGAATGTAAATTAGCTTAGTAAATTATTCTCTGAATTCTTTGCTGAACTCCAGAAAACATAGCTAGGAAGACAGTTCTTAAACAAACACAACAGACAGTAAAAATAGCTTTGCTGAGACAAAGGCTGTTGTACACTGGGGCCAAAAATGTACGTAATATATGTGTCATCTAATTCCTTGCAGTTGTCTGCAATGGGAGCTCTTTTCTGAGTATTTTGTAGAACTAGGTCCTAAAATCATGATGATATTGGAATTAAATTTTATAGTTCAAATATACCTTGTATTCGTCATACATAGCCTGACGTACTGAGACAGACTGGATCTGTATTTGTTGCCAAAGTACGTGATGCTGGTTTTCTATATATATGAAATCATTATATATTTTGTACCCTTCCCTGAAAAATGAGCATTTCCAAAGCATGAGCTTTCCCTTGTGTACTAGAAAGTTTGATTAATACTGTGGGGACAGTGCAGAGAAATGGTTTGGTACACATTACAATAATACACACACAATCCATGGTGTTTGCACTCTTCATAATAGAGATACTTCATTCTGTTTCCTTTTCAGTATGATCTTGCAAGTGTTTCACTGCAGCCATTAATATACAGTGGAATGTTTGGAATGTTGTGGGTCCAATTCAAGAATTGTGGGAAATGGCTGCTAATAGGGCCATACCCTTATCAATTAATGTTGCTTCAGCTGTGCAGCTCTGATTGAACTGGCAGTGGTATCATACAATCTGTCCACTTGGACTGGAGTCCGGCAAATGCTCACCTACATCTAACTTTACGTATATAAAGAATCCAACTGAATTTGTGACTGGAACTAGAATCTGCACCAAGATTCCAGTTCAGCAAAACACTTAAATGTGTGTTTAACTTATAGCACTGGTATATGTCCCATTGACACTGAAGCGTAAACAGGTGTTTGAATGTATTGCTGTATAATGCATAAGTTTTGATGAATTAGGGACTTCTACTTTCTTTTAAAACCTTAGATGAATGGATCTCATTTTGAGGGTCTAAGAGTGAAGTTACACTTAGACAGTACTAAATCTGTGGAATGTTAAGTGGCGTTATGACTAGTCACAGACATTCTAGCTTTATATTAGGGTTTAATAGCATTTCTTGTATGCATAGCTCGGACTTGCTGCTGGAGGGCTGGCAAGTATGGCCATGGCTAGTAGCCAGGACACCTGAGCTCTATCCTTGCTCTAAGTGGGGGTGAAAAGAAACTGGGAGTTGTGCATCCTGTGATACTGTAGGACTGCAAATTACTCATTTTAAGTCTGTGAAACAGCCTGAAGTTACCCTAACACAAGCTAGATAGTGTAGTCCAGAGTTCACCGTTGCCTGAAGAAACATAACTTTGAGGTGGTGGGAGGGCGCTTAAGATTTAAAGGGAGATGCTCTTTTTTTAAGTATCATAAGTATGGTCTAAGTGTAAGATGCCACTGGTCTGGACACACAATGGCTAGGGATAGAAGTTGCACATAATCCAATTTAAGTGGAGAAATTAGTTAAACCTGTAACTGAACATAAGCTCAGTGCACATAAACCAGTTTCAAAATGATCAAAACTGATTTAAGATAAACCTGGTTGAAAGTGGTATCAGACTTAACTGATTTGGGTCAAACCAGTTTATAGAACTTGTGCCCCAGACCCCTTTCTGGTTTAGGTTAAATCAGACACCCCCAGGATCCCAGCATGTATTCAGTCCTGGGCTGGGCTGGGCTATCTGCTCCAGAGAGCAGGGCTATCCCTGCCCCTCTACTCCCTAGCCAGAGCTCCAGCTGGCTGAGAATGAGGTGGATACTACAGGCACAGCAGCAGCTGCCTGGCTTCCCCTGCTCTCCCCACCACCCCACCTCTGCTTAAGCAGGGATCTCTCTCCTACAGCACAGACCCCAGCTGACATCTGGTCATGGTCATGCCACCCCAAAGCTAGCTAATTCTGAGTGGCATCTGTGTGTGTGTGTGTGTGCGTGTGCGTGCGTGCTTCCAGTTTCACTGGAACAAAGACAGATAGAATGGTGTCCACTTAGGGCTTTTTGGAATGAATCAGAAGGTCATCTGGTAATGTTCCTCCTTTCTTCTGTACAAATGCCTTGGAAAAAAAACTGTTTAAGAAGAGCTTCAATTAATGAGAGAGAGGCTTTTGTATTCTTGATGGGCTGATAAGTTTTGTTTTTTGATAAACTCCCTGTTGGGTGTTGGCTTGCTTCAAAGGCTGCAATCTGACTGGGTTCAAGAGAGAAGTGTGAGAAATTACCTGGTTTGCAATGCAATGGACCTGTGGGTGCCAGTTTGCTGCAGACAGTATGAAGAAGCAGGGACAGGGAGATTAAAAAGCTTAGTATCATCAATAGATGCATGCACTCCACACAAGCAGTCTTCCCCTCCCCACCCCCCTTTGCCCCTTTGCCTTAGAGTGCTAGCCAGGGCCTGGGGTCTGGCAACACTCCTGCCCCTTG
>NW_017728943.1:53410445-53419555 GCF_001723895.1 Crocodylus porosus | reverse complement strand
GGGGGTTGGAGAAAGCCTGGCTAAGGCTGCTTTCCCCTCCCCCCTCCAGGCACACCCTGGCTGAGGACAGTGCAAACCAGGGTTAGGATTTAGACCCCTCCCTAATCATAGCATCCTGCCAGGGCCTAGCCATGCCCCACACCCCCTCAGCTCAGCACTGTTGAAGGGGAGGGATGGCTCACTCTAGTGCCCCCAACCCCAATCTTCTAACCTAAGTCACTGCAGGCATGTGCCTGCATTTCTGGAATAAAAAATAAGTGCCTATCCACTTTCAAAGTGTTTCAGAGCTTCCTGGCTAGAGGATCTTGCCCTCTACTCAGGGTCAGACCAATTGTCATATTTGAGGTCCAGAAAAATGTTACCCCATGGTCAGATTGGTACAGAATTTGGGGGGTTTTGCTTTCTTCTGTAGCAGGGGACAAGGCTTCTACTGGGGACCTCTTGAGCGTATATTGACAACATTTTATAGAAGCAGGATGCTAGCTGTTGTGGTCCCCCTGCTTTACCTGTGGCAGGGTAGGTTGTTAGGTCTGTGTTGTCAGAATTGAGAGTAGTCTTATGCAGGGTTTAGATGATGGTTGTCTGGGATGGCTTCAAAAGAGATAATCCTGCCTTGGGCAGGGGGTTGGACTAGATAACTTCTGGAGGTCCCTTTCAGCCCTATTTCTCTATGACTTCTATGACTTCTCTTACACCAGTGTAAGCAAGAGACAGATATATAGTATATTGGCCCTCCATTGGGATAACTAACTGAAATCCAGTGTAGAATTATTCTGGAAAAATTATCAGGAGTAAAATGATGTTCATGAAAATTAAATCAAGTCTTCTTTGTGTGTGTCTGCTTTTATTCCTGCCTAACAGTTTCCTCCCTGAAAGCAAATTCTTAACAGCTCTGTGCCATGAAAGATGGTTGTTTTTCGTCATTGGACACTGGTGTAACTTACAAAATAGATAATGTGATGTATGCCCAGCCTTTATTATGGTCAAACACAAAGCAAAACAATGACACTTTCAGCATAAGTATATGCACACCATACCAGAGTGTTTCTCCAAGGATTTTTTTATTATTTTTTAAAATATAACTAGCAACTTTCTGATGTTTTATTAGAAAAAGGTCATGTAATGTGACTGTGTTAATGCACACATATACATATGTATGCATGTGTATCATGCCTTTTTATTTTTAAAGGTTGCCTGGTCACTTTGTAGCAGTAAAAGGAATGAAATGTATCAAAGAGCAAAGATTACTGTGTGCTTTTTACAGAGATAGCTGTGACCTAAAAATGATATTAAAATGGTGCAGAATGCTTAGAAGTTACTACCAAGATGAATAAATTGATCATCGAACAATCATGGTATTTACTTTTTATTTCCACTTTTAGATCAGGATGTGGCTCACTACATATTTTGTCTATTTGTTGATCTGCTGTATTTATTTTATTGTCTGTATTTATGGGAGAGATTCCAGTAATTTTAATAAATATTTGCTTCATCATCAAAGTGCTTTACAAATTTACAATGATCTTTGTAACACCCTGGCTATGGAGAGGTAGATTGGCATTATCATTCCTATTATGGAAATAACAAAGATGAAATCACAATGTGATGGCTAATATTGGCTTTCTCTTATTTTAAATATTCAAATTAACACTTTGGACCTGATTTTTAAAGATTTCTAAATTAGTAGCCACCTTTGGAACTTTCAGCCACTTTTGATTTCTCTTTGCCAAACAGGATATTATTAGAGTCCAAGTGTGAAGTCCAAAGGTTCTGGGTCTGAATCTTTTATTCTGGACTATTACACAGACTCTGTGCCCTTAATAGGAAAATGTAGTGAAAAATTATTTGTTAATGTTGTAGTTTGCAAGATTGAACCATTAGGGCATGTCACCAGATGGTGCAATTATACAATCTTTAAGCAATTCACATGCAAGTAGATTTTCAGTCTTTAAAGGATAGTGTCTTGTTACTGGTTTTATTTGGCAATTGTCCTTTGAGGGGTTAGCAGAGAGTTTTCTCTATCTTACTCTCTGTATTTGGAAACCATTCTTGGGAAACACACGATCATGTGTTGCCTGAGATTTCTTTAAGGGAAAATTATTAGCATGTCATTTTGATTCCCCCTGTTCCAGGACTGGAGTATACATTTTATTGTTTCATGTATATGAGTTAAATTTAAAATATGCCTGGAATCTTTGCCTATGCTTTCTGCATCAACTGGGAAACCAGCCTGCAAGACCCCTGAATACATTGGCTTTCTGGCAGGGCTTGAAAATGATGCCTGAAATGAGATGTTATCAGAAAGAGCAACAATGATATGAGGAAAAGGATGACAGTAAGTTTAAAAGAAATTAAATATAATAATGGCAACCCCCCGCCATCTAAAGCAGAGGTTTTGTCCTGAAAAGAGAGGTGTCTGAGGTGCTGTGAAATTTAAGAACTTAGGGCACGTGTAGACGAAACAGAGGGCGTAAATTGAAGTGGTGAGTTTTAAAATACACTGCTTCAATTAAGGGCTGATTAAACCCCTGTCTTGTGCACACACCCAATGATTTACCTGTCTCTCCAGCAGGGAGGGGAGGGGAGGGCGAGCTGCCAGTGGATGGAGCGGTCCCTGGCTGGGGGGCTGGTGCTTCTATCTGTGTCAGCTGAAGCCCCCCCCACCAGTAGCACCCAGCCTGAGCGGTCCCAGGAGGCACCACAGCCACGGGGGGGAGCAATGGGCTGCTGTGCAGCTCAGGCAGGCAGGCAGGCTCTGGGGGTGGGGAGAGAGGGGGAGATCAGGCTCACCACTTTTCTTGTGCGGAGCCTGTCTTCCTGTGCTGCCACCAGGCTGCCTCCAGGGTTTCCTACAGAGCCGTGGAGCTGCACGGAGCCCGGTTCTTTGCTTAGCGGCTTTAGGGGCAGCAAACTAAAAGTCCTTGAAGGAGTTGTATTTTGCTGTACCCCAAGTAATTTAAGGTGCATTACACCACCGAATTTCCTACAGTGCCTGGAATTAATGTGCAATACGCCACTGAGGTATGCAAACACTGACACCATCAAAACGGTGCGAAAGCATTTAGCCCACTTTGAAGTGTCGTGCACACATGCCGTGTTTCATCTACACATGGCCTTAGCTATCACTTTAGTGATAGCTTTCCTTTTGTGGCAGAAGCTCAGCTACTGAATAATGAATAGTGGCCACATAAAAAACCTCACCTAGATAGTCATTAACGCAGTATTTCTATTTTTCAACTTATCGGCGTCTGTTCAGTGTCTACTATTTGCAGAGGCCTGACTTCTGTTATGTTCCCTGAGCCACTCTATAAATAGAAAAAAAAACATAACATTTCATCCACAGCTTTGTCAATGGGAAATTAGCACAATGGTCTAAGATAGGGCACAGCTTTTATGTAGTATGTATTATGTTGGTTATCCCTGTCTGTGGTTTGTTCAGTGTGTTATTGTTGTATTCAACAGCTCTCAGTGGGAAAATGTGCTTCCCTTCAGGACTACTATTTCTGTCCTTTGTTTCATTTCTTCCCTCCTCCTCCTTTCTCTTTTTTTCTCTCCTTCCTCCTTGTATTTGAGAGTTCCCTCTGTTCTTCCTTTAGACTTCCCTAGTTCCCACTCTCTGAGATTTCACTCCCATCACTGCCACACAAAATTAACAGCAAAATAGTTAATGCTTCCATTAAAGTGACTGTCATTAGCCTTTAGTGATAGTACCATAATGAGATTAACAGTGGGATAGGGAAGTTTACTTCTCAGAGCTACAGTTTCAGCCTCTTTGCACATGAAAGGGTCTTCTCCACTCTGCTTCCATGAGAAACATTAAGAAACATTGCCCACCCACTTACTCAGGTTCCACATCTTCCAAATAGGGTATTTGCTGAAGTTGGGCAATGTAGTTAACTCCCTGAGTTCCTCAGTAAATACAGCTGAGGCAAGAAGCCTAATAACAGAGCCAGGTGGTTACTTGGGGTTCTGCAGGGCAGCTGCATTGCTCCATTTTTAGGATTTGGTGGAGTTTACTGGTCAGCACAGAGGCAGTGTAGACAGCCCCAGAAGACAGTGCTGTGTTGGTTACAAACCATGCTCATATGGTAGTTTGGGAACCAGGTCAGTTAGAAACTTCTTTAAAAAAAGGAGTGCTTAGATCCTGTAGATAAAAATTGTAGGCTGTTACTCTAATATAACTAAAAATACTAACAGGTATTTTTGCCAAATGGTTTCTGTTAGCCAGATTTGTTTTCTAAATAGACATATCATAGTTTGTGTTTCAAGAATCTGTCTTTGTAGCTGAATAGTCTCCCTGTTGGAATGTATGCAGAGTTCCTTCAGAATTCATATTTTATAGAAGACTCATAATCCATGTGACAGCAGATTCTCTTGAAATAATAAGTGACATAAATTAAGGTAAAAGAATATTACAACCGTTATTAAAGATGGATTCTCTCTGCCAGGAAGTGAATTGGCCTTCCTTACAATGGTTAAGGGTTAGAAGCCTACTATCCAGTTTGTAGTACATAGTACCTAATTTTGTAGTATTGGTTGAAATGTGTTGAGACTGAATTAGCGTGACTGAATGGGCCATCTCACTCATATCTTTACCCATCCCAAGCTACAATAAGACCCAGACACCAGAAACAAGTAAGCAATTGTGTTGTATAAGAGAGTCCCCCATTGCTGGTCAGAAAATCAGAAAAGATGCAAATACAGAGACCCTTATATTAGTGGACATTGTATTTTTAAAAATAAAATGAAAATAGTGTTGTGGTTTTTTGGGTTTTTTTTTTATTTTTAACTAAAACATTTTGGAATTGTGAGAACCAGGGCATGAAACATAGTAGTCTATTGTTATTCCAAAAATGAATTATGAAAAGTTAAATCATACAAGTGAAAAGTAAATTCAATTTTTAAAAATTCCCTGTTTTGTTAGTCTAAACAGGTGAAAGTCTTAGGAAAGGACATTGTATTTTTAATATATTAGTGTGACACACTTCCTTTAAGAAAGAACTTTAGCAAGTGAACAAAATATTTTTCTTGGTCATGTTAAAGATGTTTTATTTCCTGTATGTGTTTAACTTGTTAGTCAATATGTTGTATGATACTAGTTGAAGATGGTGTCATCTGTGATATACGGTACTAATTAACCTTAGTAGCTGGCCAGTATTATATTCATCTGGGACTAATCATAGGTTGTAATCCATTTTCCCTAGTATTGTCATGCTTTGGTTGCTAAGCAGCTAAACTCATTATGCAGGTATTGCTAAATGGGTATAATCTGTTTAGGGCAAGTTTGCATTGCCCTAAATTACTGTTTAGTGTCAGATTAAAACTTTTAGAGACCATTTCCACCCACTATTATACTTATAGCTTCTGTAGAGCTGTGCACATATAACAGATGACTGAATGGGCCTCTTTTATAGATGCACCTCATCTAAAATATTTAAACACAAGCTATATAAATTCCATATCCAGATTCAGATTTCCCATGAATAAGTGTTAACAATACAGTATTAAATGGTTGAATAAAATGTAAGCAAGCAGTGGGTGTATTACTAATAAGTGTATAGTTTTACATCTCATAAGTTCCAGCAAACTATTCATTTTACAAATGGAAAACATTGGCATTTACCTGTTCTACAGAATATTTCATGAAGCACTAAAAGTTACAAAGGACTGGTATCTGGTGATGACTCATAAGTTGAATACTAGAGAGAAGCTTTGGCAACTTGATGTAGTCATGTTCAGCAAATAAGATACTTCAAGAATTTTTTTAGGAGGTGTGTATCTAAATCAAATATCCCAGGGACTGTAACTCATTGCAGCTTGTCTAGTAGCCACTGTATTGTGTAAAAGTAGGTGCTGTGGTCAAGAATAGTTGGGATGGTAAAGGCATTGAGTAAATAGTGTAATTATTGTCTCTCACACACACAAGCCTCTGTGTCCCACATGATGACCTGATTTTGGAAAACTTGCTGTTATGCAGCTCAGTCATTGCTAGCTGTTCTTGAAAGATTATTGAAGCCTGGTTAGCTCACTGAAGATCCATTGTTTCCATCAGCACTTTCAGTTTTACACTTCAAGTCAGGCTAGCAGTGCAATCACACTCATCTAGGACCAAAAGCAGAATTTACTCCTGTAACCTAAAGAAGGGGCCAATCAAAAGGCTCTGAAGGCTTCTTTTGAGGACAGTGAAGGCTTTTATTTTGTGAGGTTTGATGTAGCATCCTAACTAAACAGGACTCTTTCATACCCTCTTAGAATTAGGGCCTGTTTCTGGTTTGTATTTGTGAAGTGAGTGCTGCAGCTGCAGCCCCACAAATTGGTCTAGTGTAGCTGACTGAGGCCTGAGCTCAAAAATAGCTTGATTCAGCAAGTATAGCCAAAACTCACTGTAGCCACTCTGGTGTAGATCAGGACAAGCTGAAGTTTCAAGCTCATCCAAACTAATTGGGATTTACTCTGACCGCTGGTTACCTTTGTCTGTTATGAGGACTATCTAACTCCTAAGCGCCCAGGGGCAAGATGCTTTGGGAGGACCGCACACCATGCAGGTCATTCCAGGAACACTGTACAGATATTTCCTCCTTCCCTTGCTGCACCGTGTGGGCATGATCCCCCACTCTTGACCCTGTCTTCTCTCTCCCTTTGGGTGTGGCCTCAGACTCACCTTTTAGCTCCCTGTACTGCCACAGTGCTCCACTTCCTGGGGTAAAGGTAGGGAGCAACCACTAGAGGAAGGATGGGAATCTGGAGACTCCAGCAGCCAGAGCAAAAGAGGGAGTGGTGGCTTGCTTGGGTGGGAACTTGGAGGCCATGTGTTAACCCCTTACAGATCACCCGTAGCTCATGGGCTACAACTTGGACAGCCCTGGTCTACAGCGTTGTTCTGCTGGTGGCTGAGCCAGGCCTTATCATCCTGCTTCAACTGTAGATAGGAGATTTTGAGGGGATAACAAGTGGAGCCAGAGGCATGGGCCTTGTACATACCTCCCCCATGTCTCTCAGATTATAGCTGACAAGGAACATAAATACTTTACATGTCTTTCCTGTGGAGACATGTTACCAGTCCAGTTAAGACATGTTTGGGTATAAATGCATTTTCAGAATATTAACTACCAATTTTGCCAGTTTGTTTTTTCTCCTGGCAATGATATCTGCCTTGTAGGACTGATTTTGACAGGGCTTAAACAAGACAAGGATGTTATTGTCAAAAACTGGGCAAGGGCGGTGGCAGACTTTGTAGAAAGAGCAGACCTTGAAAACACTTGTTTATTACTGAATCCACATCCACAGTTTAGAGCTTTCTCTAACCTGAAAGTGTTATTCTTTGGGATATTTTAATGCTTGTTTTTGTTTGGTTTGACTTCTAAATTGATATGTTCGTGTGAGATGGGATACTTGTTCTTTGTGGAAAGGAATATATTAACTGCCGGTTAAAATAAATCCAAAATTAGGGCTGGACTGTGAAATTTAAGATGGTGTTATCTGCCTTGGCGAGTGTGTGGTAGGGAAGAGGAGGATAGTCTATCTCATAACAGGAGCCTTGGCAACGATTCCAGGTGATTCTGCTTTATCCCAAATCTGGCGGGGAGGGAGGGAGATCCTGCAGGCAAGGAACCTCTCAAATACAGGAAAGCAGGGAGTGCTGATGCCCCACACCTTCTCTTTTATTGCAGGCGGTAATACCTTGGCTTCCAAGATCTATTCAGCATGAGGGCTGCTTGAAGCTTTGTCTGGAGAGAGTAGAGGCTCAGGCCTCTTCTCTGTTCCCAATCTTTTTCTTTCTTTTTAGCGGTTAAATTTTCTTCATGTTATGTGCTGTAGTGAAATCCGCAAGGCACCACCATGACTGCCAAGGCCTTGTGGATGGAGGCCGTCCTGAAACTAAAAGCAAGGCACCTATGAATACCTGAGGCAGAGCACAGAGGCAGTGACTGCATTCCTTTTTAGGAAGCATAATGTTCTGTTCCCTACTCCAGACTAACTACGCCCAAGCCTCTTTTCAGTACGTTGTACCATGGCTGACCCTCAGTTCTAGTACTCAAGGCATGCAAAATCCAAACTAATCCAACCCCAGAGGGCTTCTTGAGCCATTTCCATGCCCTTGTGAATGCACATAAGGCTATTTGCTCTAATGCCGTATAAGGCTATTGGCTCTAATGCAAAATCCATGAAATGCATCTCTAGCAAAAACCTGTTGAAAATAACTGAAGCATGGGAAAATGACGCTGACTTACGCATCTCTCAGGTTACCCTGTTTATGACTTACTAATTGTTTAAACACAGCTGAAAGAGTGTCTGTTTCCTCAAGTGATTGTGGGCAAACTTTTTATATAGTGTTTGGTAGTGGGTGCTCTTACAAGTAAACAACTAAATCACCTTATAGGAAGACTCAGGAGAAAGGACAGAAAAGCCTGATTTTTGCAGCTTCTTTCCCAAATTCTGGAAATGAAACTCTGTGGGTTTTATTTGGGCCCTTTATTACTCTTGCTATATGTATTTGTGGATTCTGCGAAATCCATGGGAAAAATAAAAACTTACAGAAAACGCTGGATCCTCAGAGGGCAAGCCTCATTGGCTGTGAGAGCTTCATGACATGTGGCCATGCCCCTCTCCACTAATCAGCAGCAAGGGGCAGGGCTGCATGATGGACAGCCTTCCCAGCCAATCAGCAGTAAGGGTCTGTGGCAGGACCATCCCTAGGGGTGCTGTGACCTCCCCTAGTCCCCTTGCCGACTGTGCCAAGTTTGGGTCCTGAACGCACCCTCTATCTCGCCCGCCACGTCTTTGATCTTATCGTTATTAATGGGAGGCTGCCTTCCTGCCCTCCTTGGCATGGTGCTGGTCTCGCTATACTGGGATTCCGTTCTAAGTAGCCCGCTCCTTCTCGGGCCTACTCGATATACTCGTTCCTTCTCTCCAGGGCCTTCCACTGGGGCTTGCCCACCCCTTCCGGGGCTTTCCCCTCACAGGCTGTGCCCCACTGGGGCTTTTCCCGATGTCTAATGTACGTGCCTTCTCCCGGGGCCTGTCCCAAGATACTCACGCTCTCCGCCTACACCAGGCCCTTGTTTGCACCTCATGCACGCTCGTCGCCTGCACTGGGGCCTTGCTCG
>NW_017728943.1:53407846-53410245 GCF_001723895.1 Crocodylus porosus | reverse complement strand
GCGCTTCTCGCGCTCGTCGCCCGCACTGGGGCCTATACTTGCGCTTCTCGCGCTCGTCGCCCACACTGGGGCCTTCTATGCCTGACTCGGGCTTCCCAAGGTTGGAGCTCAGGCGGCCTTAGCCTCACCTGGCCCCTAGACCCACCTTCTCGGGCCTATGCCCCACTGGGGCTCTTCCCAATTGGGGCTCATCTTGATATCGCCCCTGCTGGGCTGGGGTTGAGATTCCCCACTAGCTCAGACCCACCTTCCTGGGCCTACGCCCCACTGGGCTTTTGCCTACACCAAGCTCTTCCCGAAGCTGCCCATACTGGGCTGGGATCGGGACACCCCCACAACGTGGCACCCTCAGTGGTGCCAGGAACTCCCCTCTTCTATCGGGGAGCTCCCTTGAGGCCTCCTCCACCCCTACAGCCTCACCCAGTCCTCTGGTGTAATAATCACAACAACCCGAAACAGAAACTCAAAGCCCCTCGGCTACAATGTAAACCTTAAGCCAACCCGGCTAACCTTCTCTCATCCCTGTCAGGGTCCTCTCCACCCTGTATCCAGATGCTGGTGCACAACACCGCCCTACTCACTCTAGCAGAGCTCTAGCTCCCTAGGCTGCCAGAGGGGAACTGGCTCTGGCCTCAGACTTCTCTGTTTATGAAGGCCAGGCCCTGCCCCCTGGCGGTCAGCTGACCCACTTAGTTCCTTTGGCAACCCACAGCTGTGCTGCCCTATTGAGTGGCAGCTAAGCCTATATCACCACTATTCAGGGTCACTGGGGGCCCTTGGCCAATGAGAGGCATGGGGGGTGGCCTGCCACACTTCGTCCATGAGATGGCAGTCTGGAGCAGCGTTCCACCCATGAAATCAGGGAGCAGGCCCCACAAATTAGGTAGTTCTCTCTCTCTATATATATATATATCTATGTAGATATGTCTATTTATTGATCAATCGATCAATAGATAGATATAGATATATCTATAACAACAGCAGACTCAGAACAATGCTAATGGTGTACCAGAGAATTTCACCATAGGAAAAGGAGTTAAACTGACAGAGCGTTCATTTTTGTATCTTTATCAAAACCTTCACAGCCTCTTTTTCCCTTTTTAATCACCAGCAAAGTAATTCTATATGCCTTTTTGACTTGCATTTTAACAAAGTTCCGTGGGCCAGAATGAATAATTAGAGGTTTGAGACAGAGCACTTTCTGTACCATGCATGTCATGTCTAATGGACCAAATCCAGGTGGGAGATCTATTAACTTAGAAATTGAGAAGCAGAACATATAACCTATGTCAACAATGACTCATCTACGCATTGGCAGATGAAGGTAAAGGAGCAAAATAGAATCCAAATTCACTCCCACTTTGTATATCACTTCTGAACTCAGCTTTATGTCTTTTTATACTTATGATGAGATGCAGTACCTGAGGCAAAATGACTAACTTTTTATGTGTGAACTAGTGGAAAGAGTATGAGGAACCTCTTTGTGCACCCATGAAGTAGCAGGGTACAAAGACAATCTTTTAAGCAATGGAGTACTCAGAGCAATTCTTACCTCCCCAAAGAGATGACCGAGAAGCTTATCTCTTAATCATGCCTCACCAGCTAAGAGAAGAGAGGGGACTGTATGGAGAGTAGATGATACAACCTGAAATAAAGTTGTATGCCAGCTGTACTCCCTCTGTGTTTCTTGGAGCTAGAACTGGCATTGTGATTCCCTAGGCATGTGTCTACATGTGTATTTACATACACCTAAATTTAATGTGCCCTTACTTAAGGAGCATTAGGGCAATTTAGGTGCGCGTCTACATGTGGACATGCTAATGCGCATTAAGGTACCTTACATTTAGATACGAATAGCAAAGTCACATTAGTGCATATGCAGATGCGTTAATGAGCATTAATATGGTATGTAGCCATTGAGACACACCATGCTAATGCACATCAGCACGTCTACGTGTGTGCTAATGTTACCTAGCTATTCACACCTAAATCTGATACCTGCTTTATGCAGGTATCAAATTTAGGCTCACATAGTCTTAAATTGCCATTTTTAAGGTGCCTTAAGGGTACACACATGTAGGCATGTGTCCTTAATGTTACTTTAAAATGTTGATTTTAGGCTAAGCCTGCTTAAAAGAGGCATGCAATCCCCCCTGCTACCTAATGCTCGTGGGGCGTGCGAGGGGTGAGGGATTTCATAGACATCAGGGCTGGAAGGGACCTCGGGAGACCATCGAGTCCAGCCCCGTGCCCAAAGGGCAGGAAGTCAGCTGGGGTTATAGGATCCCAGCAAGCTAAGCATCCAATTTACTCTTGAAGATGTTCAGTGTAGGTGCTGGAACCACCTCCGATGACAGACTGTTCCAGACCTTGGGGGCTCAGACAGTAAAGAAATTCTT
>NW_017728943.1:53390920-53407286 GCF_001723895.1 Crocodylus porosus | reverse complement strand
GTGTGGGGCAGTCACAGAAGGTTTCTAGATTAAGGGTGTTTCTGCTCCAAACTGTGATTTAGCACTAATACTGATCAGTATTTGTGCAGTTTACAGTCTAAGGTGTAATAAGGCCCATACCATTAAATCCTCAGATTACAAAGAGATGCTGTATGTGCATGCAGTAAATATCCTTTCGCTAATTGATAGGGTAAATGTAACACTGAAATATTACCAGGAATACCACTTCTGCCCCATGTAAAACACAGCAACACAAAAACATTAAGGGCATGTCCAGATGAGTGCAGTCGTATGGTATGTAGCACCTCAAACATGTTTGCAGCACCACATACCGCACAATTCAGTGTTCTCAGCGTCCACTGCTCCGGTGTTTTTTTCCATGGGCATTTTTGACCCCTGGATATCCCAGGGCAGCTCACGCTTGAGCAGCATGTGCTGCTGAAAAGCAGAGCTGGGCTGTTCAAAGCTGTGCTGTCAGCCAGGTTCTGCTCAGCAGGATCACCGCTGGAGGACCTAAGGCTGCTGGGGCCAGCACAGTGCTGGCCCCAGCCTCCCCTACCACCTCCAGGTTAACTTACCATGTGCCAAAGTGTGTGTGGCATGGGCATTCCCCAGGGACAAGTAGCTGTGAGACAAAGTGCACCATTGCTAGTTGTCCCCATGGAACCAAATGTCCACGCACATCTGGATGTGCCCTAAAGGTTTATTGTCCCTTTTGTGAATTGAAAAGTCAGTAAATAAAAGCAAATCACTAGGAAAGGAACAAACCAGCTCCACAGAGCACTGTATCAGTATGGGCTTCTTCCAGAGATTGACCGTGCCACCAGTGGGGCTGTTCATAACTATACGGGAGTACTAAGAGAATGTGACACCAGACATCTGAATCCTAAATTCAAATGGAAGGCTTTTACATTGGATAGTACCCTGTGACCTTGGGTGAATCATTTAGCCTCTGTTTCTTACTTTCCACATTGTTGAAAATGATGAATAACAACCTCTTATGGGACAGGGAATGGGAAAAGGGAGCTTATGAGTTCTTTGATTTCCTAAGTAGCTCTAATTATTATTATTGAAGCACAAATAGTGTTTGAATATGGTCTCAGGATATATCCCACTAGTTTTACTAGTATATTATAGCTTGTATAGTGCTATAATTATGTCCTAGATAAAGAGAAATCCTCCACTTAATTTGCCTGTAGTCTTTTTCCTCCTACTCAGAGTAGCATAAATATTTAATTTCTTCTGCGTCATGAATACTAATTCATCGTTTCCCACATCACACAGTGTATTCGATAACCATACATCTTTTTCCCACGCACAGCAGCTTTCTTCTGTATGCGTAATTAAAATTTTGCAATTAGCAGCTCAGCAGGGTATTTTTGGTGGCAGGAGGGTATATGATTATTAAACAACATCCAACCACACTTCTCTTCTATATATTTGCAGTAAGAATATCTGTAAGTATAAGCAAATTACTCTTCTTTTTACATAAAGATTTTAAATTAATTTGGTGCTCAGAGAAAACACTGCAAACAGGCCTGCGAGACAAATTTGGGGACCTGGTATATCCTGGTAGGAAGGCCCCACCACTGTCCATTTGGGTAGCTGAAAATAGACAGTGATTTGATTTCGGAGGGGGTCCCTGAGCTTGGGGCCTGGTACAACTATACACCATTTCCCCCCTGCAGCCCCTTTCTCTGTACAGAACAGGTTCAGCCAGTGGCGGTTTTCTGAACCTGACCTGGAGGAACAGAGCTGTACCTGGCCAGAACTGAGCAGTGTTCTCCCCCATTTCTCCCACGCCTTCCTTGCAGGGCTCTGACATGGGACTGTGGCAGTGCAGGAGCAGTAATAGCACTGTCACGGCTGAAGGGAGATGTCACCTTATGTTTTTTGCTGCTGACATGCAAGTTGAGGGGCCAAAAAAACTGCAGTTTTTGGCTGCAAAAAATTAAATGATATCTTCTCCCAGCAGTCAAAACTATGTTTCCCAGAATGCACTCCACTCATTCACACATTCCTGCACTGCCCTGGGAGGGGGAACAGGGAACAGGAAGGAGGCTGATGCACCCTTGCCCTTACCCCCTACTTTATTCTGCTCTCCCCCTCCCACTTAGGCAGTGCCTGGTATCATACCCTGCTCTCATTACACTACTGTGGAGGGTCCACCTCTGTGGATGTAGATCATGCTTCATACTCATTCTGCCTGTAATTTTTCAAAGACCCAAAAGCAGGAGTACCAATTGTTGCAGTGGTTTGGGGAAAGCTGACAACTTTCCAGTAAGAACAAAACTAATACTGTCTTCACACTAGCCACCAAACAGATGTCAGATGACTACCAGTTTCTTCTAGATTTGAACTGGTGACTTGCTGTTGCAAAGAAATGTTCCATATCCTAGTACTAACTTCCCTGAGCCCTCTGAGTTTCCATCTGTAAAACCTGATGCTACATGTATTAGAGTTTTAGTCTACAGATGTTAATTGGTAGATTTGAGGAACTGTCCTATTAGACACCATTCAGCAAATAGATCGGTTGGACAGATCAATTCTATAAGGTTCTATGAAAGAGTTTTGCTAAAGAAATTATTTACTAAAGATGCAAGCTGTTAAATTCAAATAATGCAATCGTGCAGTGGCTTGACGAAAGATCTGAAATACTTTCTCACCTTCTATTTTCTATAATCTAGTAACTAGGTTAAATCAGCAACAAGAAAAATTCTGCCCCTTAACTGTGCCCTGGAATACTGAATACAAGGAAGGACTGTATTCTTCTGTTTACTTGACTGATTTCAGTGGGGTTGCATGGTTGCAACTGATGGCAGAATTCGGTCTAGTGTTTCCTGTTGTCTGACTAATTCGTAGCTGTGAATTGCCAGTGTTTTCAGCTGTGAGAAGCAGATGCTTTGCCAAGAATTAATCATGTTCTGGAAACAGGAAAGTATGGAAAATAAAGCAGATATAATTAATGCTTTTAAAGGTCACACTTACATTTATAGAACTAGAAAAGCCCAGTAGGTAAGGAACAGTATGGATAATCACTTTGAATAGGAATAGCAAAAGCATGGCTGCAGTAGCTCATGTTTCCCATACAAGAAAACTAAATTAGTATGTGGCATTTACCAGCTAACTGGATATTTACAGAGACCTGCATTTGCAGGAAGGATTATGAAGAAGGACTGGGCTAGGAACATTATTTGTGCAGTAAGGTTTTCACAGACATCTACTGATTTTCATTATTTCTTCACACATCTATGTAATTTCTCCTTTGGCATATGCATGTATTGTAAAAAACATTTTGCTAGACTTTACCTGCAAAAAGAGGCTGGAAGAGTTTAGTGCAGAGTGCAGAAAAAAAGGCAACATGAGGTTGATTTAAGTGAAGGAGTGAATGAGACATATTGTGCGTGGGAAATGTGTTCAGTGGGAATTGTATAGAAGCAGAAAGTGTGTAGGAGATCTGAAAATGTGGTGGTTGGTTTTGTATCAACTTAAAGGGAAGAAACCTTCATAGCCCCCCTGCAAGTGTTCCTAAAACTACATATGCAAACAAACAAACAAAAAATCTTCCAACACAGTTTAAAGCCCGATGCAATGTAGCTATGTCATTCTTTGCATGTTATTTTGCAGTTTTTATTTTTAGTGTTAGGAGTCTTCTGATCATTCTAGGGGTGTTTGTTCTTTTCCAAAACTGTACTGAGGAAATGTACAATCTCTCTCTGATCAATTAGAAATGGCTTTTTCTGAAGTTCAGTTACATTTATGTAACAAGACTAGGCTTCTCAGTGGACAGTCTGCCATACTGTATCATCATAAGTCATGAAGGTAATATGTAACAAAAACCTCATGTCATAAGAAAGATAAATGGCATGTACCACCTATGCTAGAGGGCCCCTCAAATTATGTTTACATTAAGAGATTAAGTCCTAAAAGAAATATGTAAGTGTTGCAGCATTTTGTGCTTTCCCATCAGAGAGGTAAATAGTGAGCCACAGCTGGCAGTGTCATGCCAGAGCCAAAAGGGCATCATGCATAATGCATTAGGCTGCATTGAGAAGCAAGCCAGAGAGTGATGCCAGCCCCTTTTCACATTTTGTTTAAGCAGTTTTTCATTCACAGTATCCTCCCATTAAAATTGTGAGGTAGAAATAATTTTAAAGAATATTTTACTTTTATTTTCACAATTACTATGTAATCATCCCAGCATAATTTATTAAATGAAAGAATTGTCTGCAAACTGTCTTCCATAGAAGTGAGTTAACTGTCTGGAGTAAACTGATGAATGTAATCCATTCATTGGTTTATGGACCCACATTCCCATGCCAAGAAAGATAAGTCATGAAAAATAAGTAGAGGCACTGCTTAGCTCCGTCCTTACAGGTTTTTAATTCAAGGCAGGCAAAGCGTTGGCTGGGAAGATATAGTTGGAGATAAGTCCTGCTTTGAGCAGGAGGTTGGATTAGATGCCCTCTTGAGGTCCCTCTCAACCCTAATTTTCTAGAATTCTATGTCTGAGGCAGCTCACGTGGTGTTTTCAGAAAGTTATGCTTATTTTTAAGCATAAGAAAATAAGAAGTTGCCCAGAAATCAAGTATTTCTGAGGTCAATGCCTCATGATCATTAATGGTCCAATGGGATCTGATCCCTAATTGCTACTACAGTTGTACCTCCTCTCATGCCAGTTGTGTATGGCAGGAAGGATCAGACCCCAGCAGCACCAGTGTTTTGCCTGGGCTCCCCCTGCACTGGTAAGGTGAAAACCAGGTGCCTGCATGCAGGGGTAACAACCAACCCTGACAGTCCTAGGAGCAGTTCACCTGGGGTTTTTAGGGCAATCAGCCGATAGTTGGCATAGTGTTGTACAATGTTCAAGAACTGAAGGTGTCCAGACCAGAGCTGACAATTAGTCGGCTGACAAAATAGAAAGTGGGGCAGTACTGGCCAGGCTGCTTGGTGTAGGGGAGCAGAGGTTCCTGGTAAGAGAAGCCTTCAGTTTCCCTTGCTGGGGACCTTAAAACCCATGCTAGGCAGGTCTGGGGCCAAGCTGCCTGGCATGGAGGAGGGAGGCTTCACCCACTGGGGACTTTAAACCCAGGAGCTCTGGGTGGGTTGCCCAGCCTGGAGGAGCAGAGCCTCCCTATGCTGGATAGCCTATCATGGGATTTTAAGTCCCCAGCTGGAGAAGCCCTTTAGTTATCTCCCTCCCCTCAGCCTCCAGATGGACTGACAATCATATGGTGGTCAATCTCAGTCCCAGGACTGCACTGGAGCTGGTTGGAGATGTGTGTGGTCCCAGGGCTGCGACCAACAGTCAGCTGATTGTCGGTTTCAGACCTGAGGCTGTATGGGAGCTGTATGAGACTCCAGTGAGACCTTGGGGCTGCGGGAGCTGTCAACCAAAATCCATCATGTAACTGGCATCAGACTGCTTGGTGGGGACATGCCACACGTCCAGTTCCATGAACAATGGAACAATGGAAACCAGCCACAAAATTGTTACATATCTTTTGTGGAATAATTTTGGGCCTTGTTTTGCATTGTTGCACTATTAATTACCTGAACATGTGGCCAGGTTACTATTTAAGGTGCCAAAAACAGGTTAATCATATCTTAAGTGTAATGTGTGTTAGAGGCCTAAGGATCCTGAGGATGTACTTTGCACTATCTAGCTTTCTTGGGTTGCATCTTTCCATGAATGGTAGATGAATGCAACTATATTTAGTGCCGTATAGTATTGCTTTCGTTGTTACAAGTTAGAGGTTTCTCTGTACCCTAAATCTTCTTTCTATTTTGTGCTTTTTGACTCAAAGTCACTTAACTGCAATGGTTGTACTTCAGATGCGTGGGAAAGGAAGTCTGTGTAGCATTTCAGCATGACCAGAAATGGGAAGATCATGGATCAGATAGGTGACAACAGGCCTTTATATGGGACTATGAACATAGAAGAGCTTCACCTAACCAAAACTTCTGAACTTCTGGAGGATTACAAATCAAGAATTGTCAGTCTGAAAATATTAAGAAGGAATTGTTGTTGGGTGAGCTGCCCAAGATTATTTGCCTTAGTTTAATGTTTTGTTACATAAAATGCTTTGGTATAGTTCAAATATCCCTAAGGCTAGCATGTTAACTCAACCACATGTGAAATACAATATCTGCATATTGTTTTACCCATCTTCTTAACTTCATTTAGACTGATAATTCAAGTGTAAGAAGCAGTGAAGCACTCCAAATCCTAAAATATCCTCATTCTTTTTGTTTATGTTCTTGATCGATGTGGAGTGTACTCTGGACACACAATACAGATTTTGCCAAGATTCAGTGGCTGATTACAACAGCCATTGTGGAAGAATGGAGAAGCTCAAGCATTGTATGATTGCACAGTTAACAACAGCCAGCAAACAGTCCTGATAGCAATGAGGTGTAGCTACCGGTCTAGTCCAGGGAAAGCTAATGTTTTATCCATTAGTTGTAAACTGTTTTTAAACCTGTTTACATTCTTTGGGCAAATGTGGAAGTGATTGCTTGAAGAGGGACCAGGATACATGGGCTTACTGGTTCTTTTTGAAAATGTTCTTGAAGTGAAGGGTAAATTACATTATTAAAGTTATTTCCCAAACAGTAGAGAACATTGTGTCTTGGCAGACTGGGTGGGGAATTTTCTTAATGTATTTGAAAAAAGAAATCTAAACTATGAGAAAAAAGATGTTTCCCTAGATCTTATCTTACAATAAAGAGTTGTATAAAAACGTTTTGTCCTGGCCACATGTTTGCTTACAAATGGGTAAGATATCTTCTGTGCTAAAAGTTCAAACTGAATCATTAATTAGAGAGAAAAGTATGAACTGCAAGTGAATTCAAGGTTTTGAGGATTTAAACAAGATATTGAAAGGGATGGCAAGATGATGATGATGATGATTATCTATGAGAAATTGTAATCGTGTTAACCCTTTTTCCTGTAAGCTTAAGTATCTCTTCATCTTTCCTATAAACATTTACTAGGATAAAAGCATAGACTGATTGCATTTCTTTTGTGCCTAAAATAGTTATAATCCAGAAACGTGTACAAAACTTTGGTTTCATAGCTCATTAACTTTTGGGATGAATATTAGGATGTATTTTAAGTAAAAGTACACTCTCTCACAGGATCTAAACTATGGACAATGCAGTTTGTTGCAGCTAAGATTCTAGGAGCATTAGAATGCAAAGTGCCAAGCTGAAAGCCCCAAGGCAATTTATGGAAATATATATAAACCAAAATATAAAACAATGAAAACTTGTGCAGATTTATTAGTGGTACTATGATGATGCTGAATTAAAAATATTTTTTTAAGATTAATTTACAGTTCTTTACAAAGAATGAAATTTGCCCTGGTTCAGGATGTAAGACTTGTTTTATTCAGCTTGGATATATATTATTCAATCCTGGACCAGTTCTGAAAAGGGGCTCTGAAACCAATGTGCCAGTTCCAAGTTTACAGTTTTGTGGTTCATGAATCCTCAGGGCTAGAGATATGTCATTGCAAAATGGCCACTCTCACTTTTCCAGTATATGGCATTTTTTATATCCCTTGCAAGTCAGGAGATATTAGATATCTCATTCTGCTTATTACCTTGCCTTATTTCTTTCCCATTTCAGTTGTGATATAAGCAAAGGGAAATAGAATAAGGTCCATGTTTACCATATTTATTCATACACAACATGCACCCTTTCTCCAAAAACTGGTCCTCCAAAATTAGGGCATATTTTAACTGAAGAAGCTGATTTCTATGCCTGAATGGAGGCATGGGAATGATCGTGTAGCTGGCACAGGGTGGCTCCTCCCTCTCTCTTTGCAGCTAATGCTATAATCCGCTTGCAACTTTTAGCTGCCAATTCAGCAGTAAATGTGAGAAGGTTAAAGCTTAAGCTGTCAGGAAAAAAATGAGTGACACTGAGGAATACTGTATGTCCCTGCTCCATGAGGTCTGGATTTAGCCATGACTGGAAAACACCTTCCCCTCCCCTCACTTTCTTCCGTTTTCCCTAGACAAGGTGGGTCTTATTTGTGGGTGTGTGAGATGTCAGAAGATATGGTACAGCTTAGTCATAAATAGACCGCTTTGCATACTCAAATGATTATTTCAAGTAAGGCTTTTTGTGGGTGATATATTTTAGTGGATCAGCTGTATAGTTGGAACAGACAAGCTTTTGGGTACTATTGTACCCTTCTTCAGATTGCTGAGGGAGAGGCAGATATAGCATAGCCTTCTTTCCCAGAGCCTTGAGGAAGTGTACAGTGGAACCTGGAATCTTGTCTGTCTCTCCCAACTCTAAGTTGGTCCAATAAAATATATCACCCACAAAAGGCTTTGCCCCTCACATTTTTCATGGAACATCACTGCTACAGTACCATCCTACTGATGCTTCAGATTAACAGAGCAGTTACCACTATGTAATAATCAGGGATCCAAGTTTTCTGTTTGCTGTGGAAAAATGCATTAAAACCCAGATTTTTCTCATTTGAAGGAGAAAAACCCAGATTTTCTCTTTTTAAGGAGAAAAGGCTAGGAAATGGCAGGTTTGTCCTTCCAGGCTGACAAGAGTTCCAGCCTGCAAGGGGCTGGGGGGAAGTGGGAGGAGGGTTATCAGGCAGGGTGCACCATGTACATGTACGCACACATGTACGTGGCAGCCAGGCATCCTGAAGAGCAGCTCCTACAGCCGGGCAGGTAAGTCTGGGGGGGGGGAGGCGGGATTGAGGCACCCATAGTGAGGGAGGGATGGAGGAAGGTAGTTGGGTAGGGCTGGGGCTGGGGCTGGGGCTGCTGCCCAGCCAGGGTGGTGCATGGGGCCCAGAGCCTGAATGCACCACTGCAGGGCATAGGTGGGGAACAGGACAGAGCTGTGGGTGCCTTATCCAGGGGACACTAGGGGGGTTGGCTCCCTGGTGCTGTGTGCACCCCAGGGAGAACATGGGGATCACGTGCTCCCCAGACTTGTGTGTGGGGAAGGGACAGATGAAGGCTGGCCAGTGTGGCCTCGGGGCTCCCCACCCTGCTGCCCTCCCCCTGGGGGTCTCCATGGCCCAGCAGGCAGGACTCAGCATGGTAGAGTGGGGTGGGGAGGCTCAGTGCCACTGCTCGGAGCCCCACACTGCTATCGTGAGGCATGCCCCCCTGCCAGGCAGCAGCGGGGGTGGCCAAGCCCACAGTGGCCAGCCTACATCTGCCGCTGCTTTTACAGGCTCTGCTCCAGCCGTGCTGCCCATTGGGATGGGGAAGCCAGGCTCTGTGCTCTGTTCGAGCTGCAGTAGCTGCAGCAGCTGGGCCTTGGGTGCTACTGGGGGACCTGGGAGGTCCGTAGCCCTGTCAGCTGGGGGCCCCCTCCAGCAGGGCTGGGGGGGCAGAAGGTTATGGGTGGGGAGTGATGGGCTGGGGGGCAGGGCGTTATGGGTACGAAGTGACTGGTAGGGTTGTGGGGGGCTGTGGGTGGGGAATGAGGGGCACCAGCAGAGCCAAGGGGCTGTGGGTAACAAGTGAGAGGTACCAGCAGGGCCCAAGAGTCTGTGGGTGGGGAATGAAGGGACAACGGTATGGGCAGGGCACCAGCATATCAGGGCTGCTCAGCATTACAAAGCAGAGGGGGAGGAGACTGGGGGCAGCCACAGCTGGACTAGTGTCCTGGTGAGTAGAGGGGGCGGGGGGGAGCTCTGACTTTCCATGATAAACCCGAAATCAAATGCCAAAATTTATAGGTATTAAGAATTTATTTGGATTTGGGGGTTTTTAAGCAGAGAATTTGCAGTTTTTATCAGATAATTTATTATTTTTAAACAAAGAAAACCAGGATCCCTGGTAATAATAAATATAAAAAGATGGAGATTCTGTATATTTAATCATCTTATATTTTACCTAACTTGTATTTGTCTAATCAGGAGAGTCACGTGAGGAGTCAGTAGACCTCATAGTCTTGAAATTATGTACATTCTTAATTGCTTTGCTGGATGAGAGCCACAGTGTACTCAGGATCTTGGAGCATTAAGCCTAAAATACTTTAAAAAATGAACATACAACATCCTCTTCTCTCTCTCTGCATATGTGTGTATGTGTGTGTTGCACACACCCTGTAATCTGACAGCTAACCACTTGAGGAGAGAAAACATACCTCCACAGACTTGAATCAAAATAGTTTTCAGTCCGACAAAAAAGCTGGTTACTCTGTGCCAATGTCTGCAGATATACCTAGTTAAAGCATTTTGAAATTTAACCAAAAAACAAAATTAATAGTATTTATTTATTTATTTGGAGGTTCTTTTCCTGGCAGCTACAACCATAGCTGTGCTTCCCAAGGACAGTAGCAGTTTCACCCACTTACAAAGGAAAATGCCTTATCTTTTCTCGATGTGTTAAAAATCAGCTAAGCTTTAAACAGTTTTTAGTGCATTCTCCAGTCCTGTTGTAATTTTCCATTTCTGTTCTCTTCCCAAATATCTCTGGAACTTTCACATGTTATTTGTACCCTCACTAAAGTTTAGGGACTGACTGTTTTTGTTTGTTCACTTGATCAATAATAGGTCAGTTTAAGTTGAAACTTTCACACAAAAACCCAACCTGGTTTAGTTATTTTAGAAGTGGAATTTCATTTTTGATCTGTAATAAATGTACCCACATGTGTCTAAATACACTTCATTTCACTTATTAATCAAAATCTGGAACTAGATGCTGTTGGTCATTTCATTGATCAGAAATATACTGAAGAAGAAAATAAAATGAAAGATTTGGCTTAACCCATATGTAAAAACATAAATCTCACTCTCTTTTATCTTTACTATTTGCATGGAATGTTTAAATAGAGCTGGATGAATTGTTACCAGTTTTGGGGCATAAGCCACATAAGCTCCAAATGAGCAAATCAAGGCTTCCTATAATTTCAAGTAGTATATTTTTTTACAGTTTTAGTAATGTTGCATAATATTTTACCAGAACAATCTATTATCCAAAAAGTGGACTTGCAGAAACAATGTATGAAGTGTTTGAAGCGCATGTGTGAAAACCAAGTGTAACACTTTGCAAATAGGTAGTTTCTACAGAATATGCAAAATGGGTAGGTTTTAATATTCTGCAAAGTGAAAATATAGCCAGCGTGGTTACGTGGAAGTGAAATATAACTGTTGCAGAAGGAAGAAAAGTTGTAAAGCAAATAATGATTGGATCTGTTTGCCCACAAAGACCCTCTGGTCTTGCAAACAATGTGTACATTTAGAAAATAATTCTCATTCTGTTGCCAATGCTGGTTTTATCTCCAACCAATCTGTGCCATAGATTCTCACATCAGGGTTGTGTGTCTGTGGTTTTAGACCCTATCATCTAGTCCATAGTCATATGAGTTACTTCACTGATTTCAGTTAAAACTACTTACAAATAAGGGAGACAGGAGATGTAGTGTAGTTTGACCCCTCTAAGAACAGCAGTAAAAGTAGCTTCTGGCTTCAGGATACTCCATTATGCTTTAGCCTTTTTCCATCACTACAGTGTAAAAGTGCTTTGTAGGGCATGGTGAAATGTCCAGTGAGCAAGATACCCGCATCTTTGGTAGCTTTTATACATTAAACATTCAGGCTAAGTAAGTTTTATATTATAAACACTGAAATCCCTTTTATAAAAATTACATATATAATACAAGTATTTTTTATGAATATGGGAGTTCTCTAGCATCTCAGTTATTCACGGTATAGATTCATAGATTGTAAGGCTGGAAGGGACCTCGGAAGATTATTGGGTCCAGCCCCCTGCACCAAGCAGGAAAGATAACTGGGGGTCAGGTGACCTCAGTATAGGTATGACCTTGTATTTTTTATATATTGTTGATAGTTCCATCTGGACTTTGAAGTTTAGATATTTGCTATGGAGAAAGCCAGGCAAGTTTATGCCTGTACTGATGTTTTATAGAAAACTTTTTTTCAGCTATAAGACTTTGGTTAGCTGGACTGCAGGACATTAATTTATATTCTAAAGCCTGCTTTTCCAATAGAAAAGGCCTTTTAAAAAATATTAAGTGTAAATTCTGTCAAAAATAAAGTTAAGAATAAATCTCTTGCAAGAAAAGTATATCATCCAAGAGTAAATTATATACCAAGCATTTTCCCATGTTTTGAAAACGTGATGCTTTTATTTCCATGAAGAGTGCCATAGTTCAAGTGTTAGCAAAACATTTATACTCCAACCCTCTTTTTTCCTATCAATGAAGTATTTATGCGTTGGGCTTCAAAGACTATAACATTATATTTCTGCAGCTAATGCAGGGAACCTATTAACTGCAGAAGACTTACAAAATCATACGGAGCGATGATAGCTCCCTTTAGATAAGCTGGTTTTTCAGACACTGGCAATGGAACCTATTTTGTGTCATTATGCAGTCTTTCTGTAGGTGGTTTCAACCTTACTTTTGCTCAGGACAACCAGGGGATAGTACTGTACTCCAATTAAACTGAAAATTCTTTAGGCATAATCAGGCTGCTTCTGTTCATGTCATTACTAAGTATTTTGCTGTTTGAGAATTATAGTGTTGACATTTTGCATTCAAATAGGATGTGCATCAGTTACAGACAGTGAATCTTGACCTGCTTGCATACATGTATTTGTGCTACTTGTTAGATTATTGGCTTACGAGCTGAATAGATAAAATGCAAAACCCATAGGAAAAGCAATATGGAAATGATGCATAGATACCTTTTCCATTCCATTTTGCTTTTGCTTTGTTGGGTGTTTTGCTGCCTTTCACTAGGTTGGAACACCTGATTACTTGCATGTAGAGTCCACTACATTCTTGCTTACAGTGTACTGAAAGTTTTGTCCTTTTACCAAATTCTGTAACAGTACTCTGAGCAAGATTCTTGTTTTGTAGCTGATATCAAAAGAGGGATACAGGGTAAAAAAAGTTAATACAGCCCTGTTTCCCTCATCAAAGCAGGTAGATGAATTGTGTGTGTAATATAAAATATTAATATAGTATGTATATGAATGTCTTTTTTTTGTCACATTTCTGTTCAGTTCATTCAGGTTCTGTTATGTTTCCCTGGAACACAAACTATATATTTTTATAACCTTTTCCTTGATGCCAGTGTGCTACATGTCAGACTTTTGGAGTTGTTAAGGAATTTTGCCTTTTTAATGTTGACTTCATTATCCAAAAAGACTTGGCTCCTTTTTTGAAGTGACTTGAGTTTTCCCTTTGGATTTTCTTTTACCTTGTCTTTTCTTTTCTTTTCTTGAAATTAAGGCCCTATACATAATGGGGATCAAACATAGGTTTGTGTGGGTAATCTTAAATCTACCTAAATTACTTATTATGAACTAATAGAGGGGTTTTGTTTTTGGGAAATTTTATAAAGGGGCAGATACTAAGAAATTATTCAAAACTAAATACAGGCAGTCCTCGGACTTAAAATACAATTGGTTCCTGAAAACTGCGTCTTAAGTCAAAACATTGCAACTCGGAACCAATTTTCCTATAGGAAACAATGTTATAAATGGAGGATTGTTTCCTGAACCAAGGCCCGATACCCTGGTTTCACCAAAAGTAACTCAGAATGTTGTACTCAGTCAAGTATAGATGAGTAATATAGCTACATTAATGTATTTATATTGTAAATAGCAAACATATTGATTTAGAAGGGCTCCTTTGAGGTGATTTTGCTGGACTTTTTGAAGGGCTCTTGGCTGGAGTCTTCCCAGGAGTCTTGGCTGCAGGTTTTTCTGGAGTCTTGTCTGTTTTTTTAAAGAAAGTGTCCAAGGAAGTTTGGACAGATGTTCTCCAGGGAGATGGGTGATGCAGCGAACTTGTTCACTGGTGTGGTGTCTCATCAGATCAAGCGTTGTAAAGTCAATACGGGCAGTCCTCAACTTACAACATTTTGAGTTACAACGTTTCACACTTACAACGTTTATAAATTGACACCCTGTTTCAACTTTCAACTTTAAACGCAGGCTGGGTGCTTGTGATTGGCTACACTGTGGGCACCACTCCACACCAGTAAGGGAAGAAGAGAGTGGGGCGGAGGGTGGCTGCCAGTGTCAGAGAGCAAGGAGAAGGAGGCAGAAAGAGAGCTTCACTTCAGCTGTAGAGGGGATCAGCAGCACAATGCTGGACAGGGAAGGGGATGTGATAGTGATCCCCTGTGCCATGGACCAGATCCAGTCATCTGGGAGGCCAAATCTAGCCCACAGGCTGTAAGTTGAGCGTCACTGGTTTATAACAACAATTTGTCTGTAATATTCAGAGAAACTCGTTCTTTCATAACCATGAAACCTGATCATTGTAATGTTCATATTCTTACATAATTTCACGTAAGTGCTGTGGTCTTGTCCTAGCAAGGCTGTTGTCCCATTTGTCCATCCAAGTGGCTTCTTTCCATTTGCAGTTTTGAATAGTTTTTCATTATGCATTCATGGAAACTTCCTAGATCTGAAGCTAGAAACATGTATCCCATCACCTGATTACTTTCAGCTTAGTTGTAGTACATACCTTTTTAGCCAAACTTGCTAGCGGCAAATTGTTTTGTTTGCTTTTGCTTGTTTGTTAACTTATGTACCAGTACTCTAATGAGTGGCATCAAAAGTGCTTGTTAAATGTATGAAGTTATTGTCCTGAATGTTTGACTGTGTGCACTTTAAAAAGGCTTTTAGTTCTGCACTTTTAATGACCTAAGCTTTCATTCATCATAGAATTCTATGCTTAATCTGTTCTAGGATCTCTGCCATAATCTTATCACTCTAATTATAGCCCCAAAAATGCAAAATATGTTATATAACCCTTCCTGAACTTGTTTGGGCTTCTTATAGACTTGCTTATATGGCAGGAAAAACATTTTGTAGTTCAACAGTGGCATAGGGGGAAAGTAATTCAGACAATAATTGGGCTGTAATTTAAATAAGAAACTTGTAGAGATGTGTATCTGATGAAAACAAAAACAAAACCATCTAAAACATTTAACCCTAAAGGATACCATTCCTAAGAAATTTAGGTTTGAGAGTGCCACGCCCCAAGTTTATCTCACTAATACTTGCAACATTTCTGTTTTCACCTGTAAAATTAAATTCATAATAGCAACAATATAAAACTAACCATTCTCTATATATAATTTAGAAAAACAAGTACAGGTATTTCTATACACAAACAAAATCAGTTGCGGAAATATGCATGCACAGAGTACAACTGAAATATCTATAAAGTTCTGCTTCCTCCTGTACTGAGATTTCTCTGTTTTTCTATGATGTGTTTAATTAGAATATTCAATTTTTTGCTATTTTTTAAATGAGAGCGAGACAGATGCCAGGGTATATTTTCTTGTTGGTATAGAGGGAAGCTCTTATATAATTTACTGTTATTATGCTAATGCCAAAGAATAAGTATAGGCATAAGGTATTAGTTCTCAACTTTTTTGGACTCAGAGCACTCCTCGTTAGATCCTAGGTACCTCTCATTAGATCCAAGGCAACACTCAGAAAATGCCAATTCTTATTTTCCTTCACTTTTTAGACTACGGAAAGACTGTAAAGAGCTCAGAAAGACTCAAATAGGTTAGAATGTTTTTAATACTATGGATTCCCGTTTGAGATATTTGACACTGACTTTTCTACGAATGCTATGTTGATGTTGATTTTTGCATTGTTGTAACTTTGAGCTGTCCTGGATCATGGTTCAGAATTCAGTAATATTTCCTAATTTACCTCACTTGAGAAAGGCAAGGAAAGATGAGAAGGGAATGAAGTGGAAGCTGTTGAGGATATTCTGCAGCCAAAATTCTGGCTTCTCAGTCTAACAAAGCATCCAGTATTAAATATAGTGACTGAGTAAATGACCTTTGAAACTATTTATGCAGATTTTAGGTCTTATGCTCCATAGGCAGGTCCATAATTCTATGCAAGCCAAAAATTAATTTGATAAAGAGAAAAGCCACCCTACTTTTCACCAAATAGCTAGGATCATGTTCTAGGCCCACTTCTGAAGGCAATTTTAACTTGTATCTTTCACTTCCCAACAATCCACTAGGCCATGGGATAAGCACTCTACACCATTTATCTTGAAATTAGCCTGCTACCAAGACAGAAAGATATGTGAGACCAGACAGGAGCCAAGAGGGAGTGTGGTTCAGTGAGATGAGCACTATCTTAGAAGGGAAGGGGCCTGAATTTGGCTTCTCCCCACACCTGTTAGTCTTTGGACAAAACAGAAAGGCAGCAGTAAGGTTTGTGTGACCAGATTCTGAAATAGACTCCCAGTGGGGGTGGTGCGGGCACCTGTTCAACATCTTCATCAGTGACTTGGACGAGGGGGTAAAAAGCACTCTGTTCAAATTTGCTGATGACACTAAGATGTGGGGGGATGTGG
>NW_017728943.1:53383647-53389965 GCF_001723895.1 Crocodylus porosus | reverse complement strand
CATCAAGCAGTGCTAACATTGTGTAGCACCCTGGGCACCCTTGAGAGGATCAACAGGTACCTCACAATGCCACATCATCCTGGTGGAGAATCAATAGTAGAAGGACATCTGTTTACAGTTTGTGATGCGCTTTGTTTTCCTCATGTGTGGAAGTTGAAGAGTTCCAGGTCATTCTTGATGTGCAGTTGAAGAGCTCCAGGTCATTCCTGATTGCTTCTGTAAAGTATATGAAATGCTTGGAATTACAGTCAGCTTCATGAAAACCAACATGCTTTACCAACACACTGCAGACCAAACAGCTGCTCAACCACATCTGGCAATTAAAAGGCAAGCTTGGAGAATGTTGAGGATTTCCCCTACCTTGGTAGCCACAATTCCCAAAAAGTAAACAGGGAATAGTATTTAACACTAGTAAAAATCCACCAGTGCTGTCTTTGAATGTCTCTGAAACAGCATCTTCACTGATCATGACTTCAGGACCCAAACTAAACTTTTCGTCCAACCAAACTGTTATTACTCCTATCCTGTTGTATAATATGGATGACATATTAGAAATACTTGAAAGCCTTGGAATGTTACCATCAACGATGTCTTTGGAAAATCCCTCATGTCAATTGGAAAGACAGATGTATGAATGCCAGCATTCCTGCTCAAGCACCACCAGCGTTCAAGCTGTGTTTATACAGCACCAGTTCTGCTAGACAGGACATGTCATAAGGATGCCTGACAACTTGCTCCCAAAATAGATCCTATACTTCCAATTCACAGATGGTCACCACTCCAAAGGTGGGCAAAGAAGAAAGTCAGGGATACCCTGAAGGCCAATCTCAACAAATTAGATATTAACATCAACACCTGGGAGATTCTAACACTAACTTGTCCCTATAAACACCATGATGTACAATAAGTAGAGGTCTACCTAAACCATGGGGGGACTTACCAATTTCTGTGGGTTGATTGTGACATAAAGTTCTCATTCCATGGTCATTTTGTGGCAGCCCCTCAGCATTAATTGGCAGGGAGGTCCCCAGGGACAGTAGAGTCAAGGGGGCAGTCACCATCTTGAATGCTGGTTGCCTTTCATGTGGTCCCACTTCTCAGCATAGATTGGCAGAGAGGTCCTGGCAGGTTGAGGAGGAATGAGGAGGCTGCCACCATTCTGTCTGCTGCCCTTTATGCCACCCCACCAACTAGCACCTTCCCCTCCCAGCAGTGAGGCCCATTGGGAAGCTGGCATTTTATTAAGGTTTTTTGTTGTTGCAGTTTGTTTGTTTGTTGCTGAATTTGCAGATTTTGCTGACAATCCAGGATTTCTCAGTGTTTGCGAAATCTGCAAAACTGTGAATTATGTAGGTCCCTAACAATAAAGGATCAATTGTTTTGAGCAAACTTGTCTCACTATGGAGGTGAATAGATGAGAGCCAAACCGAAAGAGCTGCGACCCAAAATTGTTAGATTGACACATTCCTTCAGCTGAACATGCGGCTCTCACATCAGCCTCCTCAGTCACCTACAGACTTCCCTGTTTACTGGAAGACTGTCATCCTCACATAAAGAGACTGCAACTACAACAGCAGTTTCCTTGTGGATGAAAAGTGTTCATGTGCACCTAAGAAATGCTAAACATGCTTATTGCCTACTGACCTTCATTCTGACCTCCCCTTTTTTGGTTGCTCTTAACTTTCTGAAACAGATTTTGAGCATGGAAAATTTCAGCCCAGTCTCAGCCCAGAGAGCATTTTTAAAAACTGGTGCAGCCATGTCCATTTCTTTAAAAACAAAAAAAATAATTCCCTGAAAATATCCAACAGGCTATTTCTACACCTGTGCTTGAAAACATTTTTTTAAAAATAAATATTGTTGTGTATGCAGGTTCTGTATTACATACTGGTTCATACAGTTCAGTGAGCCTGACCACTGAGCATTTCTTGAGAACTCAAAAGCATTTGTTGTTTTAAAGTGAAGCATCTGATATGCAGTACCTGTAGGGTTTAGTCCTTTTTGTGCACTGTACTGGAAGTGTAAGAAATTCTAGTTTGCATCAGAAGCATGTGGCACACTGAGGCTATGAAAAAAAGAATTGGCATTGTCTTAAGTACCAGTTATATGCTGAAGACAAGGCAAAGGTAGAAAGGGACAGTCAAGTTGAAAGTTTAGCTTTAAGTTTTGAAAGGGCAAGAATTTTTTAGTATTATCCTTTTTTAAAATCCTCATTATTGCATACATGTATGCAATCTAAACTTGATCATGTGAAAAGCTAATCATTTATCCAAAATGTTATAAACTCCATCATATCTCAAAGTGAAATTCCTTGTATGCTATAACTCCTGATATATTCACCGATTCACATGTGCCTTCACCTAGACTTGTGTTGATGGTTTGGATTTGATTTACCTGAAAAGTTGCTATTCATGTTCTTTTCTTCTCAAAACTCTCCTTCCTTCTCCCCCCAACCACATACTTTTAAGCTCCATCATCATTTTAAATGTATTTGCTCCCTAAAAATATTAATCTCAAGCCCATGGTCCTTACTTTGGCAGCAATGCTGACATGAACAAAAGTTTTGTCTGAGCAAGGGCAACAGCAGTGTCTCATAGTGAGGTATGATTAACAAACATGGGCCTGCTGCCTAGTAATGTGTGCTGGTGCTTATTGGGCAATAGTTCAAAGTAAATATCTCAATATTTAGCCAAAGCTCTAAAAAAAATGAAATCTCTCCTTCTGTTTAAGAGCTGTACTTTTACTTTTGCACTTGTACCAGATTTTCTAAGAAATCTCAGCTCATTTCCTCATGCTTGTGTCAGTGGTCTGCTGATTTCCAGGGAAATTGCCAAGTACTAGATCTTCCTTTCCATTAATCTCCCAATCTTATTCCTCCACCCTCTTGTAAGTACTGTATTTCCTGTGCTGGGGGTCTGCTCACAGTCTGGGAGAAATACAGGACAGGAGTTCATGGAAACCTAACTTCCTTGCTGCTTCTGACTTCTGGCCTTATATTATTGAATGTAGCACATTAAAATTAGCACATGCTCCCTCTTTTTTAAATTTAAGCAGTGACATTGTCCTCAGTACTACACAGGTCATTAAAAAGGATGCATCTGGCCCAAGCAGTGTAAAGGACAGACCAGAAAGCTTGTCTGGATGATAGTAACAACTTTGCAGGTATTTCCTTGCTAAAAAATGCAAATAATAATAGTGCGGGCCATGGTGGCAGACCAGTTAAAACGTCTCACTGTGAATCCAAATATGTAAATTCTAGCTTTGCCCTGGATGTATGCCAAAGACTGCCCCAGTTAACCTAGCTGCATGGGCTAGGTTCATGCTAGGGTGTCAAAAGTGACCAGTTGATGTTAGCGCCATTGGTTCTTTGTATGTAAAAGCCTTTGCTTAGCTTCATGGGCCTTTTCATTTAAATTGTTTAAACATGATGTATTATGTGAATAGCACTTACCTCCTTTACATCCTTGTCTTTTGCCAAAAGGCTGTATGCTGGACACATTTCTGATACCTGAGACATATTCCTGCAGTCTTTTAGGGAGGCTCAGAAAGAGAAAATGTGTTATGAAGTAACACCTCAGCTTGTCATTTAACACCCATTCCTAAGGAAAGGTGCAAATGGCTACACCTTAACCAATAAGCAGACTAGATTGTGACAAGCTGATCACATTCAAAGTTTCTGACTGATAAATTTGCCTTTAATAAAGCTACTGTAGACACCAGGCTATTTCACCTTGTATTTTTAGCACTTCTGCAATCCATTAGAAGACCTTCACATCTATAACATATGCACATCCCAGTTACTGGTATCCCAGAACAGCTTGATAGAAAAGGCTTTTTTTTTGCTTTTTTTTTCCTTTTTTTTTTGTTTTTTGCCACAAATGTCCAGACTTTCGGTTTTTGTTTGTTTTATCTTTGAAGTTACTGGATTATAGACAAGGATAATCTGGGCAGGGCAAGGTATACCATGTGTTGTCACCTCAGTACATAGAAAATTGTTTGTGCTACTTTTTGGCTTGACTTCTTGGTGGTTGCCACATCAGCATTTACTTGAAGAGCAATATGACAACTCGGTGTTTTATTTTGCTTTTATAGCCACCTAAATGTAAATGATGGTTGTGGACTTTGGTAGTACTAATTACATTATTATTACCATTAAATGAATAATTACTTAGAACTTCCACAGACATTTATCAACACCCCTTCCCCCGTCCTAACCTGCATGGATAGGGAAGGCCTTATGGTTCTTACAATAATAGAGATTTCCCCAGCTAAATGATTCTCTTTCCATCCATTATGCAACATGCTACATACTTTTTCCTATAGCATTGTCCATCCAGCTTAGCAGCAACTGCTTTCCAAGAGCAAAGCTCTAGGAGTATATTTTGTAAAATGCTTTGAAATGAAATTTCAAGAATCCTGTACAATGCTTGGACTGACACAACTTGGTTGCCAGTTCCATACTCCACCAAGGCTGCCTTTATTACTTGTTGTGGAATAAATAAATGATACTTCATCAAGTCAGTCCTGTTCCTTTGTATCAGGGCTTTGTGTGCACCACGGTAAACTCAAACTTGATAGAACAGTCAGGATTGACATGTATAATTGTAGCATTTTGGGGAGCCCATTCAAGAAGCTTGATTTTCTTGTTAGAACCAGTCTGATTTCTTCCTCCAAAGTAGACAGCTTCAGCTCTGGGCTCTCAACCTCTCCCTCCTCCCCCAATATTTTGTTTGTCCCATTTAGTTAGGCCTAGCAAAAAAATAAGTTTGATTATGGATAAGATACCTGGGAAACCCAGGAGGAAAAAATAGTGTATCTGTCCATGTACTTTCTTATAAATGTATACAGTCCATGCAGTACTCGAGTGTCAGAATTTTCTTCTTGTATAAGATGCTACGAAGCAGCCTGATGGGACTGTCTTTCTTTGAAACCTGATATGCAACAGTAAGAAATTTTTAAAGCTCTTAGCTTTTCTTCAGCCATACGTTCATCTAAGAAGAGATTTTAGCTGCCCGGGTTGGATAAGCAGCACTGGCTTACAAAAATTTTATACTAGAAGCTGTCAGACTTCTCCTCCCATCTGCCCGACCTCTCTCTAGTACTAGTCAAGGCCTTTGTTACAGCAATAGCCCAGCTGGATGTGACTTCCTCTGCTTAAGTGAAGTTCAAGAAGTCAGCTGCTTTTAAGAAGAAAAATGCTTATTGTTAAGATCCCCTTCTTCCCTCTGCCAAGGTTAAACATGTCTGTCCTCTGTCAGCACCCCCATGTAATGTGTCCCTAGATATTGCAGGCCACACCTTTGAGGATATAAACTCTGTGTTGCACCAAGTAATCTGCTGACAATGCAATAATAGACACAGATATTTCTGAAGTTGTCTTAATGTCAGCCAACTGCTCAGATTACGTTTTCCTTTCCTCTAAAGTATCCTCTGTATCCACAAACTATTGGTTAAACTTCTGGCCCTATTGGCCATCTCATTGGTAGTTTTCTCATTGACTTCATAGAGCCAAGATTTCACTCAGGGCTCTTTAAAAAAAAAAAAGATCATCACAGTTCTTGTAGCAGCTTAGCTTTTTCAAAAGTCGTTGGTGAGGAATCTTATCAAAAGGTTTTTTGAAAATCCAAATATATGATATTTACTGCATCCCCCTTGTCCACAGGCTTGTTAATACCCTCAAAGAATTCCAGCAGGTTGGTGGGGCAGGATTTCCCTTTTTACAAAAGCCATGCTGATTCTTTCCCAACAGATCATATTTTTCCATGTGACTACTGATTTTCTTCTTTTTCATAGATTCTACTAACTTGTCAGGTATGAAAATGAAGACTCTCTGGTCTGTGGTTCTCAGGATCATCTGTGGAGCCCTTTTTGATGATGGGTGTTATGTTGGCAACCTGCCAGTCTTCTCTTGCAGAGGCCATTTGTAATGATAGGTTATGTACAGTTCTGCAGCATTATACCTTTGAGGTCCTTCAGAACTCTTAGGTGAATGTCATCTGGTCCTGACAACTTAGCATTTATTAATTTGTTCCACAGCTTCTGTTGTCATTTTAATGTGATCCAACTCTTCAGACCTATCTACTAGGAAGAGTTAATCTGATGTGGAAACTCCCTCAGCATCTTCTGCAGTGAAAACTGATGTTAAGAATGCATTTAGATTCTTTGCTATGGCTCTATCATCCCTAAGTACACCTTTTACACTTTGGTCATTTAATGGTTCAACTAATTCTCTCTCCTGTTTCTGATATATTTTTAAAAGTTTTTATTATTAATGTTAGCATCTTTTTGCAAGGTATTCCTCAGTCTTTTTTGGCCTGC
>NW_017728943.1:53373962-53383547 GCF_001723895.1 Crocodylus porosus | reverse complement strand
GTTCATCTAAGAAGAGATTTTAGCTGCCCGGGTTGGATAAGCAGCACTGGCTTACAAAAATTTTATACTAGAAGCTGTCAGACTTCTCCTCCCATCTGCCCGACCTCTCTCTAGTACTAGTCAAGGCCTTTGTTACAGCAATAGCCCAGCTGGATGTGACTTCCTCTGCTTAAGTGAAGTTCAAGAAGTCAGCTGCTTTTAAGAAGAAAAATGCTTATTGTTAAGATCCCCTTCTTCCCTCTGCCAAGGTTAAACATGTCTGTCCTCTGTCAGCACCCCCATGTAATGTGTCCCTAGATATTGCAGGCCACACCTTTGAGGATATAAACTCTGTGTTGCACCAAGTAATCTGCTGACAATGCAATAATAGACACAGATATTTCTGAAGTTGTCTTAATGTCAGCCAACTGCTCAGATTACGTTTTCCTTTCCTCTAAAGTATCCTCTGTATCCACAAACTATTGGTTAAACTTCTGGCCCTATTGGCCATCTCATTGGTAGTTTTCTCATTGACTTCATAGAGCCAAGATTTCACTCAGGGCTCTTTAAAAAAAAAAAGATCATCACAGTTCTTGTAGCAGCTTAGCTTTTTCAAAAGTCGTTGGTGAGGAATCTTATCAAAAGGTTTTTTGAAAATCCAAATATATGATATTTACTGCATCCCCCTTGTCCACAGGCTTGTTAATACCCTCAAAGAATTCCAGCAGGTTGGTGGGGCAGGATTTCCCTTTTTACAAAAGCCATGCTGATTCTTTCCCAACAGATCATATTTTTCCATGTGACTACTGATTTTCTTCTTTTTCATAGATTCTACTAACTTGTCAGGTATGAAAATGAAGACTCTCTGGTCTGTGGTTCTCAGGATCATCTGTGGAGCCCTTTTTGATGATGGGTGTTATGTTGGCAACCTGCCAGTCTTCTCTTGCAGAGGCCATTTGTAATGATAGGTTATGTACAGTTCTGCAGCATTATACCTTTGAGGTCCTTCAGAACTCTTAGGTGAATGTCATCTGGTCCTGACAACTTAGCATTTATTAATTTGTTCCACAGCTTCTGTTGTCATTTTAATGTGATCCAACTCTTCAGACCTATCTACTAGGAAGAGTTAATCTGATGTGGAAACTCCCTCAGCATCTTCTGCAGTGAAAACTGATGTTAAGAATGCATTTAGATTCTTTGCTATGGCTCTATCATCCCTAAGTACACCTTTTACACTTTGGTCATTTAATGGTTCAACTAATTCTCTCTCCTGTTTCTGATATATTTTTAAAAGTTTTTATTATTAATGTTAGCATCTTTTTGCAAGGTATTCCTCAGTCTTTTTTGGCCTGCCTTATTTTGCTTTTATACTTAACTTGCCAGATTTAATGAGCTTTCCTGTTTTCCTTATTTGGGTACACCTAGCATTTTTGAAGGATGTCTTTTTGCCTTAGATGTCCTCCTTAACTCTGCTGTTGAACCATGCACGGGTTTTATTGAACCCCTTGATACCCTTTCCAATTTATGGTATATATTTTTCCTGAGCCTCTAATATGGTATTTTAAAACAACTTCCAGACTGCCTACCGGCCTTTTACATTTTTGCTTGCTCCTCTTAACTTCTTTCTAACTTACTCATTTTTGTGTAATTTCCCTTCCTAAAGTTGCATATCATTAGTGGGTTGGGAACTGGTTAAGAGATAGGAAGTGAAATATAGGGCTAGGTGGCCACTATTCAGGGGGGAAGGAGGTCAAAAGTGGGGTGCTGCAGACATCTGTGTTGGACCTGATTTTTTTTTCCAACACTTACATCAGTGATCTGGAAATGGGTATGCACAGTGAAACCTCTAAGTCTGCAGATTACATTAAATTATTCTGGGTAGTCAAGTCCCAAGTGGATGGAAAAGAGGGGCAGAAAGATCTTGCCAAGCTAAGTGAGTGGGCAAAAAATGGCAAATGAACTTCAGTGTTAACAGGTGCAAGATAATGCATATAGGGGGGAAAAAACCCTCAATAATACATGCCCAATGCTTTGTTCTGAACTAGTTATGACTAAGGAAAGAGATCTTGGAGTTGTTGTAGATAGTTCTCTAAAAACATCAGCTCATTGTACAGTGGCAACCAAAAAAGCCAATCAAATGTTGGCTGTAATTAAGAAAGGGTTTAAAAACAAAATGGAAAACATTTTGTCACTATGAGATGCAATTTTGGTCTGGTCTCCGCATCTCAAAAACTGGTGTAGTAGAATTAGAAAAGATATAAGAAAAAAAATGATAAGGGGTATGGAGTTGTTGCCATACCGGAAGAGACTAAAAAGGGTAGGACTTCATTTTGGAAAGGAGAAGTCTGAAGAGGGGATACAGTGGAGACCTATAAAATAATAAAGAGTGTGGACAAAGTGAACAGGGAACTGTTATTCTCCAAGTCCCAGAATACTAGACCTAGGAGGTGCCTACCGAAATTTAGCAGGAGATGGGTTTAGAACTAAAAAGAGAAAGTATGTTTTTATGCAGCACATAGGTAACTTGTAGAACTCATTACCACAGGAGATTGTAGAGGCAAATAGTATAGTCAGGTTCAAAAAGGAACTAGACATATTTGTGGATGATGTGCCTATGAATAGCTATTAAACAGAAAAGTTGGAGATGCACCTGCTGGCATCTCTAAACCAATGATGGTGTATGCAAGGGAGAGTACTGAACAGGGGGTAGCTCACTCTAGGTATAACTAGTTTAGTGCTCTCCTGAAGCATCTACTCCTGCCACTGTTAGAGACAAGATACTGGGCTAGATAGATTGTTTGTCCCAATATGACACTTTTTACATTCTTCTGTTTTTATATTTACCTAGCTTATTTCATCCACTTGGTGTTTTTATGAAATGGACTTCAGGAAATGGATTTCTAAATTTTCCTTTTATTGCTCGTACTCCTTATACACCACTTCAATGGGTTGCCTGAAGAAACTGTAATTTTTTTGGACATACAAGTTTTGCATGATACCTCTCTGAATGACTTCATTAAACCATGTACTCTGGCTTAGCTCCATTGGGAAGCTATCTGCCAAAGGGTATGTTAATGGCCTTTTCCTACCTGGCAGCCACCTTGTTGAGGAACCTGTTCTCTAACCCATTAAGTAGTTAGCTGAAAACAGGAATTTTGTGTTCTGTGAAGTTGCATCACATCTTTTTAAGGGGATGATAATGTTGAAAAGGCAAACATTCACAAGTTAGAAAATGCCAGCATCCAGCCTTTTTAGGTAAACGTTCTATGATACGGTCTTTAATTACATGTTTATATGCTATTTTTTCCCCAGGACCTTTCCCTCTTTCAGTGGTAAATATTTATCCAGTCTTTTTTTTTTATTCTCCATATACACGGCCTCAGATTATGCTTTAGGAACACTACGAAAACCCTTCACTGAATACCGAATTATTACCTACCTTCCTCATTGCTTTTATATACCTTTCATCATAATATCAGAACTCTTCCTACAAATTAATGAATGTATCTTCACAAAACCCTGTGAGAACGTGTGCAACCTTATCCACATTTCTTAAAAAGTGAAAAACTGAGACACTGGAATTAAGGGTCGTACTGTTCAAAATGAGTGCCCAGCTTGAAATACGTAGGACCTGTTTTTGCAAGTATTTAATGTTTTGAATGTTCCAGACACAGTTCCCATTGCCTGGAGTTGCAGCTGGGAGTGCTCAGCAGTCCTGCAAAACAGGGCCAGGAAGTTAGGAGTGTACAATTAGTGGCAAGCACTGAAACATCGGACTTAAGTGACAGGTCCCAACATCCTTTCTCCTCCTGCAGTCCCTTACCTCGCTCATTAACGGCTTTCTGATTTCTTCCATCAGGCCAGGGAACTTAGAGGCAATATTCTCTTCCACTATAGAACTCTGGTTCACCCACAGATCAATTTGTCCTGTGCACTGAACAATGGTCAATGGAAACAATATGTAATCATGTAAAAAAAAAAAAAGAACACAAGGTACAAGTGAGAAAAGTTAAGACTGAACCTTAATTTGTGACATTTCCCAACATTTGAATGCTTGACTTTGAACATATAACATTCTCTGAGTTCATGGTTTTTAGGGTTTTTTTAAATTCTGCACAAAAAATACACATATCGGAACAAAGTAGAAGTTGGGATCTGATTCTGGTATGATGCCAATATTAGTAATTCCACTGTGTTCAGAGAAGTTCATTAGCATAAAAGGGAAATTATCTGTACTCTTGGTTCTTCTGTTCTTCATATCTCAGGTAAACAGTTCATGACTTTATTTTTTTTAAATCCTTTTTGCTACACTGAATTAATAAGAGGTTTCAGGCAAAATCAGTGGTGATATGTTTTAAGGCCATTGGACAAATTGCTTTATCAGTAGTCTCAATAACAAAGCAACTGTCACCTGATCAGACAAGTTTCCTCTTTCATCAATCCAAGCACTGTTGCCACCTTTTGGTTTTACACATCGTTATATATGTTCAGGTTCAAGGGAACTTTAAGGGTAAAATGAAGGGCTTTCTCCTGATAGTTTTTTCAGTCCTCTGAGGAAAAGGCTTCCTCATTTGTGGAAATGGATACATTATGTGCTTTATTTGTGTGATTAGCTTAATGAACTCTAGCATTAATATTGATTTTGAGCTCTCTGAACTATATTAAGCAGCACAGGAAGCTGGATTTGAGCAATTTCTGCTGTATCATCTTGCAGCTATCTTTCAAAACACTGCTTGCAACCTCACCTTTACTCTTGCATTCTGGCTACAAGACAGACATTGATATTATCTCTGCATTAGGATCTCTTAAGGAGCCACCATAATGGCTGTTGTCTTTCTTCAGTAGCATCTTAGAGATTTATTGGCATGTTAGAATAGCTTACAGAAAAATGTGATCTGTAGTCCTGCTCTTCATTTGCTCTGAATTTGCCTCTGGCTCCTCGCTTGCAGGAAGGTAGAGTTGAAATGAACTTCTGCTAGGTTTTTATTTCATGTTATCTCTTTTGATGCCATGGATGTGAAGGACACTTACATACCATGCAGCAAAAGTCATCCAGTCTGCTCACAGAAGTGGAAGAAGTTGTAGGTGACTTTGCAAATATTTGTGGTTTTCTTAATGAGATGGGAACTGTGGCTAAACTGCATAGTAATTAGGCATTTTATGACTCAAAATGATTGCAGGCAGTTTAGGAAGCAGCAGAGCAAGAAACGTGCTAGGAATATGAAGAAAGGAAATTGTTACCCTATTACTTGTTACCCTACTTGTTAGAGATTTGACTGTTAGTTTGTAGTTATGCCATAATTTGTTACTGTATAACAAAGTGTATATAGTGTATCATAAAGTTTATTGCAATATTCATTTTTATTTCTTCCTATTTTACAGAATTGTTGTGTCATGGGGCATGTGTAGATGAAATAGGGGGTCCTAAACTGAAGCAGTGGGCTTTTAAAAACACCACTTCAATTTAGGGTGAAGTAAGCCTCATGTCATGTACACCTGTGTCTTACCTGCCTCTCCGGCGGCAGGGAGGGGAGGGTGAGCTGCTGGTGGGCAGAGTGGTCCCTGGGCTGCGGGACGGGAGGGGCTGGTGCTTCCCTCTGTGGCAGTGGTGGCCCACCCACCCGCAGGCATCCGGCTTGAGCGGTCCCGAGGTGTACTGCAGACATGGAGGGAAGGACCGGGTCCCCGCACAACTCATGCAGGCAGACAGCTTCCAGGACAGGGGGGAGGGGGGAAAGAGAGATCAGGCTCACTGCTGTTTTTTCTTTTCTCTTCGGTGGAGCCTGCCTTCCCAGGCTGTTGCCAGGCTGCTTGCATGAACTGCCTGCACCCGCACGGAGCCCTGTATTATTTCTTATTCCTGTAGAGTAGCAAACTAAAATTCCTCAGAGGTGTTTTAGTTTGTTGCACCCCAAAGTCATTTACGGCTCATTACACCCCCAAATGTGTTACGGCAACTGGAATTAATGCACAATACACCGCTGACACATGCAAACACCAACACCATTAAAGCAGTGCAGAAGCATTTAATGCACTTTAGTGTCATGCACACATGCCCCTCATTTCATCTACACATGCCCATGAACAATAAGTTATTTTGTGGCACCCATGGAATTGGTATGTTTAGTTTTTAAGGTTCAGTTCATCTCAAGATGTGTGCATAACATCTTGACGTATAATGTCAACTCTAGTCAAAATGTCCAACGATGAGTGTCCAAAGCTAAATGGCTGTTAAGCACCTGAATAAATGACTTCACTTTAAGGAGTTCTGGTGCTGTAATAGGTCTTATCCAACTGCAGTTTCAGAAAGGTGATGACATGTGGGTTATATCAGTTTAAAATAATTAGGAACACTGCTTCTTTATCTGAAGAATATCTTGGCATACTAATGTGGAGTAGCTTTGTGTAGAACTAAAACTTCTAGAAACTGGTTGGTGAGTCCCTGTGTATCAAGTCACTAAGGGTTGGAAGCTGCAAGTTTGAAAGGGATGGGTCTAAGTGGGTGATTTTTTTTCATGGCATCATCTTTCCAACTTGCATATTTGTGTGATTCTCTCTGCTGAAGATAATTTTGACCCATCTCATCCAGTGTTAGATAGCTCAGTGGGATCTAAGTTGGTGAATGTGGAGCTTTGAGTTATGTCCACAGTTTCTAAGTTCCTATGTTTTAGGCTAAAGAAAAACAGAGTTTATGATAAGGCACAGATGTAACACTTGCACATTTATCCCTTAGCAGTGCAGTGCCTGATGGTGTAAATGGAAATTTTAAGCCCAAGTATAGAGGCTATCCATTTTCAGTTTGGGTGTTGTCAGACCCTTCTGCTTAGCTTTCTGTTGCAGAGAAATCAGTGCCATGGAGTCTCACATGTTTATGGAGTCTAGTATATACTGTATACAACTTTGTATTTTTCCCTATATACACAGTTCCTCATAAAGATGGTCATAAACAGCATCCAAGAAACCGTTTTCATAGAATCATAGAAGTAGGGTCGGAAGGGACCTTGTAGATCTTCAAGTCTCCCCCCCCCAGCCTTCCCCCTCCTGCCTGAGCAGGAGAAAAATTGGGCTCAGATGACGCCAGCCAGGTAGGCATCAAGCCTCTTCTTAAAGACCCCCAGGGTAGGAACCAGCACCACTTCCCTTGGAAGTTGGTTCCAGATCCTAGCCGCCCTGACCATGAAGTAGTTCTTACGGATGTCTAATTTAAACCTGCTTTCCAACAACTTGTGGCCGTTATTCCTTGTTATGCCAGGGGGCGCTAGGGGATACAGTGTCTCTCCCAAACCGTTCTGGTCCCCCCTAGTGAGTTTATAGAAGGTCACCAGGTCCCCCCTCAACCTTCTCTTGTGGAGGCTGAACAGGTTCAGGTCCTGCAGTCTCTCATTGTAGGGTCTGCCCTGTTGTCCCCAGACCATGTGGGTGGCCCTCCTCTGGACCCTCTCAATGTTGTCCACATCCCTCCTGAAGTGGGGCGCACAGAACTGGACACAGTACTCCAGCTGTGGCCTGACCAGCGTCGCGTAGAGGGGGAGGATCACCTCCTTGGCCATACTTAAGATGCACCTGTGAATGCACGACAAAGTCCGGTTAGCCCTGCCAACTGTGACCTCGCATTGTTGTCCCATGTTCATCCTGGAGTCAGTAATGACTCCAAAATCCCTTTCTGCCTCTGTGCTCTCAAGAAGGGAGTTTCCCATCTTATAAGTGTGCTGCTGGTTTCTACTGCCCAAATACAGCACCTTGCATTGTCAGTATTGAAATGCATCCTGTTTTTGTTAGCCCACCCCGTAACGTATCCAGGTCTTGCTACAGTCTTTCCTGCCCTACTAGCACACTCACCTCACCCCAAATTTTGGTATCATCAGCAAATTTAACCAGGTTGCTTGTCACCCCGTCGTCCAAATCACTGATAAAGAAATTGAACAGTGCAGGCCCAAAGACCAAGCCCTGGGGGACTCCGCTGCCCACTTCCCCCCAGGTTGAATATGACCCATCCACCAACACCCTCTGAGTACGACCCTTGAGCCAATCTGCAATCCGTCTGACTGTGTAGGCATCAATGCCACAGTCGCCTAGTTTTTTAATGAGGATGGGATGGGAGACAGTGTCAAAGGCCTTGCTGAAGTCCATGGCAATACCTGCATCCAGTGCTTTTGTGACCTGATCATAAAAGGCAGTCGGGTTGGTCTGACATGACCTGCCCCTAATGAAACTGTGCTGTTTGCCCTTGAAGCTGGCCCATCACAGACGTGGTCCTTGATGATCTTCTCAAAGAGTTTCCCTAGGATTGAGGTAAGACTGATGGGCCTATAGTTGCCTGGGTCCTCCCTCCTCCCTTTTTTAAAGATGGGGACCACGTTGGCTATCTTCCAATCAACCAGCACCTGGCCCGAGCACCATGAGCGCTCATAAAGCTGTGCCAAGGGCCCTGCAATAACCCCTGCTAGCTCCCTCAACCCCTGGGGTGGAGAGCATCTGGACCTGCTGATTTGTTTTGTTCAGAAATATCAGCAAAAACATATATTCTTAGTTCCCATAGAGCAGCTCTGCTGAAGTACTGACTTTAGTTTGACAGCAAACTCTTTTGCTGCTTGTGACTGCTCCTCGGGAAGCAACTGAGTCATAAAGCTAACAAGAAGACAAGCATTTCTTCAGACGTGAATAATGTACATATGTTACAGCATCACCTCATGTCTTTTACCATATCAGTATCTCTCAGGTAAAAAGAAAATAAAAGATCCATTCTTTAAATTCTAACCCTTACAAGCCCTACAGACTGCACCAGCAAGGGCTGTATGCTGTAGGAGCTGCAGTAGTGTAGGCCATGCACCCCATGCCAGGGGCACTGAGCATGTTGGCAGTCCCTACCCCCCACTGCACCAGGCATATGAATGCTTCCCCCCTCAACCCTGCACTGCATATATGAGCACAGGGACACAGGTACCCTAACCCCACCCTCAGCTTCCTGGGTGCAGGCTTCTCCACTGCCCTGCATAGTCCTGGTGCCCTATGGGGTTTCTTGGCATCAGGACCTGTGCCACACTGTTCCACCCTACCCCTTGGCCAGAGAGAGGGGGAGTCTGTAGCCTATGGCTGCACAATGTGGTGAGCGGTAGCCAGGTGGGAGCATGAAGCCTCATGACCTTCATGCAGTCAACAGGCTGCCAGTTGGACAGCCCTGTAATAATGCAGGTCCATTTTTATAGTATACTAGAGTCCTTAGTTTTAGATCCCTTCCTTCCACTCCTTAGATTCCTCAATGTTCTGATAGTTATACTTTTTGATTCTGTGTGTGTATTCTTTTTCTTCTTCCTTCAAATTCTTTCTTCCTCCTTGAAATAGTTGTTCTTCTTCAAATTCAGTCAGAGTTGAGGGCTCTCAGAATCTTGCATTATTTTAAACAAGCTTAAACAAGATACAAAAATGGAACACTTGTTTAAATATATACCAATACTTTCTTTTCTCTGCAATTCTGGACTTTAAGAATCATGTCAGAATGGGTATTCCCTGTGTCTTGGGCTAGAAAAAAACACAAGAATAACTCTTCTTCTGATATTCATCTAATACATCCTGTTCCACAGAAGAAAGCATGGAAGCAAGGAAAAA
>NW_017728943.1:53364911-53372962 GCF_001723895.1 Crocodylus porosus | reverse complement strand
GGGTTGGGGGGCTTGTGCAGAGCCCCCCAATGCATTGGGGGTAATGGAGGGCAGCAGGGATGGCCCCCCCCCCACCTGGCAGCACCCGTTGAGTGGGGCTTTTTTTTCCCAAAGAGCCAGGAGCTGGGGCAGGCAGGGCAGCCATTGCCGGGGCTGGGGAGCGAGCAGGGGATGGGCCTGCCTGATTTGGCCAAATCGATTCGGGACAGTAATTCGAATCACTGTCCCTCAAATCAGCTGAATCTGAATCAGAAGCAAATACTAGCCGCTTTGCACAGGCCTAATATTCAGTGGTTTAAAGGGCTTTATGGTCTCAATGTATTTAAACACATAAGGCATTGATTTGATATAAACCAACTTTAGGTATTACTCAAACTGCAAAGGGTACAGTGCAGCTCAGGACACTGTAGTAGCCACCCTTTCTTAAGTCTAAGAGTCTTGTCCTTCTATAAGCTCGGATAAACCTGGCAAAGATCCGGCAATTCATTGTGTTGCAATGGAAAGAAACATTTGGAAGGAACAAGTTCACTGTCTAGGATGTTAAATATTTATTCAGTCAAACAACACTATATTTAAATAATGTTAAAGGTCTAACTTTTAAACCGTACCAAAAAAAAAATAAAAGAGGCAAAGCTTAAAATTTTGGCTGCTGCAAAGGTCAACAAAGGTAATGTCCAGACAGTGCAGATGGCACAGAATACAAGAGCCAGAGTTGTCACTATATGTTTATACTATGGCAATTTTAACATCTCTTTCCTAGCTTCTAGTATGATTGCAACTTCATCTTAAGTTGGTAATGTTTATTTCTTATGCTTAATGATGTGAGTTTGAATAGTACCTTTCTGGGCTTCAAAGTCTTTTTACAATAGGGTGGCATAGGGGAGACTGGGGCCAGCAACTGTGCTGGTCCCAGAAGCCTTACCTGGGGTCTTGGGGAGCTGCAGCCATGGCACTCCTGCAGCTGGGAGTTTGGCCAGCAGCCAGAGTGTGGCTCTGAGCAACCAGGCTCCAGTTTTGGGCAGTGTATGCTGCTGCCACATGCACTGCCCTGCTTTTTCTTGGCATGGGCTTATGGGGCCCCGGAATCTCCTGGGGTCAACCCGTACCCTCCTGCACTGCAAGGTAGCAGCATGGGAAATGTCTGAATGAGCGGTATGTGGCACGACAGACAGGTCTGCGATGCCACATACCACACATTCATGCTCATACGGATGTGGCCCTGCAGTCCCCAGCTGGTTGATGGTCCATTAGGGATTGTTGCCAAATTACCTTTAGGGCTAATTGTCAAACCTTTGATACTATAACCAGACATTTTAAGGGGCTGGATTTAATGAAAGCCAAGTGGTTGGAAAAGAAGGGTTTCTTTCAGTCGGCTGCTGAGCAGCAGCGTAGTGACTTTGGGTCACCAGGAACTGTTTTGCAAAATGAGTGTTTAAGGAATTAACCCATGAGTGGAATCTGAGGATTTGTGCCTTGAGCACTCTGAATGTAAGTCATTGTTTGTATTGTTATTGTCTTGCTTTGCTGTCTAGTGACCTAGATATAGTAGTGGGAGAGAATGGTACACTTGGTAGCTGAGCTAATGTGAAGAAGGCAACAGTAGGGTGATTACACAGGATCTAGTGCTTCATTCACCCGTGCTGTGGGATTTAACCATTGGTATCAACAGAAAACAAGAAAATCTTGGGTTTGGAGGGCTAGAGAAGGGGAGGAGACAAGGGCTTAAATAATCTCACAGGAGCACTACCTTGTGGTGGCAGGAAATTAACTTGGCTTTATAAAGAAAATATTCTGTAAATAAGATATGTCTGACCAAATTGAGTCCCTGGATCAGGCATCCCTCTGAATTTAAACTGATGCTGCTCTAAAATACTGGAATGTATATATACAAAATGAGAATTTGGACCGTCGGAGTTTTTTTTCCAACTACTGTGCTCTTAAGGACTTTGAAAACCTATTTGTATGCTGCAAGATCTGAGCAATATCTCAACTTGCAGCCACTGCACGTACTCCCAATAAATGCACAATACCATACACTGTCTATGTGTTTTTTCACAGGTTGACTTCACACTGTTAATAAAAAAAAGTTTCAATTCTGATTTTTCCATTGTTGACCTTTCTCCAGAACTCAATCAAAAAGCACTTTATGGGATTTAAAAAACATCATGATCATAAAACAAGGCTCCTTAAAAAATGAGGGTGAAGTTTTATTGTGCTGTGGTACTTATTTTAGCAGCCAGACAATAAGGCTCGAGAGCGAATAAGGAGACTGAAAGCCAGGGGTTTTTTTTCTTGCTCCTACATAATGTTTTTGTTTTACTTCCTGAACTACAGCAGCTGAAATAATTTTTATTGTTTTATTCCCGTTCAGTACAGACATAGAAACATGTTTTCATTGGCTTTGCTCTAAACAGTCCACCTGAGGGGGGAATGGAAACAGCTTTCTTTCCCCTTCTTCTCTAAGAGGCATTTGAGGTTGTGTGAATCAGTATCAAGTTTATTTTTTTCCTCTGAGCAATAACTGAAACCAAAAAATGCTCCCATGACACAGATGTGAACTGTGTTTGTTTGGAAGACATTTCAGGCAATGAGGTAGATATATATGTATATAGATATATGTGTTTTTAAATTACTTTAGTCTTAATGTTGCTTCATTAAGTATGCTGTCATGTGTTTTTCTTAATGCTGTTTTGGCCCAGTTGAAAAATTTTGGCATTGAATTACCTTATATGGGCTTTAAAGAGAATAAATCACCTGATTTAAAGCAATATGTAAGTTTGCACTGTCCTTAGCCTGGCCTCAAAATTCCCGTTGACACCACTAGCAGCTCTGTGGAAACACTGAGAGCAAGTTAGATCCCCAGCCTATGACTAGATCTAATAAGGCCAGGTTTTATACATGCAGCGCAACAATAGGGCTGTGCAAAATTTTAGTGTGTGTTTCATTTCAAAGCTGTTTCGATGTGTTTCCAGTTTGAAATAATGAAATTGAAATGGAATGAAAGGCTTCAGAATGAAGTGAGGCCACTCAAAACATTTTTAAAGTATCATAATGTTTTGAGTTTCGAAGATGAGCTTGCTTGCAGGGAAACAGAAAGTAAGGAGAGGGAGGGGGAGTGGGGAAGGACTGCTGATATTGACAGTGTAGCTGGCCAGTGACTGTGATCCTTCCCTGAGGTCCCTTCCAATTCCAGTGCTCTGCGGGAAAGACAAAAATTGCATAAAAAGCATTGTTTGAACTGAGCTTTCTCTGTGCCTTCACACTTAAAAGTGACATGAATTTTCCTCTGAACAGCTTGAGGTGCGGTTTCCCAGAACCCCGTGCACCCATCTCCTTGAAATTTCACAGGCTTTGTGAATTCAGCAGGGGCTACCATCCCTGCTGTTACCATTCGAATCAGGAAGGAAATGACGAAGTTATGGGAATCATGAGAATGCCTCATTATAGCCTATGGACAAAACATCGAAATGCTTTGAAACAGCAAAACAGTTTCAACGAAATGGAACAGTGCTTCAAAACAATGAAACAAAACACTGTCCCTTCAAAAGGGTGAAACAGAAGTTGAAATGAAATGACATAGCTGTTTTGCAAAGCCCTACTCAATAAATCCATGTTCTTAACAATTTATCTGCCCATGGTTGGATCTGTTTGTGGGATTGGCACCCTAGTGAGCTTCATTTAGTTGCATGTTCTCCTGTACATAATTATTTTTTATTATTCCTATGTGCTAGAAAATGCGGGGCTATAGTTAAGGCCTGTGGTTGGTGGGTGGAACTTGTATATATTTTTGCATTTGATCTACACTACTGCACTTTATGCAGATGTCACAATAGAGAAAAAGGCCTGACAAGTGTTGAAAGTCTCTATACATGCATGTTATTTGATGCCTTTGCATTATTCTTATCCATTATTCTTATCCTATGCATTATCTTTCCAGATGGTTTATTTCAAATGCTTTCACATTGTAATGTTGATTCATGAATCATAAAGTGAATAATTACAGTTGTGTTAAATATGATTAATATCTTTTGCGTTTGAAATAAGGTGAATCAAAACCCCTTTTTCCAAAGTAGCATTGAAATAAATGAGATTATACCATTATGCTACCAGCCTCTATTGCTGTTAATACAGGCACAATTTCAATCATTAGCTTAATACTCTTACATTTACCCATATCACCTCAGACACAGGTTTTTTTTTTTTAAAGTACCACCATACCAAGGCAGGTAATATATGTAATATAAATAATGTGTGTTTCCATTTGTATGCATGTACAAAAAGGTTGCCAACCCAAGATATTTTGTTTAATTGAAAATTTGCAAACCTTTTACTGACAACCAAATCTTTTAACTGACACATTTTTACTGACATATATTTTGCATAATCTAAATAATTTACCTAGTGTGTCATGGGAGCATTTTGTGATTCATTTTTTGTGAAAAGGAAAATAAAAAGGTTGACACTGATTCACACCTCGATGAGGGCTAGATTCAAACCATAGTAAAAATGTTTGGTTGTTATTAAAAGTTAACAGATTGTCATTAAAAAAGTTCTTAGGTTGACAGCCCTATTTGACGCAGTAATGGTTTTACATCATGTTTGCCCCATCCCAGGGGTCCCCTACTCTCTCCCAGACCATGGTAACCACAACTGCAGCCCACACCATGATGCTGCCCAGCCCAACCCCAGTCTTAGCCCCATCAGCTCTACTCCCCCATCCTAGTACAGACCCCCCAGAAAGGACCACTCTCTGTCTACCTACCCCCCAGCAGTATTACAGGCAGATGGGAGGCAGCAACCAGGAGCAACGCCAGCAACAGCAGATGGCTGGGGCTTGGGGAAGGAGCTAAAAAGCCCTGAGAAGAGCCTCTTTGAGGGTGCTACTCTTCCACTTGGACAGTGGTTGGTGCTGTTGTGTTCTGTCTGTGTTTCAACAATGCATCCAGCTTCTTTTCTGGGCACCCATCTTCAATCAACTCCATGTTTTTTTGGAACTTTTTTTTTTCCAGAACTGTTTTTGCTTTGTGTTTTTACAGATGGCACAGTTTTTTACAGAATTTATTGACATGCATTTTTACAAGATGTCTATAAATTTATGAATGGTTGTACATTCTGGTGTGTAATACAAACAAGATATGATGTTTATGTAATTGTAAAATATATATTTTTTATTTCTGTAGAGTAATTTACATACTCTTTTGTAAAATGGAAAAAAAATATGCATGTAAATACCACTTTCTGTGTGTGTTGAGAGAGAGTTCTACAAGAGGTATTCATTATTGAGATTGTGTTGGAACACAAGGGAAGGAAGACTCAACAGAATGGTGTGCTTCCTCTTATAAAATCTCTTTTAGATCTATTACTTTTCATCTGAAAAAACTGTCACCACAAAAATCACTCTCCTTTTCCTTTGCAATTAGGCTCACCTTGCCCCACTTCCTTTCATTTTACCCATCTCTCCTTTATTAGGTGTGGTATTTTGAAGTTCAGCCAGACTTTCCGCTCTGCCAGTGCTTCCCTCAGCTGTTTCTTGTGATGGTACTAGGAATATCTTTTGGCTGCCCATGATCACCATCTTCAAATGTCAATTCCAGGAGCTGCCACACATTGCTCATGCCTATAGAAACTTAGTGGGTTCCTCTGTTGTGGTTACCCATATCAGCTGAACCACCTCAGACATTCCTGGATTTACCTTTGTGCACACACATCTCTGTAAGGTAAGGGCACTCAACCTCTGGGCTGCAGATCAGATGCAGCCCAAAGACCCATGGCATCTAGCCTGTGCGACTCCCCATAGGTCAGGACATTTGGCAGCAGGGAAGCAGTAGCAATACCACTGTCCTTCCTTGCTTCCAAATTGCACCCCCACTCCCACTCTGCAGAGCCAGGGCACAGATGGGCCATGCTTCTTCCCTCAACCTCTTAGGGCTGGGCCATGTTTCTTTTCCCACCATGAGGTCTGGTTGGAGCGCCATGCCCCCCACCACCCCCATGCTGGATCAGGGCCAGGCCATGCTTCCTTCCACACTCCCCATGCAGGGCTAGGCCTTGCCTCCTTCTGCCCCCTGCTGGGTTGGAGCCAGGTCATGACCCCTCCTCTCCCCTGTCTGGACTAGGCACTGCCCTTCCAGTCCTCTAGGCAAAGAGGTTGGGTACTGCTACTGTAAAGGACTGTTCTCTGTGGTGCTTTAAAGATGGATAATGAGGTCCCTGCCATACATTACATGTATTAAGCAATTAAATGGTTAATTGTGCAATAAATTTAGACTGCCCACACATGCAAAGTCATTATCACACCATAAAAATATTTATCCAGCTATAAAAAGAGCCAATCAGCTAAAAAGTTAGTGATTGAAAATCTGCGACAACTTTATAGCTGGTTTCTATCCAGCTTTAATTTGGCTGTCTGGCAGGGCCTTGAGGCACAAAAAAATGAAATTATTTGCCCAAAGTCACTTAAGTGAACTTCACAAGCCTGCTTCCTGGTGGGGTTTGTCCTTGGGTTAGGAAAAGTGCTGATTCAGTTTTTACTACTTACTCATTCATAAAAGTTCTAGGTGAGGATCAGCTTTGTTTTATTGTTGAGGTGCAATATAGCCTTTATCTGTGATAGCTACTCAGGAGTGAAGCTGTGTCAGCACATCTCTTCTTTCCCCCCAACCCTGGTCCCCCCATCCCTGTCTTAGCTAGTATGATCAAACTAAACATCAGTATTGCTTGACAATATTTTGTGGGAAATTAATCACATACACTTTACATTACTATGATCCTCTTCTGAGTTGACTTGTGATGGTAGGAGTCTCCCATGTAGATTGTGTGTACAGGAGCTGGCATGAAATGGGTGAAATTATTTCTGTATTTCTTTAGGATAAAAATATTATTTTTTTCCTTTTAAAGCAAAATTTATGGAAAATACTATATTAAAAAATTACCTAATTTCCCAAGTTTTAGCCATACCCTTCACTTGTGTGGTTAATTTGCTCCATCTGTGTGGTGGCATTATTTTGTTGTGATATCACTTAGATGACTGAAAATTTTGTGGTAGGAGTGGTACCAAAATTCTGGCATAAATTGGATGTTTCCACCTCCCAAATTTCTCTTGAGCTTTGAATCATGTTCTGCTTTGTAGTATAACATTCATGTGAGCTTTAATCTTTATGAAGTTTAATGCTTGTATCGTGTCATCATCTTTTAAAATATTTTTTATAAATACACCTCTCTTCCTAGGTTTTGAAGAGCCTACAGTCTTTAAACTGTCAAAATAAGATCATATGTATCTATGCACATGTACGTTTCTTTTCAGTTTATCTTAATGTGAAACACATTCTGCAAATTCCTGTTGCATACATCTTTCTTTTTTTTTATGGACATTCCCCACCAGAGAAGTAAACTACCAAGATGTTCTGTCAAAGATTTTTATCCTTTAGCCAGCTATAGTACAAACAGAGTTGAATTCTGTGAAGGCTTGAAAAGAACATGTCCTGTCACAGATAAGTGGAAATCTCTGTTGGATGCATATTTCTTACAACAGAAGGGATTTTATTAGCTAACTGGTGGCCAAATCAAACTGCTGCTAAGTCTTTGTAATATAGGTATTTCCTACATATCTGTTCAAAGCATTTGTACATCTGTGCACAAAGAGGACCAGTGTTCCAAAAGTGTACATCTGCTTTTATATAAGGCTGAAGTATTCAACAACTTTACTCAGTCTAAGGATTTGGCCATGTACAACTCCAAACAATGCACAAATCTGGCTTGAACAAAGGAGCAGTAAGCATCTATTTCCCTCTTCTCACACTGTTCCACACAGATAAATGTAGCTGTTCCTTTCATTCAGTGGGAGAGGAGAAAAGTTAAAGATATTAGGGGTGCACCGATAGAGATTTTAGGGGCAGATATCGATAGCCAATATTTAAGGAGACATATCGGCTGATTCCAATCCGATATCCGATGCAGCTGTCTCCAGCTGCCTCCAGGTGGTAAGTCCAGTGTGGTGGAAGGGGAGGGGGGAGGGAAGGGGTGTGTGCAGGGCAGGGGGCAGATCAGTGCCC
>NW_017728943.1:53358576-53364780 GCF_001723895.1 Crocodylus porosus | reverse complement strand
TAGCGTGGGGAAGGCTGCAGCTGTAGGGTGCAGCCAAAGCCAGCACTTCATGGGGCTTTTCTTGCTGGAGGCTAGGCATGGAGCAGGCTCTGGTGGTGCTGGAAGGAGGCTGCAGGCACTCCAAATTTTGCTGCAGCTCCACTCCCAGCCCCATGCCATTGCCACCCGAGTGCCAGGAAAAGCCGCGGCTGTGCTGGGCAGCAGGCGGCAGTGTGGGGTTGGAGCAGAGCTGTGGTGAAATTTAGGGTGGCTGCAGCCTCCTCCCAGCACTGCTGGAGCCCGTACCAAGCCCAGCCCTTGGCAAGAAAAGCCATGTGCAATGCTGGCTCCAGCTCCACCCCACATCTTCAGGCTGCCCCATGCTGTGCAGATCGGGGGCACACGCCCCGACCCACGGGGTGCAAGCAGCAGTGTGGGCCACCCCCACCCCACGAGCTGTGCCTCTGTCCTGCACTGCCCCCCCAGCTGGGCAGTGCCTGCCCCCGCTCCCTCCCTCACTGCGGGATGCGTTGATTTGCACCCCCACACCCCTTCCCCCCTTCCCCTTCTGACTTACTAACTGGAGGAAGCTGTCCATGATGCTGGTTCTGCTCCATGCTGCACTGTGGCCGCACACAGCACGGGCATTTATTGGCCAAATTATTGGCCCCATAGGGCTGATATCCGATATAGACCATTTTTTTCATATCAGTACTGATCTGATATTGGAGCCATGTATTGGTGCACCTCTAAAAGATACCACTAATTTTGTTGTAGTAATGCTGTTGGGGATTTTTTGAGGTAGCAGTCATGTATAAATTATTCATCACAGCATGTTACATCTTTGAATCACATTAATGATAGTAAGTTGGTCACTCCGAGTGAAATGAATTCAGAATAGAGGTTCAGTGCTGATACTTAGTCCATGGGGCACCTTCTATCTTCAGTGTATTGTGAGGCCACAGCAGGTCAGCACAGCCTCTAAATAGAAGCTACTAACTGAGGAGAGGACATAACCCAGTTAGCCCAGTCTCAGCAACCTCTGCTGATGCCCCAAATGAGCCCCAACCACAAGTTCTAGATGCTCTCGTCCAGATGAAACACTTTGGAGTGCAAACACTGTTGATTCAACCTACTCTAGGAGTGCTGTTTTTCTTAGCATCTGTGAATCAAACCCATCACTAAGTCTGTTATCATATAAGTAGCAGTATTCTAAATTTTGCAGTGCAGAGCTATTAGGCCTGCAAATGAAGTCTGTGCAAGACAGGGCTAGAATTCAAGTCCTGTACTCTTCTATTGGTCACATCTACTTGGCCATATCTCTCCTTTCAATATCACTCCTTGCAGTAGTAGATAAATCTCTTGGTCTGCTAGTATGCTTTTGTGTTTGGTTATTGTAAGATGAACATGGGATTTATTTATCTGAGGTTTTTAATGCTTTTAACACCATTTTGTGTTCGTTTCTTGGTCTCTCCCCTTCCCTCCCTCTCTCTCTCTTTTTTCTTGTGTTACATGACAACTTGTGAAAGCAGGAAATAAGATCTTGTGGGTAAAGTAGGGCTGGGTGCAAACAAATGCAACAGAGAACATATTGGGGGTGGGAGGAGAGGGAAGTTCCCTTCCCCGCATCCCTCTGGTTTCTGCTCAGCTAAGGCAACAAAGCAGGAACTTCCAGAAACTTACCAACAGAAGCACAGAGAAAATCCAAGTTTAGCCTCCTACATGCAAGTATGGTCATTTTCAAAAATCCCTCCAGCAAGCTGCTGTTCATACTAACCTTCAGTTTTATACACAGAAGATCTCAGGCTCCTAGGAAGTTGTTCTCGTGAAAAACTACATAATTCTTGGGAAATTTTCAATCTAGACTGAATACATTTTGTCTTTGTTTCGTTAAACAGTGTATGTTAGATAGAGGGAGGTCTAAGAGCAAGATAAGGCAGTGTAAAATAGTATGCAATAAGTTGTATGTTTCCTTTTTCATCATGGGGCTGTAAGTAGGAGGTACAAGGAGCCTTCCCTTCTTTCTCCTTCTTTGACCTGAACACAGGAATGTGCAAGGCTCACACCCAGGTAGGCACTCATCTCTTCAAAGTAAGTAGACCAGCTGAATGGGCTCCCCCTTGTGGTGAACATGCTCTGCACCCTTTTGAAAGGGAGCTACAGTGACTGAAAGCCTTGAAATTAGGACAGGGTGGGCAAAATATGGCCTGTGGGCCAGATCCAGCCTGCCAATCGATTGTACCCACCTATGGCTGCTCCCATAGTGCTCTGCATGGGATCAGGTCCCACCCAGGGCCTGAGAAGAGGGGGAAAATCATGGCAGGGCAGCCAACACTGCTCTTCCACCAGCACCCACCCTGCACCAGCCAACAGCACTGCCCTGACCAGCCAGTGTGCACAGTACTGCCCAGGTATCACTTGGCTCCCCCCACCTCCAGAGACTCCTCCTCTTCCTGACCCTGCTGCACTACTCTAGGCAGGAGACAGCACAGGGAAGTGGTAGCAGCGGTTGTGAGGATGTGTGCCAGGCAGCACATGTCCAGCCAGGTAGGGGGAAAGCTGCACCTGGGTGGCTCCTGCCCCAGCATGTGGAGCTCCATCCCCAATTCCAGGCCATCTTCCACCCACTCTGCTCACCTGCAGGCTGCTGAGTGAGTGGAAGGCAGCTGGAGCAGTACAGGAGGAACAGGAGGAGGAGGAGCTGCTGGAGGTGGGGGGAACCAAGCAATACTCAGGCAGTAGTGGGAGCAGCTGTGCTCGGAAGCTGTGCACGCTGGCTGGGGCCAGGGCTATGGCACCGCCATCGGTGTATGTGGGCAGGAGTGCAGTGCAGGCTGCCCTGGGCAAGAGCAGTGGAGCTCAGCCCCATGCAGAGCACCATGGGGGCAGCCACAGGTTGGATGGTGGGCGGGGGTTGGACCTTACCTGTACCATACCGCCTAGGTGAGATCTGCTGCACATACTTCCTGTCCACTCCAACCCCCACCCCCAGCCAGCTCTCAGGACCTAACGTGGGCAACCCCCTCCCCTGCACACACATGTGCATGTCCCCTCCACACCTCACTCCTGACAGACCCCCATCCTCCCCACTCCTCTACACACACAATATACAACAGTAAGACTTTATTTTGCCCTATTATACAATTGCTTCTGTATACACTACCCCAAAAAATATACATCAGGACAAAAAATATTTTTGAAATAAAATTAAAATATATTATAGTAGATGTTTGATTTGTGGCATATGATTTGTATTTTATCTATAATTTGTTACAGCGGTATCTTCTGCAAGATTTTGTGTGTGCAGCCCTTGAAAGCTCACCAAAACTCATTAACTGGCCCTCCAGCCAAAATAATTGCTCATCCCTGGATTAGGAGAAGGCACTGCATGCCTACCTGAACTGCAGTGGTACCTGAGCCAGTGTACCTTTACTCATCAGAGGTTGTGGCATACCAGTAGTGGTTAGGCAGCTGGTGTGCTGCAAGCATTCTTTCTATATGGACTGGAGTTATCCCACTGTTTCCATCTATATACTGTATCTACCTCTTGTTTCTTGTATTTAGATTACAAATTTCTCTTGACAAGCATTGCCTTTTCTCACAGACAGTACCTGGCAGAGCGGGATCCTGATTTCTGTTTAAAGTCTCCAGGTACCATTGCAAAACCACTGACAAACAGTAGTTCCCCTCTTGAGGCCTGAATGTGTTTTGTTTAGTTCATGCGTATATTGTACAGAGACCTGCACTCATGCTAGAGGAAATGAGCCCTGCTGAACATTTAGAAAAGAAAAGAATTTGCTGTGCTGGTGCTCCTGTCATTGTTAACCTTGCTTGCTCCCCTGAGTGCTGCTGTGAATCGATAGCCTAGACCAGGGGAAGAAAATAGCAATTGTGTGAGGGTTTGGGTGGAGGTGAAAGGATGAGATGTAACAATAACAATAAGAACTGGGGGGAGGACTTTACAAACTTCCTCTGTAACCGTATCATATCTTTTCTATTTTTTTCTTCTGTGCTGTCATATTTATTTTAGTTTTAGTACAGTTGAGGTCCCAGAAGAAGAGCATTTGATTGGTAAAGACTATAAAATAATCTCCATTTTTTAAAAGATATTTTTATGTTAACTAAGACCGACATGGAGTTATCTTAAAAATTTACTGCATGTTAATGTCCCATCTCCAGGGGATTCATCAAGTCCAGAACAGAATACTGATCATCCAGAAATGTAATTTTTTTATTACTCAGAACATAGTGTTCAAGTAAATTGTTGAATGTAAGTTATTTCTGGCACCCAGGGCACAGTTTGCAAACTGATATGACGGTATCTCTTGTGAAATTTCCATTCAGATGATCACACTGCAGTACAAGTTTCTTGTCGTGCTGTCAAGCTAGAACCAACTGATGTCACCAGCTGACCTTTGTTTATAAGTACGTGGGAACATTATTGAATTAGTTCACATGGAGAAAAACCATTTCTTTGCTAGTAAATTTCTTTTATATGACACAGATCTAACTCAGCTAAGTCCTTTGAGTGGAATGCAGATTTCCCAGTGTCCCCTCAGCTCTTAAAGCAAAAATGAAGTGCCACCTCCTTTATTACTTGCTCATGGAAGTGAACTTCAGTCATGTGAGTGCCCCCCATGGAGTCTATGACCCACTCTTACGGCTACAGCATCAGGCCTGAGATTTCAGTTGAGATTGAGACTACATATTTATTTTGCTATCTACTTGGAGATAAATGGCATACTGTTCTCCTTGTTATGTTGGGAAGGTCAATCTCATATGCTTCAGTTGGTCAGGAGTGATTTTGGAACTCCTTTCATTAAGGATCTAAAAGTCTATTAGAAAAGTAGGAAAGGGTAAACAGCATAAAGAACATTACAGCAAGAGGTTTTAAGTACACTGTGGTTTGATGGAAGTGAAAACAATAGCCCCCATAGCATGTAGAAAAATTATAGGTTCAACAAATGGCAGCTATATAGTCACATATTGACAGAAGCCCCAAGCATTTCATTTGAATATTCCCTGAAATTCCATTCATAGTTACTCCTGAGAAGGAAACAGAAACCCTTGTCATGATATCCCTCCTCTTCTCAGGGCCTGGTAACATAGGACATTTGTAAATGACACATTAAAGCGGGATTAAAAAGGTGAAATGCCTTTTGTACCACTTCAATGGCATTGCTGTTTGCACATTCAGCAGTGTATTATGCGTTAATTCCAGTTACTGTAGCACATTTGGCGGTGTGATGTGCCTTAAATGACATTTGGACGCATCAAATGACCTGGGGCCCTGCAAAGTAAAACACTTATAAGGAATTTTAGTTTCCTACCCTACAGCTACAGAGGGAAGCACTGGGCTTCATGTGGCTCAGGAGCTGTGCAGGCAGCCCAGCAGCAGCCCAGGAAGGCAGGCTCCACAGAAGGAAGAAAAAAAAAGGTGGCAAGCCTGATCTTTTTTTTTTTTTATTTCCCTGGAGCCTGCCTGCCTGCCTGAGCTGTGTGGGGGCCCAGTGCTTCCCGCCATGGCTGTGGTGCCCCTGGGACTGTCCGAGCCCAGTGCCTGCAGGTGGGTGCCGCCTGTGGGGGCCTGCCACTGCCACGGAGGGAAGCACCAGTCCCCCACCACAGCTCAAGAACCGCTCTGCCTGCCAGCAGCTCGCTATCCCTCCCTGCCGATGGAGAGGCAGGTAAGGATCGGGTAAACATGGGTGCACATGACACGGGGGGTTTACTTCACCCTAAATTGAAGCAGTGCTTTAAAAAACCCACCACTTCAGTTTAGGGAAAATTAAACCCCTGTGTTGTGTACAAATGCCCCTAAATAAAAAGCATCAATGAGTATCTTTGGAAATTTTTTCTGGAGTAGAGCTCAGTATGAGACGTTTATATTAAGTAGATGTACACACTGTTCCAAATAGGATACAATTCTCTAAGGTACACATACATTCTTAAAAGTAATTTTTATAAAGCCTTATGTCAGGTTTGAGCCACAGGATAGCTGTGAAGCCCCATGGTGCCTGTATGGCACCTGCTTAATTCTGTCTCTATGTTACCCTCCCTTAGCTGCTTTCCATAGATTTCATAGACATTAGGGCTGGAAGGGACCTCGGGAGATCATCGAGTCCAGCCCCCTGCCCAAAGTCAGCTGGGGTCATAGGATCCCAGCAAGATAAGCATCCAATTTACTCTTGAAGGTGTTCAATGTAGGTGCTTGAACCACCTCCG
>NW_017728943.1:53336451-53358565 GCF_001723895.1 Crocodylus porosus | reverse complement strand
GAGGGTAGGGGATCCCCATCACCCGGATCTCCCTGTCCCATAGCAGGCATGGGCGTCCCATGGGACTGATGAAAGACTGACGCAAAGTACCCATCATGACTTGTTGTTATTGAGATTAAGTGAGGGAGGCTGCCCATGGGCTTTAGAGCAGTGGTCACCAACTGGTCGATTGGGATTGACTGGTGGATCCCAGAGCCTCTTGCAGTTGATCTTGGGGGACCCTGAGGCTGGGGGACCTGAGCACATGTGCATGGCCCCCCAGCCCAGCAGGTCAGTCAGCGGGGGAAGGGAAAGGGAGGGGGCCAGATAGAGGCCCCCATGGTGAGAGACATAGTGCAGGACCAGCCTGGTGAGTTGGGCTCCAGCCTGGTGGGTGGTGGGAGGATTGAGCCTGGATGGCTCATCCAGGGACAGGGTGGGCCTCCCACCACTGTGTCCACCCCAGTGGAGGCTCTGAGGGGCAAGTGGCCTCCATCTGTGCTTGGCAGAGGTGGCTCCTGCTGTGGGTTGAGCTTTGTGCCCTGAGCCCCACTGCAGCTAGCCCAGGAATGTTCTAACACCATGTGTGTCCCGCCCTGGGCTGAGCCTTGTCCCCTGCCTGCCCGTTGGCCAGACACATGTGGCGTTGGGTTGCTCCCAGGCCAGCTGCAGCAAGGCTTGGGGTATAAAGCCGAGCCTGCAGAGGGAGCTGCCTCCACTGCACACAGATCAGGGAGGCACATGCCCCCCCTCCAAATGTGGGGCAACATGGGTGGCTGCAGCAGCGGTGCGAGGGAGTGGGAGTGGGGCTGGAGCAGGGGCAGGCTCTGCACAGCCAAGGTGGGCCAGGGTGGAGTATTGAGTGGTTTGTCCAGGGGGGTGTGGGGAAGGGGGGCATGCAGCCCAGGAAGACACAGGGCAGCGTGTGCCCCTAGAATTCTGTGGGGTGGAGCAAGGTGGGATGCCGCTGTAGGTTGGGGCTGGGGTGTTCCCAGCAGAGGCTGGGGCTGCACTATGAAGCCAGGTGGTAGTGGTGCTGGGAGCAGGGCTATGGGGGGCTGCAGCCACCTAAAAATTCACTGTAGCCCCCCCAACCCTCTCCCAGTGGTGACATCACCTGGTCCAACTACAGCATGGCCCCAGCCTCCACTGGAAGCAGCTCAGCATTACCTTCCAGCCCCTTCTCCCTGCCCCCCAAGGACATGGGGGCCTGCATGCCCTGGATCTGCAAGGGGGAGGGCAGGGTGCCATTGTGGGCTGGGGCTGGAAGGTGGTCCCAGACAGTTCCCGGAGAAAGCTGAGGCCACACTGCGGTTGGGCTGGGTGGCGGCAGCACTGGGAGAGGGTTGGGGGGGCTACAGTGAATTTTCAGGTGGCTGCAACCCCCCATAGCCCCGCTAGCCCCAGCCTGGCCCTATTCTGGTCAGCCTCCAATCAGCCCCACACCACCTAGAAGCTGCCTATTAGGCAGCTTCTCCCCTGAAAGTGGCAGGCACAGCACAGTGCCGTTACAAGCCCAGATAGTAAAGAGGTTATTTTAAGAGGAATACATTTTTGCTTTCCCAACAAATAAATTGGCATTAGTGTCATATGCTTATGTTAACTAGGTGAATAATCTTTATGACGCAACATATGATACGAATGGTACTAACCAATTTTTAGGTATTGGTTTATTTGTATGTACATGTTTTTTTATTATTATTGTTGTTGTTGTTGTTGTTGTTCTTATTCCAAAGTACCTCTGGTCTTGATCCACAGAAGTTGCTAGCCCTTCCATATAAGCCATAAACCATTTCAAAGCAGTGAAGTGTTAGGCAGAATAAAAGGGTATACTTCTTGGCTGCAGCATTTTGGAGCCAAGGGTATAGAAACCCTTCCTTCAGTAGTTTTCTTTCCTGAGGCCAAGGCAACCACATAGAACTGCATAGAATGAGCACCATGAGAGCCTGAGGAGAGGAGGTCTCTGCAGCAGGGGAGGAGGGCTCCTGAAAGCAGAGGAAGCAGAATGACTCTGCAAACCTGGGAACCAAAGAATATTACCCAGGACAGAGAAGAAAGGGTTTTTGCCAATAGGGATACGCAGATAAGGAACACAGTTCTCAGCAGTGCAACCCTGAATACTAGTGGGGCTATAAGCCCCACAGGGGTTTCCACATACAACACAGATACGGTAGCAGGTTTACACTTGAGAAGTTCTTCATCACTGCAGGACTTCAGTATTTCACCAAGAAAACTACTAGTAGTTCTCAGGACTTCTTATTTTTGTTGCTGTAGTTGGTTTGTTAAAACCTTTTTCTTAGTGGTTTATCTGCAGATGTGGATAATGGTTGGGAAAGAAATTAGATGTAGCTTTTTTTTGCACAGGATCCATTTCAGACTAATGTGCTCGGACTTGAGATTAAAGTCTTCTAAAAAGGCCATGCTGCAAGGGCAGCTTCCATAGCAAAGTCTTAGTGGTAAAAAAGACATTGGCATACATTTTATATGCATCTAGAAGGCTAAATTTCCTATAAGAGCACTTTGTTTTATGATTCTTATACTACTCTTGTAGAGTTCTTTTGAGATTGATGGGTTCTAGGTGATCTTAGTAGTAGTATTTATTTAAAATTCCATGGAACAATGGAGCATTAAATGGTTTTGTATATTTTGTGAACAAAGTCAAATATTCAAAAGATGGTGGATGCAAAAAAAAAAAGGCACCTGTATCTGCTCATACATAACCCATACTTTGTATTTGCCTCTACGTTTGCACATACCATACAAATCGTGCATGTGTAAATACAGATGCAGGGGTTCATATGATCTTCATCTGTATGAATTATGTTTATGTACATATCTATACAGGTACACTGAACAGTGTGTTTAAGTTTGGTAGCATAGTGAAGAATTCGAGTAGCTTGGTTTGGATGCCTGGCTATCCTTTGGATACTTGCAGATCATTCTTTAAGATGGATAAGTATTTTTTTTCCTAGTTAAAAGCTTACTTAGTTTAAGTGATCTTGTTTCGCGTGTAACCTGCATGTGAGAAGTCTGAGTGTTCATCTTTCCAGGTAGTGGTAGTTAGCAACAAAAGGCTTATAGAAACAGATTAAATGTCACTTGTGTATGGTTTTAAGCTGATTTAAAAACAAGTGACCTTATTCTGATTGGGAGCCAGCACTCATATTTTTCCTATAGAAATAAAAATAAACAAATACTAGCAATACTAAACACCATTGTTTTTTTTTCATAATAATACTATATGGGCTTGGTGTGATTTTCTGTTATGTATGTCACGCCACTGAATGAGAGGTCTTTAGAATTATCTCACCAGACCATTTTACTTTCCAAACAGCACTGAAAGAAAATATCAAGATCAAAGAATTTCATAAGAAGGCCTTTTTCACAGCTTATCTGTCATCAGATGAAGGTATTAGATAATTGGCCTGAAAAGCTTATCCTACTTGACTTGCTTTCTGAAAAGACTAGAACTACAAAACATGCTTGTTTTGTAAAGCATCCAGATAATGACTGGCCTCTGTGTAAGTGCCATAAAAAGCCTACTGCACCCCCTTGCACACCCTTTGTAAGGAACCAGCAGAACAGAATTCTCTTCAACTGTGTGCTTGTATTTATTTCATAAACAGCAAGTTGGAGGTGCAGTCAGGTTCCAAGGGGGCCAGTCTCTCCCTGAGCCATTTCTCTGGTGCATGCACCTTTCAAAACCCCAGTATGAGACAGAGCCCTAAAAGATTAAAACAAGGGACAGAAAGTTCATTTACCACCTACCTATTTATCTGTGGGTTAAGGTTATCAGTTGAGGGCTATAGATTTTTTTAAATGAATATGCATTGCAAGTTCAGAACAAACAGATGTGGTTTACTGCAGTAGTAAGCACTTAATCCTGATCTAAACCCCAGGGAAGTCAGTAGGAGTTTCTCCATTAAACTCCATATGGTTTGGATCAGACCATTGCATATTTTGGTGATGGGCTTCACAGGAAAACTCTAAGATAGGTAGATAGTCCAATACTAGTCAGTGATCAGAACAAAATGGAATAAATTGTTTTTTGTTGGTTATTTTTGGTTTAACTATCTGAAAATCAAAATGTTGGAACTTAATATACATTGGCCTCATTTTAAAAGTGTGTTCTATTGAAGTCAGTGAGAGTTTTACTGTGACTTTCTGTTTGCTAACTAATGTAACAGATCACTTCCTGGAAAATACCATGGACCTAGGCTGACATAGGGATGATGCATATAGCTCCCAGTCCTATCTTGAGTGACTCTAAGGCAAGGGGTGGATATTTATGTCTAGTGACATGAATTTATTAGGAAATTTGCAGTGTTATAAATCTTGGTGAAAGGGCAAGGGAACAGGCATTCCTGCCTGAAGCCAGTAGGGGTGGGGAAGGTGCTGGGGGATAGTGGCAGCTCAGCTTCTCCTTGTCCCCAGGAAGAGATAAGTGGCAAGGAAATGCCCCCACACCTTCCCCAGATCAGGGTCACCCAAGTCTGTTGAAAGTGCATTTGGCAACTTCAAGTTCCTAGGCGGAATTGAACAGTTAGAATATGACCCCACACCTTTCATAGAGCATGGTGGACCCGTGTCTGTGCAAGGCAGTGAGGGGGGAGGCATGGGGGCAGTAACAGTTTGACTCCTCCTATGATCAGGAGGTGTTGAGCTGCAGGGAAATGCTTCCCATGCCTTCTGCAGACCTTGGTCACCGATACATCAATGAATTACAAGTTGGTTTCTTTTTCTTGGCTTAGTAGAAATCTGACATACCATGTAGTCCTATATTTGTTAGTACAGTTAAAAGCAAAGTAATAATGTAACATAGTTACTTGTGTGCTAAAGCATCTCAAGGTAGTAGACAAAATACAAAGCATCCTGTCATTTACACTGGCAATCCTAGATGAGCAAGGTTTGTTCTCCCCGCTTTTTAAAACATATACAGTGATCATTTGCAAATTCTGAAGCAGTTCAAAATGTTCAAAAAAATCCTGTAGGCTGCAGAATTGAGATTAGTGTGTCAACACAGTGCTTGATTAAAGAATGTCAATCGCTGATTCAGAATAGTTGATAGAGAATATTAAAATACAGCTGAAGCTTCACAAGAACATTTGTGTCCTTTGTTGGTACTATAAGCACAATTTCATTAATCATCAAAGCAATAGATGTTATTACTTTAGTCAGTATTTTAGAAGGACCCAGCCCCAGGAGATTGTTGGATTATTATTAGTGTTGATTTTGGCAAAACTATTATACCAGGTTACCTTTTGGCTGTTTTAGATGGGTAGATCCTAAAGATTCTGTAGCACTTTTGATAAAGAGTGTGTGATAAGCAAGGTGTCATAGCCAGTTTTCCCCTGACTGTCTGCTGAGCACATAATGGCAGATAGGCCAATTTACATAGTTATAGCCACATCCTATCTTGAGGTTTTATGTTTGCATAAACCTCAACACAATAAATTAAACTAATTAAATGTAGAGGCTATGAGAACCTTTCTACAGGCTTTGAAAATACTTTGAAAACCTAACTTTCATCCCTGATACTACCTTTTTTGACTAATTCATGTCTTGTTATTTCCTTGTATTAGGCTCAGGTGAACCTTAAATGCTGGAGACTGCAAGTAAAGAGAGGAAAAGTGGAAAAAACCCTGGTCATACCCAATTCTACCCTGTGACACAGGGTATTAGGCAAGATGGACCTATCATCTGACCCAGTAAATGGCAGTGCTTATGTTCTTACATAAAGAAAAAGTTTCTGCATTGGCAACTACCTTTGTCTTGAACACTGCCACATGCCCTCTCAGAACATTGCAGGATTCTGGGGATATCACACAGAAATACTGATTGCTATTCCTATCACAACATCCCTGGGCTGTTTATTGATGTAATCCCTGACCTTTGCCACTGGAAGTCTCTCGCGTTGCCCAAGAAGTACTCCTTTGGTGGGGGTGTGCTTGTATATTGTGTGTGATGGTGTAATGAGGTGTATGTTGTGGGGTGTGGTTGAGGGAGTATGTGGTTGAGGTGTGTGTGGAGGGAGCATGGGATGTATGTGGGGGAGCGTTGAGTGGTTGAGGTGTGGGGTGTGTAGAACTGTTGGTGGGGGTGTGGAGGGGTGTGTGTGGAGGGCTTTTGGATACTGTGATTGGAGCGTGGAGTGTGTGGGACAGTGTTGAATGTGTGTGTGGGTAAGGCGGCAGGGTGAGGGTGTAAAGGGGTGTGGGTATGTGTGTGGCTATGGTAGGGTGTGGGGGGTGTGGTGGAGGTTTGGGGAGTGGGTGTGGGTATGGTGGGGGGTACGGTGTGTGGGGCAGTGCTGGGTGTGTGTGTGTGTGTTTGTGTGTAGGTATAGTGGAGTGTGTGAGGGGGTGTGGGTGCATGTGTGGGGTGTGATTAGTGTTTGGGTGGATTGGGTGTGTGCATGTGGGGGGTTTCCCCACCACTTGCCCCCTGCCCACTCTTTGTGATGTGACTGAGCCCAGCCCCTCTGCAGGAGGGGGAGAGGGGGATCAACACTTCCTGCCTGTCTCCAGCATACTGCAAAGGACAGGAAAGCAGCTGCCACTGACAGGCAGCAAGAGAATCCCTTAGGAGAGGGAAGGGGGGACAGGGAGCCAAGCCTGGCACCCTTGGTCTCTGTCCCACACTTTGTCAGCACTGCATCATGCTCGTGCTGGATTCTGCTGCTGCTCCTGCCCCACCTGCCTGTCCCTGTGCCTGCTCAGCAGAGTTGAACCAAGCCTATGCTGCTGCTGCTCCCACCTCACATGTCTGTCCCGTGCCTGCCCGGTGGGTCTTTGTGAGCAGTCAAGCTCCTTCACCCTCCCCATCCACACGCTACCTCGCCTGGCCATGCACAAGCAGGACCAGAGTGAGCTGCAGGCAGAGCCCCACTCCCCTCAATGCTGCAGCTTCCCTTCCTTGCCTGGAGCACTGCAGCAGGGACAGGAGGAGCAGTCATTGGAGGCCAGGGCAGCTCAGCAGTTCCCTGGGCAGCAGCAGCAGCAGCCCTGCCCAGAAGCTGTGCCTGTTGGCCAGGGCTGGCGCCCTCCAGCAGAGTAGGCTGGGAGCACAGCAGATGCTGCCCCAGGTGGGAGCAGGCGGGACTTGGCCCCATGCAGAGCGCAGCAGGTGCAGCTGCCAGCAGGATAGATACAATTACTTGGTGGGTGCTTGCCTGCGGGCCGGATCCAATGAGTTGGCAGGCAGGATGTGGCTCGTGGGCTGTGTTTTGCCCACCTCCAGTCTTAACAGTTAGGAAAATGAGGAAGCTTTGCTGACTGGTGCTGACGGGTTTCACAGTGGGGCCAATAAATAAAATGAGTTAATTGCGGGAAGAGTAATTGCAAACACAATATTGCTTTTCTCTTCATGTCTGTTTTGGTAAGGATCTTTATCCAGTTAGCGTGTCTCTCTCACCAGGGCCTTTTAGTGTTGGTTTCCCTGAAACTGTCCTGGAAACTGGTGTTCAGATCACATGCACGTGCCTGCGCACATACACGCACACACACTCAACAATATCAGTGCAATCTGTACCATGACAACTCAGTCTCTTATGTTCCTCCATGCATTCTTTGGGGGATTATGAATAGGGAATGATGAGACTTCTTTAATTTATGTGTCCATTTAGTCTTTTGAATTTGTTCCTGAGACTTCCTGTAAAGGTGGTGCTTGTCCACTAAACCTAAAACAGTTCAATCCAGAGGAGGTCATCAAGCAGTTCACAAACAGTGATAATCGTAGCAGTAATCATTAGGAATAAATAACCTACGCTAATATATGGAAAAAAAAACCTTTCACATTGGAGTCCTACAGGTCTTTCCAATATGTTGAATGCTTCACAGTAAACAGGAATTATTTCATCGTTCAAAATGCCATCACTGCTTGGAAGGAAAATGACAGCTGTTTAACAGTAAATGTTTATGCTACACAGCAATTTAGAACACTAATTGCTTACCACCATACAGGTCAGCCACTGCCACCTGGCCTTAAAACCACTGAAGTTTTAAAAATATTGCTCTTTTCTGTGTTATCTATTTAGAATCTTATATTGTTTCTATATTTTATCTGACCTCCGTCACTATAGTGTCTGAACATCTCAGAAGCATAATGGACTTACCCTTTCAAAAGCCCTTGTGGGAACTGATAGCTTGGGCCAAGTCAAGGAATTGAACGTCAGTGTTCTGACTTTCAGGTCTGTGTTTCAGGTAGTAGACTGTCCTTCCTCTAGGGGGAAACAAATTGGAGACTATTAGGAGCTGATCACCAGGCAGAGAAGAATGAAATGTGGTAGTATACATCCAGCAGTGATGGTCTAAATCAATTTGAAGGGAACTTTAAAGTAACTCCTTGTCAGAAATAATTCTCATGGTATTTATTACCTCATGTTCAGGGATCCTGGTTTTGTCTGATAAAAAAATCCCCTAAGATGCACATTTTTCCATGATTAAAACAAAACACAAATGATATTCCAGTTTAATCATGGAAAAATGGGATCTTTGGGTGGGTTTAAATAAGAAAATTTTAGATTTTTTAAATAAAAAATAATCAAAACATTACGTTAATGTAAACATAAAGGGATTCTGCTTCCTTCATATTTCTGGTTCTTTAAGGCTTTCACTTAGTTTTGTATACTAAGTGTACAGTGTATCTGTGCAATTTCAATCAGAAGCAGGAAATGTTTATTCAAGTTCTAAAGGGTGGGACAGTTGCTGTAGTTTTAGGTAATTTTAAACAAACTGTTTGAGCATCCTGTTTAAATAGAGTTAAGTAATCACAGTTTTGTACTACTTGGGTAGGAATTTCATCCACTCATGGTTTGAATGAAATATCATATTACATAGTGTACCAAAGTTATGATATTTTTATTTTATTCTTGTGCAATAAAAGTATATATCAACTTTTATGTCAATAACATGTTTAATATTTCTTAAAACAAAACCACCTTTGCCACTGAACACAAGATTTAACTAATGAATGAGATTTTAATGTTACATTTGCTTTTCATCAGTAGACATTCCTATTTTTTCTAACGTGGTGTTATTTTCTTTATGATTGTAGTATTTTTCACAAGCCCCTGGAGAAATCTGGTTCAGGTATAACCTCCTCAGACTGTTAGAAAAGAGTTTATTGACATAATGAACTTAGTTTAAGGAATTAGTGAGAATCAGGAAGAATTTATTCACACCCATTTGTATGAGAAACATAAAACAAGGGAAAAAATGCTACTTGGAGAATGCTGATAAGTCTTATCAACTACAAATTCTAGTTGAAAAGTGTATGTTTGATGCCTTTCCTGGTTTCTGTGCTTTGAACAGTTATAAGGGCAGATCCTAGAAACTAAGGCTGGTAACAAAAAGACTGCCTGACACACGGCACGGATACATGTCTCAGTTTTGAAATGGGAAAACAGATTGGATGATTTATTTCTGCTTTGTGATATTTTGGTTAATCAGGCTGGATTCAGTTATATGTTGGATCTCTCGGCTCCTAAGCCTCAGTAAAGGAAAATATTGTACTCTTTAGGTTGCTTATCTTTGATTTGCTGATACATTTTTTTCACACTGTAATCTAATACTTTTTAATGAGATTTTAAGTGGAAAGGAATCCCACAAACCAATACAAATTAGTCAGATAAAGGGCTGATTTGATAAATACTTCTTTGAAGCATAGTAATCATTTCTCAGGCCATAAACAATATAACAAAAGCTGCCGTTCTACATATAAGCATTTGTACCATATTTACGTGGAATTTTATTTCTCACCAATGGTATTATTCCATGTATATAAACATGTAATCGGTTGTAGACAGTCCTGTATCGTAACAAAACTGATTGGCAAGGATATCTAGTCTTGCTAGTAGGAAGTCTTGATCATCAGTCACACCTACTCAAAGTTGAACTAGGTTGATCCCATTATGGCCTCAAATGTTGTTTTCCTAGAAGAAAAAGCAGTCAATGCATCTTCCACAAGGAACTTCAATCTAAAAAGAAACACATACAAAGAAAGTGAAAGGAGTACAGCATGTATACTATTATAGTAACAAAAACATAAACATGTAGATTTTTTTTTCTAGACAGGAAGAGGTGATAGTAATCAAGACAGGAGGAGAGGAGGGCTTGGACATAAACATTTTATGCCGAGAGAGAAGAAAGGATATATCTTTAAAATGTTGAAGAGGATGAAGAACTAGAATTTGACCACAGCTGGATGATTGGAGTAAGGGAAAAGACGTGTACAAGTAAGCTTGAGTGACTGAGAAAGAAATTGTTTTGCCAGTTGTTACAGAGTCAGAAGGTGATGGAGAATAACATTAAGTTCAGTTTTGTCAACATTAAGCTTATGGTGACATTGAGGAGGATAATTAGTAAGATGTTTAGGGAATACAGGCTACTTAGGTTTCCCATGGTTAACCTGAGCAGCCATTTAAATCATGCAAATGGCACACAAGCTATTAGTCAAAACCTATCGATATCTATATTAAAGGCATCATATCAAATGAATGAGGCATGCCCAATAGTTCATTCTGAATCACTGTGCACTGCCTGTTAGCACCTAATTAAGGTTGGTTCAGAGGCCTGGCAGAAGCAAGTAATTAATCAAACAGCTGACAGCTACATTCGTTACTTAACTCCCTGTCTGTGCTGTTGACAAAGCAGACTGCTGCATGCTGGAGAGGTTTGCTGACAAACTCTGAGTGCCTCCCCACTCAAAACTTCCTTGTGGTAACAGAATTGTCTCCTCTGCTTGCAGTTAGTTCACCTTTACTAAAAAGGATTCTTCCGCCATCTGATATCTGGTTGGCAGGATTATCCAACCACCAGCCAAGTCAGCAAATATTCTGGTTGCCAAATAAGTCCCCATTTATGACAGAGTCAGTATACTGAAAACTATGATGAGAGGTTGGAAGGGGGCAAGGGAAGAGAGAGACTTGTCAGGTCAAGCAAGTTTACTTGTTGTAATCACAAAGATAGTAATTAAAACCAGAGACAGGGAAGGTTGTTATTCCATGGAATAAAACTAAGTACTTTTTTGTGTCTTAATGAAATACTCTTTGTGCTGAAAGCCTCTCACCCGCAGTGTCTGTTTTGATTTTTTTCCCCTGCTTATTATTATCATTCAGTCATGGTTTTAAAATGTTTATGGAAGATGACTAAGGGAGAAAATAAAAACCTATACAAAATATATTTGGGTACTTCAGAAAACATATTTGGTTACTTTACCATACTGTAGCAGGGCACTAGGGTGCCTGCTGCTGAGGTTAGGAATAAGGGCTGCTGAAGCTCCCTAAGGCAGCACAGGTGTTGGTTGCCGGAGCAACCAGGCTGGTCATATGACCAGAAAGGGGCAGGGCCAGGCCTTTATAAACCGCCCAGGCCAAAGCCTAGCAGCAGTTCCCTTCTTGCAGCTGAGGTGCAGGAGCTCTGTAGAAGAGCTCAGCAGGGCAGAGATGAGCGGTGCAGCCTGAGTGCCTAAGGGGCTGCAGCATGGTGAGGGTGAAGAGAACCCTGATTGAGACGCCTTTGCAAGAGGGTCAGTTTGGGCCTGGACCCTTATGTTATAGCTGGTAGGCTTGTTTTGAGTTAGAGCTGGTGGGCTGGTAGCTTTGCTTTGTGGTAGGGCTGTTTGTGTGAATACCGGAGGACCGGGTGAAGCTGTAGGGGTGTGAGGAGGCCTCATGGGAGCTCCCCAATAATCTGGGGGTTCCTGGTGTGCAGAGGGCACAGTGAGTGGTGCCAGGTGGTTACAGCTGTTTGCGCCAGTGGGGCGCGTGTTGGGGGTGTTGACCCCACCCGGAGGACCGGGTGAGGCTATAGGGGTGTGAGGAGGTCTCATGGGAGCTCCCCAATAATCCGGGGGTTCCTGGTGCCCAGTAAAGGCACAGCAAGCGGTGCCAAGGCAGCACAGTGATTGGTGCTGGGGTTGGCATGGTGAGCGAGTGCTGGAGAGGCGTGGTGGGTGGGGTGTAGAGACCCCAGCCCATGAGGGCGGTATCTTGCCCAGTAGGGCATATGACCCAGGAAAGGGGTCTGGGGCCAGGTAAGGCTAAGGCCGCCTGAGCCCCAACCTTGCAAAGCCCCGGAGCGGGGGCAGTGCGGGACAGGCCCCAGAGGGCACGATTGGTCTCCTACCAGCACAAAGTCCTGGAGAAAGGCGGGTGCGCGGTAGAAGTCCCAGAGAGGGGCAGGCACGTGAGAGTAAGCCTGGAGAGGGGCGGATGTGCAGATAAGGACCCGACGGAGACGAACGTGCGACTAGGAGCCCGGACAGGGCTGAACGTGTGGTTAGAAGCCATACAGGGCCGAGCGCGCGGGCAGGAGCCCGGGCAGGGCTGCGTGTACGGTTGACTGGCCCAGAGAGGGGCACATATATCGGAGAGGCCCCGGGAGATGGGTGCTTGTATTGGAAAAAACTCCGAGAGGGAGTTTATAGGAGAGAGGCCCAGGAAGGGCAAGAGAGAAACAGAAACCCGGGAGGGGCAAGTACACAACACAAGAATGTCTGGTACAGCTGTGTGGCTTGGGGCGTGCTAAAGGCACGCGTGGCCCATAAGGCTGGGGTGCACCAGGGTGGTACATCCAGGACAGGGGATGGGAGACACTTGGGCACCGTGTCCAAGAGGACAACTAGGCAGCCTCCCATAGAGAACCATTTAAGATCAAAGACATGGCGGGCGAGACAGAGGGTGCTGAGTCGCCCTACTGGGCATGGTAGGGGTGCTGGGGGGATCACAGCTGCCCCTGCGCCCCACCCCGTGACATATATTTATTTTTTTACTGATGCCAATAGGGGTTTAATTATACAGGCTTTGTTTATGATTTTTCTTCTTATTTCAGTTTATATTATTACTGAGTTTCCAAAACTGTTTCACATGTATTTTGTTCATCAAAACATACTTCTCAAATAGGATGGATATGGAATCCAAAAATAATTCAAATCAGTTTTAAAACAAAATTGATTGATAAAATCATATCTTATTACCTGTCCGAGGACCCTGGTTGTCCCATAATATTGTGGGATACTGTAGTGGACTAACTTCTCATTTTAGTGCTTAAATAAATTCTGAAGACCTATCAACCAAGTTATTGTTCTCAGGTGAACTTTACTTCTGCATGTTGAGGTGTTTGATTAGGATGAAATCCTGGCTTTACTGAAATCAATGGGCACTTGCCAGGTCAGATAGTGTGTAGCCAATATTCCCCATATATTCTAGGAGAAAAAAATAGAAAAGAACAAAAGAAAACAAGTTATATGTTCCTAGCTATAGAAATCCACAAGCTGTCAAAGAGGTTTTAATTAAATTCTTTAAAAGGCAAAAAAAAATACTGGAGGAAGAAAAACTGGATAGTGTGATTTGTCTAACAGAGTTGTATATAAGTTTACACAATTCTGTAAATTCCTTGCCTGTTGTCTTATTTAAGTATAGCTTTTTCCCCATTTCAAACTGACCAAATTATTTTCCTTTTATATAGGTAAATTTTAAAAGAATGGTGAGATAATTGAATCATATTTAGGATTGATTACTTACTATAGATAACTCTATCTCAGCAGTAGAACAATTTCAGTCATAATATTATTTCTGTCCATGTGAAAGTGCAAAAATTTGGACTTGTGCAACCTCCTGGTGCTTAGGAAAAGAAATCCAAACACAGGACTGGAGGTAGTTTGGGAACAACACTTATGAAAAGTGGCATCTGCCAAGAACTGGAAGCTGATCCTAAGTGTCATGGCGAAAAAATATCAGTAGATTTGTGTAGCCAGGCATGCATATCTGCAACTTGCTATATCAGATTAGTTAGGTGCCATCTTGGTGTACACTGGAATCAAAAGAGAATGGCTGTAGCTACAAACCTGAAAGAGGGCACTTTTGTACATAGAAGATGTGAGTATCCAAAGGTTGGTAGTTTTTGGCCTGCAATAAAATAAAAGATGAACTTGTACTATGGGTAGATTAAGAGATAAATACACAGTTGTCCTGAGAAATAACATCCACAGGTGAGAAGAAAAAAGCTATGAGTACCACAGTCACATTCTATCAATTACTTTATTTACTTTCATCCTTTATGATTTGCTTTCCATTTGGAAACTACCTAAAATCTCCTTCATTGGTTCTTCTAGGAACTGTGAGGTAAGTGACTTCAGGGAACAGGGGGAGTCATAAGCTGTATGAAGGTGGTTGCTGCAGAAAATCTAAGCCATAGTGGGCGCATCTACATGAGACACTACATTGCCATAGTGGTGAGCTATGGTGTCATAGCATTGGTGGGCATAAACTGTGATGCTGACGCTGCTGTGTAGTAGGGTTGGAAATGACCTGGCATGTGTAGATACACCCAGTAAAGATGATTTACATAGGCCATGTACATGGGCACGTCCAGGATTTTGTGAAGCGGGGTGTGGAAACAGTGACTGGTGTTGCAAGGGTGGTTAAAGATTCCCCCAGACTAGGCAGGCAGACTGCATCATGGGAGCAGCAGCAGGAACTTTTTAAAAGTCCCGGAATCAACTTAGAATCCCCCCCCCCCACCTCTTGGCATCCTTTCCCTTCCCCTCTGTCCTCTGCAACACATTACTTCCCTTCCCATTCACCCTCTTGCACACCCACCCTGCTACTGTTCTGGGCTGATGTGGGGAAGGAGGCTCCAGAGCTGCTCCCGCCCCCCTCCAGCTGGACTTAGCAGAGAGCAGCAGCAGAAGCAGTGGGTGGGTTCTTCCTTGCTGTCCCATCCTCCAGATGTTCCCTGCCAGCTGGGAACTAAGCACAAGGTAGACAAACCCTCCCATTTCCTGTTCTCTGCTGCAGTGGCGCTGGAGCCTTTCTCACTACAGTCTTCTCAAACCACAACTACCCCAATTCATTTCATAGCAGAGAGGGCTCCAGAGTCACTGCAGCTAGGCTCACAGAAGACCACAGCGGACTTGCTCCTGGGTTGGCATGGACACTCAGGGACCAGGCAGAGAGGAGGAACCCACCAGCTAGCACCAGTGCTCCACCTGTTCCTGGCTGAGATGTTGATGGGCAGGAGGAGCTCTGGAGCCTCTTCCCACAAGGAATGGCAGCAGTAACAGGGCACCTGTGCTGCTGAGGACAGAGGAGAAGAGAGGGCATGCTGAGAGTGGGGGCAGGAATTTTACCCGATTTGGGGACTTTAAAAAAATCCCTTCTGCTGTTCCTGGTGCAGTTTGAAAGGAGGATGTCTCTGTGCCTCTCCCCCCACCTCCCACTCCGCAATCTGCCCTGGCCACGTACAAGTGTTATATTTCCCCTGGGAGAATTGCCATTCTCTCAGTAGAAATGATAAGTGTAGAAATACTCACTGGATTTCTCCTGCAGGAAACATGCCTCTTCTAGGAGACCTTCCAGATAAGAACTTGGAAGATCTCCCTTGCAAGAAAGTTTGTCTTGCAAAAGTGAATGCTGTTATACTTCCCTCCCAGTCTGATCTGGTCTGAGGGGAGAGCAGAAACAGCTGCTTCCTGACTCTTCCCTAAACCAAGGATTACCTGGTTTGGGGATGGTGTTGGAACCTTTGCTGTGCTGCTCCCCTCCCCTCCCAGTAAAGTATACAGGCCACACTGATCAAGAGCCTGCTGGAAAGTGGTGTCTGCATCTCAATTTTGGAGAGTTTACATACTGTTGCCCAACACAACTACCGAGCAGTGTGGCTAGATTCTTCATTTGATCACATCTGACAAAATTAGATGTTTTTCTTATTGCCTCAGCCCCATGATTCCATAAGCTATCTGAGAATTTCAGCTTTCATTTCTTTTTAAAAGCAAGGTCTTGTTCTCATGATTATGAAGAAAAGATGGCAAAGGTAACCCAAGGATAAAATAGTAGAAAGCAAATAAAAAGCGATGATGTATTCCTATGAAATGTTTTGCAATTTTTAAGCCAGCCTAATTATTTTTGGGGACCTTCCTTATGACTTCTGGATGCTAATCAGTCAACATTTCTGAGTCAGTGTGGAAAGGGCCATGACCCTACTCTCACCCTCTTTAGATTTTTACCTTTCCTTTCAGAAGTAATAATGCTATAGTTTCTGTAGTCTTTCCATTATGCAAGGGCTATGACAGTCAGTTTCTGGTGCTAGTTACAGTGAGCTACAGAAAACTGGACTAGGGGGGCCTTCAGTCTGAACCAGTCTGGCAACACCCATGTTTCAGGTGTGGGGAAAGAAGTTGCTTTGAATTTCTTATTCCATGTGTTCTTTTTATGATCAGTACAGGAGACAAGCATAGATGTCTCATTTCCAGAAAGCATGTAAGTTCAGGATAGCATTTACAGACATGCTTAAACCAGTGTACACACGTATTTGTACACATGTATTGTTAAACACATTTTTAAGTGCTAAGCCTTATTAAGGATAGATAATTAAAGACGATCACATTTTGTGAGTTTCTGGACCAACTATACTTTGTAATACTAACCCATTTAAAAGTGGTAATCTATAAAGATGTGTAATCTTTTCATATATCATACATAGAAGTAGGCTTTGTAAAATTAAGAATGGAACATATTAATATAAAAGGAAAAGGTGAAAGTGCCTGAGAGAAGATTTAGGGTAAAAATAAATTTAGTATTGGCACAGAAAAATATGGAAAATATAGGCAGATATTAGGGATGTGTGAAATGGGCCCTATTCAATCTGGATTTGGATTTGGCGCAAATCAGGGACAGTGATTCCGTTCGTTGCTTCAGATCACTGTCCCCAATTTGACTTGGCCAAATCCGAATCTGAAGATTTGATGCTGATTCAGAGAATCAGCGATTTTGGCCATAGACATAGCTTTAAGTGTTTTTTCTACATATCTCGAGGTACCAGGCATGGTTCTTGAATGTTGCAATGCTGGGATGGATGGAGTGTCCTGCAGGAGTGTGGGCAGCTCCCTAGTGCACTCGGTAGCAAACCTAAAAGTGGGCCGGAAGTACTTCTGGTCGACTTCTGGGTCAACTGGGGATCATGCTGGGGGCCCCCCGCCATGTCCTCATGGCTCAGTGATCAGTTATTGGGGGTCCCTGGGTAGTCCCCCAGACCCAGGAGGTACCAGTTGCTGAGTCGGGGGGGGGGGGTATGCGGACAGCCCAGGAAGTGCTTCTAGTCCACTTCTGGGTCTGCTGCCAAGCACGTTGAGGAGCCCCCTGTGGGACGCTCCATCCGCCCCAGCATCACAGCATTCATGAACTGCCTGGTACCTTGAGGTACGTAGAAAAAACATTGAAAGCTATGTCTATGTCCAAATCTCTGAATTTTTCTGAAACTCTCTGAATCAATTTAGAGGGTTCTGATTTGATTTGGAGAGATTAAAGGGTCTCCTGATTCGGTTCAGATTTGGAGATTTGGCCACCGAATTGAGTTGAATCTCTGCCGAATCGAATCGGGGACCGAAGTTTTGCACAGCCCTAGTAGATATCATGCTCTTTGTTTATGTTTTGGTCTGAATTGTTTGTTTCTAGTAGGAGCTCTTTAGGACACGGTTCCTTAAGGTGGATACCCTATTTCGTTTTTTTTAGTATTAGCAGGTCTCTGAAATATGGTGTTTTTCCTAAAGCCACAGCAGTAAACTAATATATTCTACTGAGGGTGGTTGAAATTTGCTTGGGAATTTCAACTACCATTTTAAACAAAATAAATTTCTAATCCCCACTGTTGTGGAGAAAATCTTTGAAAATTTTACCCTTAAAGGGACAGGGCTCAGAAGCAACTAGGTAGAACCTATTTAAAAAAAAAAAAATGCATCTAATCTATTAGATATAGGGCCTGAACTCTTATTTTTTTCAGCGTTTAGTATTGGAAATCTTTGTTTCCCTGAAAATCATTTAAATCATTTACACTATGAATTGGGAAGATATAATTTGTAAGAAAAAGTATTCCAGTAATAAAGTAGTTGATAATCTGTAACAGTAAGTACAAGGCAGGCTGGCAGTTGCCAAACTGTTCATCCCTCCAGCAGCTGACAGAATCAACATTGTCCTGTTGTCTTTATTTTTAAATTGGTTAAAACAGTATGTATTAAAATATATAAAAATTGATTGTAGTGTTTAAAATATCCTTATTTTTTAATTGCATTTTGATTATCATCTTTCTTTTACTCCTTCATGTCTGTCTCTCCTATGTTTTTTTTTATTTTATGGGCCTTTTTTGTTGTCAGCTTTCCCTCACTCAGAATTGTAGCACTTGTTTCTTTAGTTTCTTGACGCAAATCCTGTTGTTGTTGAATATGTAGCTTAAAGCAGTCCTTTGTACAGCTGAAAGAAATTAGCTAAATAGCACTGTTTTAATTAATTTCAGGACCGCCTTTTCTTCGTCATGGAATATGTAAATGGAGGAGATCTAATGTTTCAAATTCAGCGCTCGCGCAAATTTGACGAGCCTCGATCCCGTTTCTATGCTGCAGAGGTCACATCAGCACTCATGTTTCTTCACCAACATGGCGTCATCTACAGGTACTTTTTTGATTAGAAATAAAGTATTCTTGAGGCACAGGGCTCATTTTGGCTGAAATCCTCTGTCTCCTAGCAACCAAATTTAGATTCGTTGTTTGTTCCAATTTGCTTACATAGAACTTTTTTTTGGCTGTTTATCATTCAGAATGTTAACATTTGAATAGTCTCTGCAGCAATCTCCAGCTGTGTGTGCCAGTTTTGTATTATAGTACAAATAAAGCTTTTTTTTTAAAAGCTTGGCACATTGTGACCTAGAGGTGACCTTTGTGCAGATCAGTGCAATCTCTTCACTTTCCTCTCTATGCCATAGATTTCCTCTCGTTTTCGAACTCCCTGCCACTTCCTGAGTTTGTTTGTCCTAGTTGTCTCCAGTCTGGTAGGACCAGGATAGTAGTTTGAAATGCTTTGCTTTATGCTCTTTCCTTTCAACTGTTAGGGTGAGTTTCAGTCACTAACAGGAAGTGGGGTTTTTTTGCAGACCATTTGAATTTACTTATTACTGCTCAAAACTATCATCTGAATGAAAACAAATCTAAATAAAAAACCTAAAAATGTGTGTTTTTTGTTTTTTTTGTTGCACCGTAAAGAGTACATTTAGAAATAAGTATTTATTATTAAAAACAAGGAACTACTTGGGAATTTTTCACCCTGCTCTCCTTGTGTTTATTGAGTCCTTTATCTTGTCGTTTCACCCTTCCTCTCTTTTTAAATTATTTTTGGCAGCTTGTCACTACTTGTGATAAATCCAGGCTGTCAGAAGCAGAGTAGCTGTAGGGTTTGAGATGTGGGCCTGACCTCCCTTACTGAAGAAGACTCTAAGCCTGCTGGGGACCATGGATATAATAGGGGTTTCTAATATCCTTACCCTATGCCTAATTTTTAGGCAACCTTTTTTTTTTTGGAAGTGGAGGGGGAAAGTGAAAAGTAATTCTACTTTTGTAAAGCAAAAACATTCTGGGTGAGGACATGAACTTTGAAATATGCCTAGATGCACTTTCAAAGGAGCTGGGTAGACATACTTGAAGAAAAAACCAGTGAAAGCCAGAGAAGCTCAGCACTAGAGTTGGTCAATAATTTTCTTTTCAAAATTGATGGAAAATTGGGTATGATGAAAACTTGGCTTTTCAACTAAAAGAATGTATCTACAAGGAGTGTTTGCTTTCCATAGACAACTTTGACTTCTCATCAAAGCATGACAATTTGAAATTCTTCATGGAAGCCCAACACTTCCTTTGAAAATTTTCATTTGGTCAGAAACAAAGTATATCTTCAGAAAACAATTTAACCGAGAATCATTTAATTAACTTTAGTATCAAGAGTCTTTAGTTTCTTTTGGCCCCAAAGCAATGGAGCACTCAGTAATTCTAGTGGACTGAGGGTTATACTAATATTTAATTAGTTCATCAAATGTACCTTGAACCCTTTCTTTCTGATGGCTTAATATTTCTGGGTACTAAATCCCTACAAATCATATCTTTACTGATTGAAAAAGGGATTTTCTCATTAATTTCCAAAGTAAATAGATTATATAATCACTCCCTGGATATTTCACAATTTTACACAGAGACTTTTCCGGAAAGATGAAGTAATAGCGGGTGCCCAGGATGGGTAGGTGAAATTTACGTACTGAGTAATTAGCAGTTAATTTGCTGATTTCAATTAATCAAAGTTAAAAGGTCATTTCTCAGAGAAATTACCTGGAGGGTATGAATGCACATATATTAATGCGCCTTAGATACTGCACATTTAGTTTACTACTTCCATAATAATGGACTAACTAAATGTACAGTACCTAAAGGTACTGTGCATTAGTGCTGGCACATGGTTAATTTAGTGATGCTTATTGTGCATTAGCCTAATAACACTGTGCAGTAGATTATTATCATGGTTTGTGCTATGACACTCTACTGAGCAGTGTTATTAGGCCAATCAGCAGTAAGTATCTTGTGTAGATGCACCCGGAGGGAGCAGAATCCAAGTAGATAAAATTACAATCCCCTTTGCTTATGTGCATGTATACAGCCTTCTTCCCTCTCCTCTCGTCTCTCTTTCTTGTATATGTGCTACTGTGTTTTGTCTCTAAGGTACTTTGGATCACTTTACACACTCATTTTAGTTATGTCTTTTTATCACACCCTAAATGTTTGGCTTCCAGGAGTAATATCATGATGAGGGAGCAATACGTAGTGATTTAAAGCTTGCTGTGATCATCTTAACCTCTGACTTGCAGCTTATGCTGCCAGAGCTCAGGCATACTGTAGTAAAACATTAAAGTTGTTGGTGATATGTTGTATTAAGCTAGTTTCAGAGGAGGAAAGAAAACAAGAAACAGGATGAATTGTGGGAAGAAAGTAAGAAGATCCCCTAAGCATGCAGTCCTTCATGCTATTTTATTTTAACACTGTTTTTCAACCTGAGTATTCTTTTATCCAAAATCATTCCTTGCTCACCTGAAAGACTCTGTGACCTTAAAAACCTATGAAATGTAACTTTCAGTAACTTTATAAAACCACAGTTAGCAAAATGAGGTTTGAAAGTATCTAACCCATAATATATCATGAGAAAAAGGTCATGGTTTTTACAACTTGTGCTACAGGATTAAAGAATGTTAAAGTATCCATCTGTATCAACTGTATATCAGAATATAGCCATCTCATAGTGAACCTAGCCAGCATGAGTATTTGAAACATTGCACTGAATCCTATTCCTGCAGAGTGATTAAAAACATTAGATTATAATTCATTCATTTATATTTCCAAAGTGCTGATGTGGCCCAGCAAACCCAACACCTCACACCACCAGTCAGCACTTGGATTTCTTTTCCTAAGCAACAAGAGATTGCACAGGTCCAAAATGCTTTACATGGCATAAGAGGTGAAAATTATGTCAATTGTTCCACTGTTCACACAGATCTTATGATTCCAGAAGTTCTCTTAAAGGTGAGTCCCTGAGTGATCAGGGAGTGAGTGAACAGGAGCAGCAAGCAAGGGAAGCCATTTGCAAGCAGTTTGCAAATCAGTTTGCCCCCACCTCTGAGTCAGAGCTTTTAAGCTTGGTGAGAGGAAGCAGGGAAAAAGAAACCTATCAGGGCCAAGGAGCAGTAAATAAGCCATCTTACAGGTGAGTTTGTACTTGGAAAAGGGTCAGTAAGAGAGAGGAGGCAGATTAATAGACCCAGGGGACATGGCTGAAGGACATTGGAATGCCAGAGCCACTGCCACTACCTCTGCTTGCTCTGCTGAGGTGTCTGTCCATTGAGGCTTCCACTCAGGTCCAGGTTTGTCAATGTGAAGACTTAGGCTTTCAGGTTCCTTCCAGTGATTGTCAATTTGGAGAGTGCCTGCAATGTGAGCAGTGCCTTCTGTTAGTGTCTCTCAGGGAGCAGACAAGAGAGCCAGAGGAAGAGGTGGTGAGGCTCCAAAGTATCCTCTGCCATAAGGAGTTCATCAGTTCAGTGCTGGAGGAGACCACCAGGACTGGAGAAAGAAATGCCAAAGGCAGTGCTAGAGAAGGGGGAGGACATGGACTCTGAGGAAGGTAGAAGCTTGTGACCTCTGGCAGCAAGCAGAAATCTTCATCTCCACCTGCAGCAGTTTGTCTGGAGAACAGATATGGAGATGTAGCAACAGAAAGACAGGAGCATGTTCCATTGGTGGAAGAAGACAGGCCAGGCCCCCCCAAAGTAGGAAGGAT
>NW_017728943.1:53328541-53336351 GCF_001723895.1 Crocodylus porosus | reverse complement strand
CACCAAGAAGAAGCAATGGCTGGTGGTAGTTGGAGACTTCCTTCTGCTGACCTCACCTGTTTTCTTAGGTGGTCTGCTGCTGAATCTAAGATGTCATGGAGGGATTACAGAGACTCATCCAGCCCTCTGAATACTGCCCCATGCTGCTTATCCATGTGGGCACAAATGATACCACCAGGGGAGGCCCTGAGCAAATCAAAAGGGACTACAGGCCTCCGGGTATAAGGATGAGCAGGACAAGGGGTCAGGTGGTATTTGCCTTCATCCTTCCAGTCAAGGGAAAGGGCCTAGGCAGGAGAGGGTGCTTCCTGCAGATCAATTCATGGCTGTGCAGGTGGTGTCACCAGCAGGTCTTTGGTTTCTTTGACCACAGAATGATCAATGTTCCCTCTAAGCATTTAGCAATCCATAAGCAATCCTGGCTGGGAGTGTGCAGGTATCTCTCCCGTCCTGCAGAAACCTCTGGCTGGTTTGGGGTAGGTGGCAAATGGCCAGATGCAAATCTGACAGCAGTAGCAGGTGCCCCCTTGCTATGGCACTGGGAATTCCCCCCAGGCTGGTGCCTGGGGGCCATGGCCCCCTACTGCCCCCTCTCCCCCATTGGTATGCCACTGTGTGCATGGCATTAAAAAGTTATTGTGTGGCATGATTACATATGCAGCTTAAAGGGAATGCTAGGTATGGTGTTCTAAGAAGGAAGATTGCTAGGAAGAGATGGGATCTACCTGCTGAAGAGAAGGAAGAGCATCTTCATGGATAGGCTTGCTAGCCTATTGAGTAGGGCTTTAAATTAGGTTTGCTGGGGGATGGAAACCAAAGCCCTGAGGTAAGTGGGGGACTTGAAGGAAGTGCAAGTAGGAGTAAGCAGCAGGGGAGGTATTCTTATTCTTTCTGAGGAAATCAGGGCAATTGGCTAGTTACCTTAGGTGCCTGTACACGAATGCATAGAGCCTGGGAAACAAGTAGGAAAAACTGGAAGTCCTTGCAGTCACGGAACTATGATGTGATTGGAATAACAGAGACTCGGTGGGATAGCTCACATGACTGGAGCATTGTCATAAATGGGTACAAACTGTACAGGAAGGACAGGCAGGGGAGAAGAGGAGGAAGAATTCTACTTCATGTAAAAGCTATATGATTGCTCAGAGCTCCCATATGAAACTGGAGATAAGTGAGTTGAAAGTCTTTGGGTTAGGTTCAGAGGGGAGAGCAACAGGGGTAATGTTGTGGTAGGGGTCTGCTATAGACCACTACACCACAAGGAAGTGGTGGAGGAGACTTTCCTCAGACAGCTAGCAGAAGTTTCCTGATCACAGACCCTGGTTCTCATGGAGTACTTCAGTCACCCTGACATCTCCTGGGAGGGCAAACAGCAGAGCTCAAGCAATTCAGAAAGTTGTTGGGGACAACTTACTGGTGCAAGGGATGGAACAGCCAACGGGGGGCCATGCTCTTCTTGACCTGCTGCTCACAAACAGGGAGGAATTGGCAGGGAATGTACTAGTAGATGGCAACTTGGACAGCTGCAATCACAAGATGACTGAGTACAGGATCCTGAGGAAAGGTAGAGAGCAGCAGAGTAAGGACCCTGTGAATCAAAACAGCAGACTTTGATTCACTCGGGGAACTCATAGGCAGGATCCCCTTGGAAGCCAGTCTGAGTGGGAGAGAAGTCCAGGAGAGCTGGCTGTACTTCAAAGAAACCTTAGTGAAAGTGTAGGAATGAACCATCCTGACGTGCAGGAAGACAAGCCAATCTGGTCTTCTGCCATATTTGCTAAGCAGGGATCTCTTCAGTAAACTAAATCACAAAAAGGAAGCTTATAAGAAATGGAAACTTGGACAAACAACTAGGGAGGAGTATAAGAGTATTGCTTGGGCATGCAGGGATGAAGTCAGGAAGGCCAGAGCACAATTGGGAGTTGCAGCTAGCAAGGGACATCAAGGGTAAAAGAAGGGTTTCTACAAGTATGTCAGTAACAAGAGGAGGATCAGGGAAAGTGTGGGTCCCTTACTGAATGGGGGAGGCAACCTTGTGACTGAGGATGCAGAAAATGCTGAAGTACTCAATGCTTTTTTCACTATAGTCTTCACAGGCAAGGTCAGCCCCAGACTACTGTACCTGGCAGCACAGTTTGCAGATGAGGTAAGCAGCCAACTGTGGCATAAAACAGGTTAGGGACTATTTAGGAAAGCTGAAGATATGCAAGTTCATAGGGTGGGACAGGATGCACCTGAAAGTGCTGAGGGAGTTGACTGATGAGACTGTAGAGCCACTAGCCATCATCTTTGAAAACTCATGGTGATTGGGAGCAGTCCCAGATGATTGGTAAAGGGCAAATATAGTGGCCATATTTAAGAAAGGGAAAAACGAGGATCCAGGGAACTACAGACTGGTCAGCCTCACCTTAGTCCCTGGAAAAAACATGGAGTAGATCCTCAAGGAATCCACTTCTAATTACTTAAGGGAGAAGAAAGTGATTAGGAACAGTCAGAATGGATTCACCAAGGGCAAGTCATGCCTAAGCAACTTGATTGCCTTCTATGATAAGATGACTGGCTCTGTGGATTCAGGGAGACCACTGGATGTGATGTACCTTGTGTAGCAGTGACCTGGCCAAGTCCTGTACTCACCAGGGCAATGACTTCTGGCATGCTCCCCAGGCAGTAGATCCCAAACCAGGCTTGCGGAGAAGTGGCGAGCCCATGAGTTGACAGTGTGCTCTGCTGCACTACCAGGCAGGCAGCCAGTGAACAGCTGGCATCCCTGAGCCTTCTCTCCTAGGCCACGGTGAGAGCTGGAACCCCAGTTCCAAGGGGACACCGGCTGCAGCGTGAGAATAGGATAAGCAGCTGGCACAGAGAGCACCATCTAGAGCCCAGAAATAGCATGTGCAGGGGCTGATGAGCTCGCAGACCATCCTGGAACTCCTCACATAAGGCGCCACCAACCACAGGAAAGGGAATACCAGCATAGACACTGAGTTATGTCATGTTCCTCTGCCAGAGCTGAAGACCTGGAGTCATGGACCAGGATCACTCTGCCTCTCTGAATGGAATCCTGACTGCCGCTCTACTGCAGAAGGTGGTAGTGCTTTAGGGGTGGCACTGGGGTTTGTGATACCCCTGGCACCACAATACACACAGAGTTCAGCCCAGGATGGACAAGCCCATTAGGATTGGGCCCTTAAAAAGGGCAAGCCCTGAGGAGCCCCATTGCCTGAAGAAAGGCAGTCAAGATACTTTGCTGGGCCAATGAAGGGTCTGCAGCAGGCATGGACACTGTTATTTAAGTTATATTAGTTGTTTGGGTTTTTCTTTATGCAAGCCGAACGCTGATGACTGCAGAACTGCAGCAAAGACCAAGGACTCAGCCAAGATGCGCTGACCCTAGGCAATGTGGTTTCCTTCCATCACAGACTCTTCTGCCTGAACAATGAGGCTAAATCATCAGTACATCTAGATGTCTATGCCAAGCAACAATAAAAACACCCAACTGGAAAGGGGTAGGGTATAGGGGAAGTGGAGCCCCACAGAAGACTCCTGGATGTCATGACCCACATCAGTCTCATCTAGCCCTCTCCAATCAGGTACCACCTCCTGATGCCATTTTGGGTTACACCAAGTCATAGAGGGCAAGATATGAAAATAGGAGAGTGAGACACCCACTGACATGGGTCTCACCCCAGTGTGGCTGCTCAGCCTGGATCCCTCTAGAATTGGTGCGTTGGCTGGGAAGGGAATACGGGATCTGTAGGATAATGGTTCTAACCTGTGGGACAAGGAAGGAAGATTATGGAAGGTTCAACGATCGATCTAGCTGGGCCTACAGCTCCTAGGCCACAACCACAGGAAACTATCACAGGAGCTGGTCCTGGCTCAGGCAAATGATGTGAATGCCCAGCTTGCCTTGTTTTCATGCCAGCAAGACCTAGCAGAGAGGTTAGCTGAGATGTAGGCTATAAATGCCCAGGGCCATGGGGAAACCTTGAATGACAAAAATGACAAAGGAAGATGACCCTGAGGTTTACCTCAAATCTTCTGTGCTTATTGCCTCTGGCCCAGTGGGATGCTAGATCCACTTAGGATCCTTGCTGACCAGACGTGCTCAAGCTGCATACCAGGTTCTGTCACGAATCGATGCACTGGGTTATAGGAAAGTTAAGGAGGCCATGTTATATCGCCTTGAGCCTTCCCCCAAGTATTACTAGTTATAGTTTCAGGCAAAAAAGAATAAGGGAGAGAAAAAAACCATGGAAGACATGTTAGCCATGTAAAGGTTTAGCTCAGTGCCCTTTCCAAGTAACAGACTAGTTGTAATAAAGAATGCATTAACAGACTGGGATTCAAAGAATGCAAATATTAGTAGGCTGGTGCCAGTCCCTGAGCACATCAGGGGATTTTTTTTTTTTTCCTTACAGAAACTCTGTGTTCTTTAATGCTCAGTAAGTAGTTAGGGTGTTGATTGAATATTTCCTTGAAAGAGCAGCACTTCCTGTATCAGAGTAGCAGTGCGTAATGATGCACATGAAGATTTCCCAGAGAGGATAATTGCCTTTAAAAAAAACAAACTTTCATGACTGTTTTCTTTTTACAAAGTACAGTATTTGCAAAGCCTGGTGTTCATTGTGATTGATCTATGGTTTGATACAGCCTAGTTATTGCAATGTGGAGTGACATTTCATAACCCTTAAAACATTGCATATTCAGTGATTCCCATTTTAAAGTAAGCGTTTCCATGTTACCCAAGTCTGGTACTCTGACTGGTAACAACTAAACAAACTGATTGAAATATATTCCCCTAGATCCCTTTGCATTTAATGTGTACAACTAAAACTCCTGAAGATGTGTGAGTAGAAAATAGAAGAGTTAAAAGCTACTTTTAACATTTTAATGTATACAAAAACAACTAACAGTATTCAATACCAAAATAACTGTGAAGCTATTAAATAACAATTTGACGGTAATCAATACCAAATAACATGCTGTCTGTCTTTATTAAAAGTAGAATTGTCTTTCACACTGTATGCCCAGAGTATAGGGAGAGAGAGGAATCTTATGCCTCTCAGCAAGGTACTGTCAGGCCTTGGGTCTGGATGCGGATGGAAGCAGGCACTTGTGCCTTCATGCACCACAGCTCCATCTCGCAATGAATTTGCCGGCATAGCTACTGTGATGTTTGCCAAAGCAATGAGCAAATTGTGACAACAGATAATTCTCCAGCCAGGAAGCAGGGAGAGAATCGCCCCTTGTGAGGGCTGTATCTCAGACACAGTACCTCCTAGGGATTACTGTTAAGGTGGTACAGCTTCAACACTACTCCTCGATTTACATCTGGGTCTGAGGCACATTCTCCCTTTAGTGCAAATGCTGTAATCTTTAAAAGGGGGAAGTGGGGACAGAGGGATGGGAGACTGAAGGGACATAACTTGATGGCCTCTCACTCCTACACTCTCTTCTATTGGACCTAGGCAGCCAGCAGTCATGAAATGAATGAATAAGCAGGATGTCTTTTTGCAGGAAAAGGCAGTGGGTTGGGGTGGCAAGAAGCAAGGCTGAGGAAGATGTGAAGCAGGAAGAACTGTTGATTCCCATGGTTCTGGCGTTCTGACTGAAGGAGTCCACCCTGCCATCTGCCTAGCTTATGTATTGTGCTGAAGGCGGCTGTTATATAGGAGAGCCTTTGACAAGATTTCCAGCTGTGGAAGGATGAGAAAAGACTGTGGGAAGAGGATATGAACCATGTGGTTCTGCCAACTATAAAATGTTTTTAAAATTTCTCCTGGTTTGGAACATAAAGTCCTCATTTTATATGGGAGCACTGACTTTGCGTAGGAGTTGGGTATGTGGAGGAGAAATCATGGGTAGTTAATATTTAGAAGAGACTAGAGCAAGCCACACTACCCTCATTTGGGGAATGGCAAGTTATTTCCAGGGGGAGTTCCCACTAGCAAGGTCAGCATCATTATCACTTTTTTTTTTTTTTGCTTTTGTGTGCATTTTGTGCAAGGCTCTCTTGTTTAATCCTCGTTTGTATAATGTTGCATTGTGTAAACAAAGCTGTGACCTTAACCTTCCAATACTAGTATAGGAGTGAGTTAATGTTAAATGAGCGGGGGAGGGAATGGGAATCTGCCAGGGTGAATGCCAAGTTTACATTCTTGTGAGGGCAAATGCGTTCCTGTAGCCTCTGTAGGAAGGGGAACAGCACTTCATGACAGATAACAGCAGCAAAATCTATTTATATATATATATTTGTTTTTCGTTTCAAATGCCAATTATTTTAGGATGTTTGATGTTTATATTTTTACTTTCACAACAAGAAAAATGCATAGTATATTTATGCATTTGATAAGTAGATTTTAACTAAGGGAATCGTATACAAAAAAAAAAAAATCCACTGTAACCACAACATATGCTAATACTGTAATTTATTGAAATTGGACAGCCCTATAGTTTTCCTTAGAGCACTGAGAAACATCTTGGTTGTTTCCACAGAAACAGTTTACATAAGTGCCAACCAATTTTAATTTGAGGCCAATTTTCTTTTTCTAAAAAACTGTGGTCAGAATGAACTTCATTTTATTTTTCACTGCATTAAAATCCTGAAATCAGGATGCAATAATGCTACGTTTAAAGCATAACATTCAAAGACTGTGAAACAAGCTGACAAAAGGAAGAAATTTTTCAAAGCAAGGCTAAATCTCCTTTGTGCAACACACAAAAGCATTTCTTTCTAGTGTATGGTTGGTATTTTGGTAATATGATTCCAGCAGCATTTGCATGTTTCCCTCTACCCTTTTTACATATTATTGAATGCACCTGCTGAAGTTCTTTGGTAATACATAGAACACAACACTAGGCAGATTGTTCTTAGGTGCTGTTCTGTGCATCATCATGGAAAAAAGGTTTCTGCCATGCTCCTGGACTGAAGGGAATAATCTGAGTTGTCATTCTTCCTCTGAAACATTTAAATAGTCTTAGATTTGAGCTCTGTTTAGAGCAAGTTCACACAGATTCACATATATATAATTGCATCTTTTTTTAAACGGTTATTTACATAAAAAATTTGGTTCTTCTCTGCATTTCCCATCTTTTGACCAAAACTATTATGCATTTTCATTTAACCTGTTTAGTTTTTTGGGGTTTGTTTTTTTTTGAGGGGAGGGAGTATTACTTGCTGTTAACTCTCTTTTGCTTAGATGTGGTTTTTTTGCTTGTCTTTTCTTTGTCAATTTTGGCTGGTTGGCTTAGTCCAGTGATTAGCAACCTTTCTTAGGCTGTGGGCTAGAATAATCCAGCTCAGAACATATTTAATAGATTTCATACATTTCATAGACATTAGGGCTGGAAGGGACCTAGGAAGATCATTGAGTCCAGCCCCCTGCCCCAGGGCAGGAAGTCAGCAGGGGTCATAGGATCCCAGCAAGATAAACATCCAATTTCTCTTGAAGGTGTTCAAAGTAGGTGTTTGAACCACCTGCGGCAGCAGTCTATTCCAGACGTTGGGGGCTTGGACAATAAAGAAGTTCTTCTGTATGTCCAGCCTGGTGGTGGATGGGTCATTTTTGACTTGGAGCGACATGGGCAGTGGGGTTCCGTAGGGCTCGGTCCTCAGGCCTGCATTGTTCAACATCTTCATCAGTGACTTGGACGGGGTGTAAAAAGCACCCTGTTCAAATTTGCTGATGACACTAAGATGTCGGGGGAAGTGGGCACGCAGAAGGGAGGAATAGGCTGCAATCAGACCTAGACAGGTTACAAGGGTGGGCGGATGAGAACAGGATAGGATTCAACACCGACAAGTGCA
>NW_017728943.1:53319826-53327835 GCF_001723895.1 Crocodylus porosus | reverse complement strand
CAGTGACCCTGGCAGAGGGTAGATTTAGGCTAGATATCAGGAGGCACTACTTCACTGTCAGGGTGGCTAGCATCTGGAACCAACTTCCATGAGAAGTGGTGCTGGCTCCTACCCTAGGGGCCTTTAAGAAGAAGCTAGATGTACACCTTGCTGGGGTCGTTTCACCCCAGTACTCTTTCCTGCCATGGCAGGGGATCGGACTAGCTGATCTATTCAGGTCCCTTCTGACCCTAGAAACTATGGAACTATGAAATGTTCCTGAAGGAGTTTGTGACCATTTGACCTTGTCATCCCCTGGGACATTCCCCCAGATCCTGGTGAGCACCCCTGATGAACTTATAGGTGGCCATGAGATCACCCCTGAGCCTGTGCTTTTCCAGGCTCTCGTCTGGACTCTTTCAAGCTTCTCCACATCCTTTTTGAATTGTGGAGCCCAAAACTGGACGCAGTACTCCAGCTGTGGCCTCACCAAGGCTGAGTACAAGGGGAGAATGATGTCCTGGGAGTTGCTTGAGAAGCATCTATGGATGCAAGCCAGCGTTTTGCTCGCTTTACTAGCTGCAGCATCGCATTGCAGGCTCATGTTCATCTTGTGGTCAATCATGACCCCCAAGTCCCTTTCAGCCATAGTGCTAACAAACATAGCACTGCCAAGCCTATAAGCATGCTGTGGATTTTTCCCCAGGTGGTCAGTTTTGCCATTGTCAGGTGATCATGGGATACCAGATTGAAGGCTTTTTTAAAGTCAAGATATATGATATCAATCTCTTCCCCACTGTCCAGGTGATAGGTCACTTGGTCGTAAAAGGAAATAAGATTAGTCAAGCAAGACCTACCCGCAACAAACCCATGCTGGCTATCCCTCAGTATGCTGCCATTGGCCAGTCTGTTAAGAATGGCTTCTTTGATAATCTTTTCTAAGTCCTTTCCCAGAAAAGAGGTCAGGCTGATGGGCTTATAGTTTGCCAGATCTACTTTCCTCCCCTTCTTGAAGATAGGCACCACATTGGCCTTCTTTCTGTCCTCAGGCACATCACCAGAGCACCAGGAGTTCTTGAAGATCCGTGCCAGGGGCTGAACTATGATGCTTGCCAGCTCCTTGAGCACCCTCGGGTTAAGCCATCAGGGCTGGCTTGAAGGTGTGCAGCCTTCTATATTCTCGGTCCCAGTTACCACTGCCATTGTTTCTCCCTGCCTTGGGAAGAAGAAGCCCCATGGCCAAAGCCCTGTATCTGGAGGCTGGATTCAATAGCTTTAAAGGGCAGATATAGCTCATGGGCGATAGGTTGCTGATTCCTGTGTAAGTCACTTGGACCCTATACCAGCAAGCTTTTATGAGTCAACTTCATTCTTTGCCTGTGAAGATCTGCTTTGACACTATGTAATAATTCACATGTTTGAAGGTAACAATATGAATAGGTGCTTGTAGTATTTAGGCTTTGGTGTGGTTTTTCAAAATAAAAAGTGTTTGTATTTTTGGCATTTTTGAAAATGACAGTTTTAAAAATAATGTGGTTTTTCTTTTTAAAGAAAAATCTGTAGAAAAGTTTGGACTCCAAAAAAATCTCTCAAGTTTTGGGAACTAGTATAACAAAATTCAAGCTCTATCCAGCTTTGAAAAATAGCCTAGTAAGACTGTCACTGCAGCTTTCAAAGTTTTCTTTTCTAATGTGGTGCTCCTCTTTCTTCAGATTGGAGGTAGGGGAAAGGGAAAAAAAATCAGTAAGACATGGACTAAAAGGGCCTATCTTCATCAAGACTTTATTTGCACGATTTGTTTAATAAGCCAGACAACATAATTTATTAGTGCTTTTTCCTCTTTCTCATGTGGTTGATACTTGTTACCGTGCTTTTGTGAGATATGACCCATTAAGACAGTTTCACTGAAAGCAATATGCCTTTTATCAAAGAGAGCATAATTCTGGGCCTTCTGGACAGTGTGGGCTGCAGACCTCCAGGCTGCATGGGCTTCAGCCTTCCAGCATCCCCCACACTGTGTACACAGAACACCCAACCGTCTTTTCCCTCACCCCATTCATAGCCTGGGCAGCCTGACTCTCCCCGGCATATGCATAGCCTGGGCACTTTAGGTCTCCCTTGCTGCATGCACAGCCAGGTAACCTGGCTATTCTCTACCACACACACAGCATGAGCAGTATAGGCATACTCATTCTCACAGTCCCAGTTCCAGTCTTGTAGTGAGGGCAGCATGGATTTCCTCCTGCTGCACATGCAGCACCCTCCCACCACCCAGCCCTGCCCCACCCTGAGGCACCGAGAGAGGAAGAAGAAGCAGGAGGAGGGAGGGGGAACCTGGTCACTCCAGCCACATAAGCTGCTGGAGCAGTGGGGAAGTGGAGCTGGACCAGGGCCTAGGGGCTGCACATTAACCTCTTGGGGGGCACATTCAGCCCTTGGTCTGCCAGTTAGACAGCCCTAGCATTACTGACAGAGGAGCAAGATTGCTTTCCTGTGAAGAAACAGAGAAAGAACCTAGAAACACCAGTACCTGGTTTGGAATGAGGGTGGTTAATGCCATCAAGAAGACAAAATTCAAGGGCAACCTGAAGAAAAAAGAAATTCTAGCCAGTAAGAAGCCCCTTGTGTTCACTCTTGCATTAAAGGTAGTACCACAATCAGAACAGCCAATTCCAAGACATATAAACAAGAAATATAAGCTATTAACAGCCAGTTAGAGAGGTTCAGAGATTAGAACAAAATAGAGGAAGCTTCCAAGCTAAAAATCAGCTGAAGGCAATAATGCCATAATACCCTAGGATCATGTAACACTAATTCTATTAAAAATTAATGCTGGCAGTTAAGAGAGGAAATTTGGATTAAACAACTATTCTGCTCTGCAAGAAAAAAAGAAGTAAAATGCAGAAATAAAATAATCAACAGAAAGGTGATTTGAAATAATTATCCAATATGCACCACCAGTGAAATAAAGTTAATTTTTTATGTGCATTTTATAGTTGATTCCTGAATATGAAATTTAAATGAGAAATGAAAATATATTGATTAACTACACTTATTTAAATTTTTCATATGAGGTCAGAATACAGAGTTCATGGTTGTAAGGGAAATACTTGACTGTGTGCACGCATGTGTATACACACATTATATATGTATATTTGTTTTATAATGTAATTGTTTTGAATTTTTAAAAAATCATATGAGTCATGCTGGCTACCTGGTAAGCAGCCTATGTGACCATTTTTTCCTAATGCCTTTGCATCAGATACATTGGTCTTTCCTTACAATCATAGAATCATAGAAAATGAGGGTTGGCCATTAGCTCAAAGCAGGACCATGCCAAACTAGATCGTCCCAGTCAGGGCTTTGTCAAGACTTGCTTTCAAAACCTCCAAGGATGAAGATTCTACCACCTCTCTAGGTAACCTGTTTCAGTGCTTCATCACCCTCCTAGTGAGAGAGTTTTTCCTAATAGCCAACCTAAACTTCCCTTGCTACAACTGGAGACCATTCCTCCTTGTTTTTATCTTTCCTTGACCACTAAGTATTAGGATTTATTTACAGAAGTTCAACAGGTTAAAAAAATTTGGTCTCAAAGGAGCAACAGAGAGGGGGGGAGGGTAGGAGAAAGAGAATGAACATAAAGATAGCAGAGATGTACAAATACAAAATATAGTGCTCTCATCAAACACTACTTAATCTAATGATAGTTTGTCCATGGTTTTGTAAGAAAAATTGTCTTCTGACATTCCCTACATATTTTAGGGATGGAAAGTCTATAAGGGTGGCACATTTATCATCACTGCAAGATGCAAAGTATAAACAATACATAAAAATAGACATAGTTATTATACCTGACCTTCCCTAAGCAGAAGAAAAGCAAATCTATGGGTGTGTCTACACATGCATTAATGTACTTTTCTTAATGTGCATTAAATATAATACTGCCAGTATGAGGTATTAAATAAATGTCCTTTTTAGGTGACAATACACAGTAGCCTATTCTGCGTATTAGCATATTAGCACAGTTTTTTATGCACCGCTTTAATGCTCAGTAGAATAGACTACTGTGCATTAAAGTGCACATGTAGACATGCCCTCTGTCTCTTAGTCATGCAATACTATAGTATATGAGTGCCTCCCAATGTTTTTATGTCATTTGTTTCACAGCATCCTGGTGAGGTAGGGAAACACCATTATCCAATTTTACAGATAGGGTAATTAATATACAAAGAAACTAAGGTCTAGGGTAAGAAGGGAACTTAGGCACCCAAAGTGAGACATCTGGGGAATGTAGGAGCTTTCTTTAATCCCATTTAAGTTCCTCTGTTTTCACCAGAAAACTTATTTGTGTGCCTCAAGTTTAAGCTCTCTTCTGACTCAAGTCATTTGGGTTTCACCAACCAGGCATCCATCCACCAAGGTACCCTGAAAGATCCAGTTAGACCATGCATGCCTAGACATGCCTAATGCACATTGAGAGTCTTGAGTTCAAAACCGAAGAGCACTTTCATTCAAAAACATGACGGAGGTGCTGGTGCTGGCTCTTTGGTGTAATAGCCTGCTGTGTAGAACACCTGTCCAAGAAGTAGAAGTCCTAGGTTCCTGGGCCTCTTCAGCCTGAGAGTATTCAAATCCACTCTATCATCTCCCAGATGGGAAGAAGGAGTCTTGAATTTCTGATCTCAGCTTCCAAACAAAGTGTATACATTTTGCACTAGGGAGTACTTGTATTGGGAGTGGCAACTGGTACCCAAGCTTTCCCCCTGCCTCTTCCCAGGCAAGTACCCTCACTGCTGGGCTACACAGTTATGTTCCTTGCTTGCTATCCCTCCTGCCCCATGAATCTTGAACTCTTTGCTACACAGTGGTTCAGCTTCAACAGGAGGGTTAGAGAGTGGTTTGATCTCAGTCTTGTATCTACTTAGGTGGTTCGTGTACTCTGCTAGGAGGTGAGAGATGTGGATTTGAGGCCCCTCAGCCTGAGTGAGAGAGATTATCTAAAACCCAGCATTTTCACTTCTTTTACTCTTTCACAACTGCAAAAGAGTAAGCAGTGGCATGCCCACAAGGGGGCAAGCAGGACACCTAAGTGCAGGAGGCGGCAGTGTGGGCCTGTGAATCCCAGTCTTACCTGGGTGCATAGCTAGGGCTGCAGGTAAGAGCATAAGCCTGTGAGAGAGGAAAGATTTCAGGCTCCTTTCTTTGTTGTTTTCAGTTGGCAAAAGGTGCCCCCTTTGCTCAGTGCCTTGAGTGCTGTTATTGGAAAGCTGCTTTCCTAATTCTTCCCACTTAAAGTATAGAAAATTTAGGAGCTTAATTTGGATTTGTGAATTCCAAAGAAGCTGGAGATGCTCAGTGTGTCCATGCCTAGATCTCTTATGCCAATCTTGTTTTAAGAGATGGTTCAGAATTGCATAGAAAAATCTGTGGTGCACCAGGAAATTGAAATGGGTCTTAAATGAAATCCTTCCTCTCTAAGTGGCCCTGTGCAAGCTGGGCAGCTTATCCCATGCAAGATCAGCACATGACAGGATGGCTAAATTACATCAAGATGTAATAGTAGACATCTTTCCAAGTAGTTCCAACTGTCACAAATGACTCCATTTCTAGGAATAGAGTAGAACTATGGGTGATTTCAGATGTTTCTGTGCGGAAACTCTTGGCAAGGACCACAAGATCCCAGCTGTGTTTGCAGATCACTTCCTCTTTGGATCTCAAAAGGCCTCCTTACTCTGCAGCCAGAACAATAGCAACTTATATTAAAATCCTGGTGAGGACACTGCCTGTCTAGAGATGAGTCCAGTGGCTTAACAGAACCAATGAAAGAGATGAACAGCAGAAATGTGTAATGTGGGCTCTCAGACAAACTTGGAGCCCAAATCTGGTACTGGGAGGTGGGAATGGGGATAATAACGACTGCAAGTACCAGGAGACTGTAGAAAAAGTACTAACCTCTTTCTGAAGATGATCTTATTTGGGAGGTTGGACTGCCAGTGGCAACAGGCAGCAAGTTTGCATTACACATGTAACAGGTTTACATTATCCCAGATGCTTGGAGAACTTTATTCAGCAGTCCTTAAAGTAGCTTCCATTTGTTTCTGTTGTGGGTTTAGCTTCAGTAGGTTCATATTGGGGCAGTGAGAGGGTAAAGAAATAGAAAGGGCACTGAAATAAAGGTTTCAGAATTCAGTTATTGTAGTAATTTCATATTGCTTTCTTGACTGTGAAATAATAGCCGATCATCACTTTGCAGCCCTGTCTTGTTTGGGGAACTGTCCAACAGAATAGAACCAAATACAGTGTAATGCAAAATAAACAAAACTAATTGGAACCTGAAAGGGAATGAATGATAAGAGTGTTTCTAAACCCCCTTTGGCTTTGGAGGAAAATGCTATCAATTTTTTTGTTTTTGTTTTTAGAATTAGAGCTTGGAGTGGGGGTGGAGGGAGGTGACCTAATTCAGGGCGACAGGGAGCTAGGTGGAGGTAGGCCAATTGTTCTATCTCAGCAAAAGTAATATCACCTGTTGACTTCAGACACAACAATAGTAGCTGGGGTGTGAATGCAGACACCCATCAATGCAAGGTTCAAAGAGCAACTGTGGTATGTTTCCAAGGCTAATGTCCTGTAGAAGCAAATGGCTAAAGAAAATCTTGGTCACGAGTAACTTAAATTAAGACATTTGGAGTTCCCAAATTAGAAGAGGTAAGGAGAAAAAATTAAGTATTAACAAATATCATTATTGTGTCCACAGTATGTATTTGCTGCAACCAACCCAGGTTTCCAGGGGAGATTTTATGGTCAATTAGGCAAATAACACTTATAAATATATTCTGACAAACATAAATGCTAACTCAAATGGAATTGTTGTGCTCAATTAGGTGAATAATGGATATTTAAAAGGTTCCAAACACCAATAAATTTGAAACAGCTCTGGAGGAACCTTTACAGCAGGAAAACAACATGCACTTAAGATACTGCCTTAGCACATATTTACTTAAACTAACCTGTAGTAGTATGCGTTTGTGCTGCTGTAGATGGAGGACGTAGAAAGGCCTTAACAAATCCTTAAGTATAGCATATACTTAACTAATAAATTGAAGTCACTCCATTGGGATCAATGCAGAATGTCATTCCATATATAGAGGTGCCCCAATCTTATTCATACAAAGGCTTCTTGTATTTCTCTGGCAATATAAAAAGATCCTAAAATGGCACAATGGGAAGGTATACATGTTCTCTGCAATGGGCATGACTACATGTGTGCCCAACTATGCAGTTCTTACTGCTAAACAAGTACTAAATGACTGAGCAGTAACTGCTGTTACTACACAGTCTCGGCACTGCATGGGTCATTTCTGTCTCTACTTGCAGTAGCATTGGCATCATAGTTTATGCGTGCTGATGCTACATTGCTGTAATGATGAGCTATGTCACTGTAGCTCATCGCTACAGTGGTGTAGCATCTCATGTAGATGTGCCCAATATGTTCCCTTTCCTCATAATCCCATGGAACCATATCTGAGCAAACTGTGAAGTTAAGGCTCTACAACTGTGACGGGAGGACTACTCTCCACAGCAGCCTCTCCCATCAGCTTTATATTTAGTAGATTCTACTCTTATCCACTGGAATTCTCCTGAGGAATGTGGCGGAATGCCGGGCTAGCGGTTCCGGCACCGCTTGGGGAGCCACGGGCTTTGTGGAGCGGGCGAGCGTGTGGCTTGTGGGGCGGGATTGGAGGTAGCTTTATAACCACCCTCGAGGTTCGCTGAGCTGGCGCAAGTAGACGACTTAGAGTAAGTTGTTAGTTTTCTTTGTAATAAGTCTATAGGATGTCCGTTGGTTCACGAGATTCCGGAGCTAGCCCTTGCGTTCCAACACTGGAACCAGTCCAGTGCTAGGTGCGGCTGCCGGCTCCTTAAGTCCCAGAACTGGTCAACAGCTCATTGAGATGGGATGTTAGTAGTAGAAGTTATTACAGAGCAGATATAAGGTAAAACAAAAGGTTTTATTCACTCACCTGGCCTCA
>NW_017728943.1:53304804-53318421 GCF_001723895.1 Crocodylus porosus | reverse complement strand
GAAGTGCAGTGCCCAGAACTTGACACAGTACTCCAACTTATGGCAGCACCAGTAGGGAGTCCACAAGGGTCCAACTCAAAAGGACAAATGGATTGGATTTAAGTTTTTTAGTAAAGTTATAGGTTTGCTGTTGTTCTTTGGCTATTCCATAGAGCAGGGTTGGCCAACCTGAGGTATGAGTGACACATGTAGCATAGACAGATTGTGTGCATGGCACTTGGCTGATGGGGGGCGGGGGAGAGGGATAAGCAACACAGCTGTAGATAAGGCAGGGAGCAGAAAATAGAGCAGCAGATGGAGTTGCACTTGAGGAAGGTGCAGGGTTAATTTATGGCACAGCTTCCAAAAAGATGGGCCTCCATTATCATGGAGCATGGAGAATTCTTGCTTGGAGAAACAATTTATAGGAATCTCAGAAAGTTCACATTCTCTTTATATGGGACTTCCCAGTGTGTAGCATGCTGTTTGTTAACTGTACATTAGGACTCAGAGTTTCCAAGAATGCCTGAAGAGCTGGCTGAACTGAGCATTGTGTGGTGAGGGTTGAGACATATCCTGTAATATTTAACTTTTCAGTAAATTCAACCTCATCATCATCATCACCATAACACAAGTTGGCTCTGAGGACTATAAATTAATACCCACATTTTTGGGGGAATTGTACTATATAGGTGTCAGTCAGCTTTGATACACTGCATTGTTTTGGGACAGAGCACTCCTTCTATAGTTTTTTCTTCCTGATTTCTCACTTCAAAAGTGTTTCTTTTTAATTAAAATATTTGTGTATCAAAATTCCATGTTTTAGTTGATTACATAGTTCCTATTTGGATCTTGAAATGCCAAACTACATGGGGAAAAATATACATTAAATATGATGGTGGGTAAATGTAGTATCACGTGAATAAAAGTTGCATTCTGGATTTAAATAACCTGATCAAAGGCTATGAAGTCAAAGGTCTTGTTTCTTATTTGAACTAAGGCAACTTTTTATCATTCTGGCATTGTAAAGGGACCCTTAAATGATAGTAAATCATAGTTACATTTAGTTTAATACTGCTACACAAGTAATGCAAATGAAAAATTTATTAAAAAAAACAAAAGTTATTTTGAATTCCACACAGCTTAACTGCCTGAAGATGTTAAAACTAGGTGCCAAGCTGTTTTATACAATAATTACTGACCTTACCAAAGTTTTGATGCTGCATAGCATGTGGTTTCTGAACTGTATCACTAATTAGCCAGTTGAGCAGGATGGCTAACCTATCTGGATCCAATATGTACATCCCCCGAAAGCTGGGTTCTGTGGATTATGCCATTTTAAAATTTAAAAAATACATCCTTAGGCTTAATGCACAGTTTTAGTCTTGAAGAAATTGTTCAGGATCTGTGTAAAGTTTATGCAAATTTGCACTTTAATTTAGCTGAGTTTAGTGACTATGTGAATTAGTTGTCGTGTAATATAAACATTTAGAGAGATACACATTCCCATATATACTCTTTTCTTGGACTTATACATTCAAAACTATCTGTCTTTATTTAATCTGGGACATTTTTGATGCTTTCTCTCTGTTTTCTCTCTCACTTTCCCATCTCTCCATCTAACACCATGTAGATCTGGCTTTATGCAGTAACTTTCATGTTGGTAAATAAGAATAACCCTTATATTTTAAAAGTCATGAGACACACACATATGAATCATTTTTCCATAGCATGTAAGTTAATTAAAACGAGTGTTTTATTATGTAAGCAGATTAGTAAATCATGGCAATACATTGATTGCACAGCAGTACTAGAGTCAAAGCATGAACCTAGACTTCTTGAATTACCAGAATAGCTACATTGCCTTGTAGTTGTAGCAGCAGTAGACTCTATTCCTCCAGGTAGGCCAGACACAATAAGGAGATGGAAAAGTTGAAAGTGAAAACTTGAAAGTAAGTTATATTTAGAACCCTGACCTTCTGGTTTTGAAACCTCTACAAAACAAATATCATCTTCTAAGGTATGATTATATGTACTTTGTGCACCTGTAGCTCAATTTGATATATTTTGAACTTTGTGGGCACACAAAATGCCAAAGCAGTTCCCTTATTTCAAATTAGGCTAGGAAATGTTTCTAAAATGCACAAATGAAGTATTAGAATGTCTGGTCAGAAAGTCAGTTGCTACCAAAAGTTTCAGAAATATTTGTTTTCTAGGCAACCGTCAATTCTCTGGATCATGGAGTACATATAAAAGGTCTAGTTAGGTGCCTGGTGAATCCGTTTGTAGCTGGCAAGCCCAAATGAGAGTGGCACCACTTGTTATAAATTTCACAGATCCGTATTCTTGTCTGAGTTGAAGTCGATGTTTACAGCACACTGTTTTCTTCTTTCTTGCTTTCCTTCCATCCTCTGGATCAACACCACTTCATGTTGAGCTGGACCCAGTGCCAGATGTTCCCTCCAGATTGAATGACATTCTGCACACTCCTCCCATACTGAATGTTGAATAACTTCATATCATTTTTGCACACATCGTGGTACTGCCATAGAGGGCAACCCCACTTTCTAAATCTGTCTTGAATCTCGCTGTACAAAATATTTTTGAGGATACGGTCTCCTTCCATTCTGCTGACCTGGCTGATCCATCACAACCTCCTCTTCTTGATAGTGGCTTCTAAGTGTGTCAGCCCTGCCTGCTCTAGCACCTCTATGTTACGACGAAGCTGTTCAGTCTTCTGATGTGCCTAGCATATGTAGTCTACGTTTTGAACCAGAAAGCAGGGATGACAGCGCACGGGTCTCATACATTCGCATCTTCACCTTAGTTGATAGCTTGTTGTTATTCCATGCACATTTCTGTAATGGCCTAAAATTCTTAACTGCTTTTCTGATTCTGTTAGATTTCTGCTGATTCTTAGCTTCTATTCAGTCTGAAGGTCAAGATTCCTGCTGATCATAGAACCCAAGTAGCAAACACTGTTAATGATCCCAAGGGATTTCCCCTCCAGAATGATGCTAGGCACTGGTTCTTCCACTCCTTGGTACATGATCACAGTCTTCTTGAGACTAATTGTCAACCTGAAGCTCTTCATGACACAGAAAGTGTGCCCAAGAGATTTTGCAGAGAAGAGACCAAGACGTCATTATCCACAAACAGGAAATCTCTCAGAACCAGTTCTTTCACCTTCTTTTTCACTCTAAACCTTGCAAAGTTAAACAATCCCCCATATAGTCTAGCTAGAAGACAAATGCCTTCATTGCTTTCCTTGAATGCATGCAGAAACAGGAATGAAAAATAGATGTTAAAGAGCACAGAGGCTGACACACACCCGTTTCATGCTGTTGTTGATGTCAAAGGCATTTGATTCCTCATTTTCATATGCTACAGTTGCCTTCATACCTTGATGTAGTGAGTAAGTCATGTTCAACAGTTCAGGGGGACAACCCAGCTTCTTCAGAATAGTAACACGGCCCTGTCTGTTGACAGTATCAAGGGCCTTTGTTAGATTTGAAGGCTGTGTGTAATGGTATTTGTTTTTTTCTACACTTCTCTTGCAGTTGCTTGACTGAAAACATCATATCAATGGTCGAGAGTCCTGGGCAAAAACCTCATTGACTTTCAGGATAGAGTCTTTCACCTAGAGACTGTAATCCAGGGAACATCATTCTAGCTAAATGATGAAGGTTCTTCTTAATTTTGCCAAGGTCACTCCCATTTGGAAATCGCTTATGCCATTTAAGAGGAAATGGTTGTATAGATAGAGCTTTTGACTCTCTCTTCTATAGAATCCTATTCTTTTCCGTAGAGTGTCAGGAAGGGGAGGATAGGGAATGAAGAACTTCAGCTTTCATGATGATCAGAAAAGGACAAATGTAGTGCTCATCTTTAAGAAAGGGAATAAGGAGGATCTGGAGAATTATGAACCAGTCAGTCTGACCTCAGTATCTGGAAAGATCATGGAGCAGGTCCTCAAGGAATCTATGGTGAACATGTAGAGGACAACATGGTTATTGGGAACAGCTAGCATACATTCAGCAAGAGCAAATCATGTCTGACCAACCTGATTTCCTTCTACAATTAGGTGACAGGCTCTGGATGGAGGAGAGCACTGGGTGTAGTATATTTTGACTTTAGCAAGGCTTTTGACACTATCTCCCTAACATTCTTATTAGCAAGCTACAAGATGCAGACTAGATGAAAGTAAAGTAAGGTGGATACATAACTGCTCAGTGAGAACTCATCAGTGGCTCAATGTCTAATTAGAAGTAGGTATTAAGCAGGGTTCCCCAGAAGTCTGTCCTGCTTCTAGCATTATTTAACATCTTCATTAATGACTTGGAGGATGCAAGTAAGTGCATACTTAGCAAATTTGTGGATGACACCAAGTCTGGTGAAGTTACAGATACCGTGGAAGGCAATGGTTGGAGCCAAAATTACCTGGATAGACTGGAAAAATGATCCAAAATCAACCAGATTAAATTCAACATGGGCAAAGTCCTATACTTGGGACAAAATAATTGTGTGCACAGCCAGGGAAACAATTGGCTAGGGTGCAGTACTGAAAAGAAGGACCTAGGGGTTATTGTAGACCATAAGCTGAATATGAGCCAACAGTGTGCTCTTGTTGAAAAACAAAGCCAACAGCATATTGACAGGAGTGTCACTTCCAAATCAAGAGAAGTGTTTGTTCTGCTTTATTCAGCACTGTCCAGGCCTCACCTGGAATACTTTGTCCAGTTGGCCCCATCCTTCAAACAGAATGGGAACAGACTAGAAAGAGTTCAGTAGACAGTGACAATAATGATTAGAAGCCCGGGAAGCATGACTTCCGCTGAAAGAGCTAGGGTTATTTATCTGGAGAAGAGAAGACTGAGGAGGGATTTGATAACAGACTTCAAATAGGTGAAGGGTGATTATAGAGTGGATGGAGATAGACTATTCTCTGTCGCCATAGGGAATAGGAGTAAGAACAATGGCTTCAAGCTGCAGTAGGGGAAATTTAGGTTGGAAATTAGGAGGAACTTTCTAACTCTTAGGGTGGTCAAGCATTGTTCAAGCACTGGAACAGGCTACCTAGAAAAATTATGGATTTTATGAGTAGGGTTTTCTGGCTAACTTTCCCTGGAAATTTTCAAGAGCAGGTTAGTTAGATACTTGGCTGGAATGGTTTAGTCAGGGATGATCCCAACTTGAGCAGGGGGTAGACTAGATGACTTTGCAGTCCCTTCCAGCTCTAATTTCCTATAATTCTATGGTTAAAAATTTACACAGAAAAGATTTCATTATTTGTTTAAATTTTATGTTTAGAAAAACTTTCTGCATACCCTGCTGAATATCTGTTACATACCACTGTTCTCTGCCTTTTTAAATTCTGTAACACTTTTCTCTCTGGCTAGAAAAGATATTCAGTTTTAAAACATGCGTATTTTTTCCCAAGTTTAGATCACATGTTTGTGTAAAAACAAGCTTAGGCATGTGAGCTATGCTGCTGGAATTGGAACGGTAAGAAAAATATTAAAACCTTTGCTTCAGCGATTCCATATAAGTAAACATTTTATTAGGAAACAGCATCCTGGATGAGTTATGTCATTTTATTTATGCTGTATATATGAGTTAATCCATTTGCATGTAATATCATATGTATTAGTCTGTGGAAAGGTTTTCCATAAAAAGACCCAAAAAGAGCAGGGGAAGCTTAAAAAATTCTGGTCCTGTAGCAAAGTTTACTGTGAAATTCTTACTTCTGATTTTAAAAATATTTTTCTCAGTGGAAACATGATACAGAGCTTTTAAAAAAACGCTTGAAGTGAGGAGCTCTGCTTATTTCATACAGGTAATACCTCTAGGAACGTGGTGGGGAGGGTTTTTTATATATTTGTTTCTTTTATAAAAAGAAATATATAAGAACCTGAAGCCAGCCTGGGTCTCTTACCCAGTCTGTGTCACTGAATTGCAAAGAACCTTAACTTTGGTATTAAAAAAGGCACAGGAATGGGTAGGTAATGCTGGCACATTTATGACTTATGTACCTACCTTCTGTTTCCTGTCTTAAGCCTTTTTATTTAATCAAGTTGCTGAACAAATCATTTTCTTGGAAACTTTCTTCAAAAGATTATATAAGATTAGAAGAGCTAAAGGACATGATAGAAACTAGAGGTAGGCTAAATCAAAACCCAGGTTCTCTGCACTTACAAACTGGCTGTGTCTACATGAGATACTTTACTGTGCAGTAGACTAATCTACTGTGCAGTAAAGTATCGTATATATGTGCAGGCACTTACTGCTCATTAAATTACGCTACTGTAAATGTATTGTGCAGTAAAACCAAATAGCATTAATTGCACATGTAAATGCACCCACTGTTGAGAGGTGAAATCTGATTATAGCATTTCAGCCCATTCCTAATAGAGTGCAGAGTGGCGGCTGCATTATCAATGCAGTAAAAATGCTGGGGGAAGTGTGTGCATCTGTACATAAGCATTTTTGGGGTCTTTCCTAACTGTGGTAAGTACTTGCTTTCCCAAGCAGTTTAATAGAAACCAACAGAGCTATGCTGGATAATTAGATATCAATGGAAGCAGAGATTCATAAATTGGCCCTCAGGAACTATTTCCATTCTACTCACACTATAATGATGGCAAGACCTGGATGGAAGAACTTAAATTACTTTCTAAGGCTATTCCTGCCCTACTGTTTGGGCTTCCTTATTATAGAAGTAAGCAAAACAATTAACTATTCTACTTTTTCTTACACTAGTCCTGTTAAAGTTTAACTGTTCTCTCTGCTCCTGTTACAGTACCAAGTAGGCTTTAAAGAGAGGGGTGTGGTTTGCAAGTTATATTTGCTCTCAACTTGTTTCATACTTTGTTCTGCTAAAATGTGTTGTGCTTAATTTATTCCTTTGCTTGTATTGTGATATATAATCTTTAAAGAACATAAGAGTGAAATATTTGTTTTCCTGAATGTGAGTCAAGAAAACAAGCAGGTTATGAGAAGAGGATGAATGTGTAGAAGGCTTGAGGTCTAAGTGTCCTGTGATTCACTGTGAATTTCATTATTTAGGTATCTTCAGGATCTGACCCCCTGAACAGCAAAAAAAAATTTTTACCTTGAATATGGGACTTGATAGTGTGGCTACCCTGGATGTGCCTTAGCATGAGTCTCAGGATTTTTGCCAAACAGCCTTTTGCTCGAAAGGATTCAAAAGAATAATGCTGTAGAATATGAAGGCTTGTTTGTTTGTTTGTTTTTTCTGTGTTTTTGGTTGCTTGTTTTGGTTTGTGTTTTTTAGACGAAATGTGAATAAAAGCTTAGGTTTTAATAAGAGTAGAAGTGGCCTGTCAATAGGATTGGTTTTAAGTAATGGATAACTGTAGTCACTGACAGATGTTAATGTAAAGGTGCAATGAGATTTGATGTGGAATCCCACGATCGTGCTTCCTGCCATGCACCTGTGGCATGGCATAGCAGTAAGTGTGATTGTGGGCATCCCACATCAGATCCCATTGCACCATGTGGCTGGTGCAGGAGGAGCCTGATCCCATTTGGGACCTCCCAAACTCTGGAGCATATGGGAGTCTTCAGAGGCTCCCATATGTTCCAGCAGCTGGGAGCACTGGCCACACATTCAGTCAAAGTTGTGATAAGAACCAGCTACAAAGTTATTGCACATATTTTTGTGTAATAGCTTAGTGGCTTATTTCTCATTTTATCACTCCATTAATTGAATGAACATGTGCCTGGGTCACCCCTTGAGATGTGATTAGCCAATTAATCATGTCTTAAGTATAGTGTCTGTCAGGGCCTGAAGCAGATAATCTCTGTGTGCAGCCACATTTAGCTGAGCACCAGGACAGACACCAGATACTTCATGGCTAGATGATAGGTTGGTTCTCAGTTTTCTTATTATCACTCTCTGATTTTTCTCTAGTCAATTGCAGGATTAGCAATCCAAAGCACAGGAGTTTCAGGACAGCTGGTAATAAGAGAAGATGGTGTGCTTTTTCCTGTGTCCCCAAGCCCCACAATATATGTGGGATTAGACCCTGTCTAAGCAGGTGTAATTTAATTTATATTACCCTGCCAGCAAGGCTATCATTTGAAAACTAAAAAGAAACCAGATTTTTACCGTCGAGAAAGAAAATATCATTTTATACTGACTCTATAGTAGGAACGTGAATGTGACACAGGGGAAAAGACATGTAATGAAGTAGGTATAGTGCATGTGGATGGAACCTTAACATTTTATGCCATTCCCCCTTTCTTTTTCAATTAAAACAAATACTGAAGCAAAGTCCAAAAATGCTAAACAACAGAGCTAAACAAGCAAATGACAGCAATACTTTAAAAGAGCATGTAAGCTTCACTACATTAACTTTGCTTCATGATCAGCTAGAGTGAGGGCTGATCAGTACTTTTTTTGGGGTGTAACTAAAAATGTAATTGAGTTTATCATTAATTAAGCAGATATCAAAAGTTATGTCATCATTTACTCTCCTTCCTCTGCCTAGCTATGAGTCTTTTATAAAGCAGGTTGCATTGAGTAAACTAAGTTACTCTGAGTTATGTTGCTTAGACTTGTTGTCCATTTGCAAGCATATATTCTAATTGTAGTTATTTCCATGCACCGAGAGACTATCCAGACATTCTGCACTTAAGCACAGCAAAGTGACATCATATAGCAATTGGCTAAATTCATCCCTAGAGTACCCACATTGACTTCTCTTCAGCTAATATGTCTGAATTTACCCACAACGGGGCAACACGATTAAAATAATCAGAATTGAAACTAAAAACAGAGTTCGACCCAATATTCTGGTCATAACTTCATATCTCTCTATTTCATTATGTTTATGTCATTTGCAAATAAATCTTGATATTTTATGAAGTACTGAGCTGGCTCTGTAACACACAAAACTAGAGTTGGCTTTTGGTGGTTGTGGGGAAACTAGGAACACTAAATAGTATTAGAGACAATCATAGATTTAAAAGGATTTTATTTTCTTTGTATGCGACATAGCAAATAGAATTAGATAACCTAAAAAGAAATCCAGAATCAAACTTCTGAAAGAGAGTAAAGTAGTCAAGTTTATTTGACTGAGGATATTATTATTGGTCCTATTTTTCTCTGGTGTCTTGACCTTGCTAGAGTTCATTTAGCATGTAATGGAAAAAAACAACCACTTTGATAGCAAAATACAGGAAATGCCTTCAATCATGGCTGATTACAGTAACAGCTTTTCTTCTGTTGTTTTTGTTAAAATAATGCCCTTTATGCATGCCTGAAACAATGTAGAATAATGCTCTGGAGCCCACTTTTCAATGTCTGAGCCACATCTATGAATCTTGTATGAAAATATGTATTTTACTGGTATTCAGTTATGCAAAACTTAAAAATGAATTATGGACTGTAACTTCAAAAGCTTGATGGTGTGTCTGAGATATGTCTTGCAATGATGTAATCATCACATGGTAATTGAAGGCTTTTCTTTTAACTGGATTTTTTTAGGGTTTATTGTGCAAAAATGGGAGTTTTTCCATTGACTTGAATAGAAACAGGATAAAATCCATGACAATAGAAAGCCTACAAGATAAGAGAAACAGTTATTCTGCCCATGAAGCATGTACAAAATACTTTGCATGGAAATTGTGACTGACTAACTGATAAACCTTTTTAACCTACCTGAGTCAATTTCCTTGTCTAATAATTCCCTACTTCATACAGGCAGTTATGATGAAACTGAATTCACAATCTCTTTAAACGAAGAACTACAAAAGTGTTAGGGCCTATTTAGAATGCATAATTGCAGTTGCAAGGGATCCAACTCTTCTCCTCTTCCCACAAGATCCTGACAGTTAAGATTTTGTATTTCCAGTTAGCCAGAAAACCCTGGTCATGAAATCCAGATATTACTATGTTTTATGTTACTTTCCTAAATTATTTTGTTTCACTGGTTGGCAAAATATGGCAACATTTGGAATTTTACCTGTTTCATAGCACTGATCAAAATAAACATGAGGTTTTTTTCCATAAATCAGAGTCCTTTTGAACTGATCTGGATGCAAAATCAAAAGACAGTTTATCTATGGATAAGTTTGTTCTCTAAGAATTTGTTGACATTTCTGCAGCATTCCACTATCAAGACTTGATCTGCCTAGAATTTTCTGCTTCATGTCATCGTTTTAGCAACTTTCATCAAGTGGTTTTGTGAGATAATGACTTAGCAGTGGGTTTTTTTAGAGGATAAAAAGCATACATAACAGTTTTAGTTTGCATGTTGCTGCACCTATTATAATCATATTCACCTTATTTATAGTTCTTTAAATAATAATTAGATAAGACTATGAAGCACTGAACCTTATCTAGTAAGAAACATGGGGCCAAATTCTGTCCTCAGTTAAACCCAGGCAACTCTTTGCCCTCAGTGGAATTACTACTAAGTTAGTATTTTGTCAAACTGTGATTCTACAGTGGCATACACATTGCATTTTGGAAGGTGGCATCTTGTCATTTGAAATCTGTCCTCCCTGGCCAGTGTGAATATAAACACTACTTAGAGCTGATAAGAAATTTTTTTATTCGTTTTTTAAACTAGAAAATAAGGACTTTCCCCAGGAATGTACCTATTTCAAGGAAGGTTGGAAAAGGGGGGGTCTCAGACTCAGAATGGAATATCTGGTTAGAATGGGAGAAAGTTTACGTAAGAAATCCACCCCTGCATAGCTAATAGCGGTGGATGCCCTTACCTGAAATACAGGAGCTCAAAGTATATCCAGTAATTGCAGTGGTGGCAAAGGCTGTCTAATCAGACCTGAGACTCTGGGCTGTATACAGAAGTTGCTTTTTTAAATCTTTTAAAGTGTTTTATTGCCATGACTTAACAGAAGTGCATGGCTTTACAGCATTTAAAAAATGGGTACAGTGCTTTAAATTAACTCCTGTTAAATAAGGTATCAAATTTGAAATGCTGTATTTTATAGAACATTAGCAGCCTATAGTGCTTTAAATAACTTCTGTATGCTGGTCAGATTTCTGCCTCCTAGCCTGAAACATGCAGGGAGGATCAGAGTCTCCCCCCACCAACACTGCACTTTTGTCATGTTTAAGATTGCTGTAACTTTATAGTGCTAAAAAAGTGCTCTAAATTACAGCACCATAAACATGCACAGACCACTTCCCCTGTACACACCCCTGGTGTCTTAGATAGACAAAACGAGGGGTATGTGTGAACGACACTTTAAAGTGGGTTAAATGCTTTTGCACTGCTTTAATGATGTTGGTGTTTGCATGCGTTACCGGTGTATTGCGCATTAATTCCAGCTGCCGTACCATATTCATATTACCATATTACCATATTAAGGTAATGTACCTTAAGTGACTTTGAAGTACAGCAAACTAAAATACCTCCAAGGAGTTTTAGTTTCCTGCCCTACAACCATGGAGCAAAGCACTGGGTTCCGTGCGGCTCAGGGACTGTGCAGGCAGCCCGGCAGCAGCTTAGGAAGGCAGGCTCCACCAAAGAAAAAAACAAAAGCAGCAAGCCTGATCTTTTTATTTTTTTTTCCCCTGGAGCCTGCCTGCCTACATGAGCTGCGTGGGGACCTGGTCCTTCCCTCCATAGCTGCAGTGCCCTCTCGGGACCACCCGAGCTGGGTACCTGAGGATGGGTGCTGCCTGGGGGGGCAGCCACTGTCACAGAGGGAAGCACCAGCCCCACCTCCCACAGCCCAGGGGCCACTCTGCCTGCTAGCAGCTTGCCCTCCTCTCCCCACCCCCAGAGAGGCAGGTAAGACATGCACGTACATGACACAGGGGTTTACTTTGCCTTAAATTGAAGCAGTGTTTATAAAAACCCAGTGCTCCAATTTAGAGCCCCTGTTTCAGCTACACACTCCCTTACATTCCAAGTGAGTGTTCTCAAAAGGGTTGTGTTTCATTTCCTTGAGAAACATTGAAAAGTCTTCAGTTTGTCTCAGTGTGGAAGGGAAGAAATTTCAAAATCTTCATAAGTTTCATAAAATGGGAAAACTGTTTTTGCCCAGTTATAGCTATAATCTCCTGAGGTAGACTATCTTCATACTAAGTGGGCCTAATTCAGGGTTTAGCAGAGGCAATTCCATTAATGACAATTTGTATTTGGCACAATAGCTCAAATTCTCAAGTCCCTATTAAGACAAAATTTTCAATGGGAGTCAATGGCAGTGTTGTTTGAATAAGGATATCAAACCAGAGCCAAGTGGAAGATTCTGTTCTGACTCTAAGTGACATCCCTGCATCAGAGTTAATGCAGGATTGCTGAACTCCCCAGTAAGACACAATTTTTCCATAAACTCTAGAAATGAGTACAAAGTGCCTTGATGCTCTGGGCAATACTGGCAGAGAATGACAACCTCTGAAGTGGGAATAGAGACCACTTTCTTCTATGCCTGGACAATTTCTGAAAATGTTATGCATCACGTGTATTTGAACTTTAAGAAAGTTCACTTAAGTTCACATATAAAAATGTGGAAATAATAAGAAAGGAAAAGCTAAACAAAGGAAAGCTGTTGAGTACTATATATTTATTTGTCTGCACATTATTTTAAGGAAACCTAGTGTAACAAGATAAGCAAATCATGAACTTTTATGTCCTAAGCTGTTACCGCCAATTGTAATAAAGTTATAGTCGAAGCCATTAAAAATCCATATATAGAAATTATTTTATATAAAAATGTTTTCATGCTATCAGCAAAGTCATTACCCACTTAAGTTACAGGTAGGAGTTATTAATGGTTTGCCTTTCAAAAGCCACTATCAAGTCAATTTAGACTTTTGCAAGTTAATGATCTTTTTCTGCCTTGGGGGCCAGTTAACTAAAGTGGATCCAGCTGTTTTATGGCATAGGGCCACAGAAAGTGGCTTTTTCAATTGAGGACACTACAACTTCCCCCTCAGCAACTACTGTTGGGAAATGAAGGGAGATTTTCAAAGACACATATTACAGTTAGGCATGTAACTGTTTTCTTTCATTGGGAGTTACCCCACAAACCACCATTGTGTCTGTCCATAACATAGTCTCCCAAGTGAAATGGTGGTTACACTATTTCAGCATTTAATCCTAAATAGGCTGGTCAAAAACTTGCCCAGATGGAAAATTTCTGTAACACAGTGGTCACCATTAAAAGTTGGCATTTCCCATTAGTCAGCACCCTGTGATTTCCTTGTTTAACAACAACAACAAAATTACATTAAGTTTGTTTGTGACCATTATGGGCTCCCCCAGCTTATATTTCTTTGAATTTTTCTGAAACAAACTGTTTGTGGGGGATTCAATCTTAAATTGGCCATTAATTAATATTAAAATATATAGAATGAACATATCATTAGTGTGAGTGGTTTATTTTTTATTAATGTAGCATGTAGAGAATTACTAGTATTAATGCCTCCAGTAGGGTAGTGTTTTATATGATGAAAAGTGTTTCCCAGACCTTGGCCTTACTCCTGCAACATGATGTCCATTAGCAGGGTTTTGTGTCTTTTCAGTGGGGCTTATGTGGGGAACGGGTCTGCCATGTGTGCATCATATCTAATCTGCAATTAGCAATAAAAGTTTCCTACTGGACACACAGCCTGCTGGATACAGGTAGAGCTGGGGA
>NW_017728943.1:53286168-53304793 GCF_001723895.1 Crocodylus porosus | reverse complement strand
CCACTCTGCCTGCTAGCAGCTTGCCCTCCTCTCCCCACCCCCAGAGAGGCAGGTAAGACATGCACGTACATGACACAGGGGTTTACTTTGCCTTAAATTGAAGCAGTGTTTATAAAAACCCAGTGCTCCAATTTAGAGCCCCTGTTTCAGCTACACACTCCCTTACATTCCAAGTGAGTGTTCTCAAAAGGGTTGTGTTTCATTTCCTTGAGAAACATTGAAAAGTCTTCAGTTTGTCTCAGTGTGGAAGGGAAGAAATTTCAAAATCTTCATAAGTTTCATAAAATGGGAAAACTGTTTTTGCCCAGTTATAGCTATAATCTCCTGAGGTAGACTATCTTCATACTAAGTGGGCCTAATTCAGGGTTTAGCAGAGGCAATTCCATTAATGACAATTTGTATTTGGCACAATAGCTCAAATTCTCAAGTCCCTATTAAGACAAAATTTTCAATGGGAGTCAATGGCAGTGTTGTTTGAATAAGGATATCAAACCAGAGCCAAGTGGAAGATTCTGTTCTGACTCTAAGTGACATCCCTGCATCAGAGTTAATGCAGGATTGCTGAACTCCCCAGTAAGACACAATTTTTCCATAAACTCTAGAAATGAGTACAAAGTGCCTTGATGCTCTGGGCAATACTGGCAGAGAATGACAACCTCTGAAGTGGGAATAGAGACCACTTTCTTCTATGCCTGGACAATTTCTGAAAATGTTATGCATCACGTGTATTTGAACTTTAAGAAAGTTCACTTAAGTTCACATATAAAAATGTGGAAATAATAAGAAAGGAAAAGCTAAACAAAGGAAAGCTGTTGAGTACTATATATTTATTTGTCTGCACATTATTTTAAGGAAACCTAGTGTAACAAGATAAGCAAATCATGAACTTTTATGTCCTAAGCTGTTACCGCCAATTGTAATAAAGTTATAGTCGAAGCCATTAAAAATCCATATATAGAAATTATTTTATATAAAAATGTTTTCATGCTATCAGCAAAGTCATTACCCACTTAAGTTACAGGTAGGAGTTATTAATGGTTTGCCTTTCAAAAGCCACTATCAAGTCAATTTAGACTTTTGCAAGTTAATGATCTTTTTCTGCCTTGGGGGCCAGTTAACTAAAGTGGATCCAGCTGTTTTATGGCATAGGGCCACAGAAAGTGGCTTTTTCAATTGAGGACACTACAACTTCCCCCTCAGCAACTACTGTTGGGAAATGAAGGGAGATTTTCAAAGACACATATTACAGTTAGGCATGTAACTGTTTTCTTTCATTGGGAGTTACCCCACAAACCACCATTGTGTCTGTCCATAACATAGTCTCCCAAGTGAAATGGTGGTTACACTATTTCAGCATTTAATCCTAAATAGGCTGGTCAAAAACTTGCCCAGATGGAAAATTTCTGTAACACAGTGGTCACCATTAAAAGTTGGCATTTCCCATTAGTCAGCACCCTGTGATTTCCTTGTTTAACAACAACAACAAAATTACATTAAGTTTGTTTGTGACCATTATGGGCTCCCCCAGCTTATATTTCTTTGAATTTTTCTGAAACAAACTGTTTGTGGGGGATTCAATCTTAAATTGGCCATTAATTAATATTAAAATATATAGAATGAACATATCATTAGTGTGAGTGGTTTATTTTTTATTAATGTAGCATGTAGAGAATTACTAGTATTAATGCCTCCAGTAGGGTAGTGTTTTATATGATGAAAAGTGTTTCCCAGACCTTGGCCTTACTCCTGCAACATGATGTCCATTAGCAGGGTTTTGTGTCTTTTCAGTGGGGCTTATGTGGGGAACGGGTCTGCCATGTGTGCATCATATCTAATCTGCAATTAGCAATAAAAGTTTCCTACTGGACACACAGCCTGCTGGATACAGGTAGAGCTGGGGAATGGGGAAGTATTTTGCCAAAGGATTCTATGGCAAAACCTGATCTTACATAAAGACATGGAAGATCCTGCACAGTGAAGTGTGTCAAATTCATTTTAATCTAATTGAGAAAGCTGAAGGTCTGATTAGACTTAGATTTCAGCTGTTGGTCCAAAGAACTCTGAATGCCCCCTTTCCCCTGCCCCAGCTCAGGCCAGGCAGCTCATTGCTGCTAGCTTCCCCCTCCCTCCCTGTTGAATGCCTCAGAGCTGGGGGTGGGGGCATGGCTGGGGAGAAGAGGCAGCTCTTCAGCTCTCTGCTCGCCTGCAGGCAGGCTTGATCTACCCTTGACCTGAAAGGCAAACATCTGTTGGGTTGGGTGGGAGCACTCTAAGTCATGGTGCTTTTTGTAAAGTGCTGTGAGTTAGAGTGGGAGCCCAAATGTCTGTCAGTCCCCTTAGTTAAATATTCTGGAGGACAAGGTATATGTTTGAAGAACTGGAATTTCAGATAATGGTCAAAAAATTAGCAGATTCTGATGGACATGACCCTCCTACAGATAGCAGTCTCTAAGAACTCACTACCATTGTGATTTTACTTAAAATACAGTCCTGACAAAAGCCTGTGGAAAAAAATTAACTTTGTTTCCAGGTACAGACAATCCTATTAAAGCTTCTATATTCCAGAAAGCGCTTAATCTTAAGTGTATCAGAATGTAACTTCCATGAATGAAATAAAATCTTGTTTATCAATGTGCTAGTTCAAACTGGTGTTTGGTATGTGATAAGAGTTCAGAGAACCTTTGTCATTTCCAAGCACAAGCTTCAGCTGCTGTGTAATGGTTCCACTGCTTCTCCATGCCTTAGAAGGGGCAGTTTCCTTCCCTTCTGCCTCCTGTGGGTTCATTTATGACCAGCCTGGCCATTCAGGGTTTGTAGTGCAGGCAGGATTTTCCCATAGAAAGGAACAATGGTAATGGAAATGATTTCAGATGCTTTCTTCAAAGGGTTTATTATTGCCTTCAGGAACAAAGTAAAAGTTAAAAATTATAAAATATCTCTGGGCTTTTTTTCTTTGGACAATTAATCAGTAAATATGTACTGCACTGTATCCTTTTTTGTATTACTCTTAGTGTTTACCTCTAGCATAGGCTTCCGGTATACGCCTAGGACAAGTAACAAATTTGTATTTAAATTCTTAATTTTTGCATTTCATTCAACCAGAAAGAAAGCCTTTGCCATCACTGCAATTATTGGATATTAACTTGTACAGTAAATGGAACTCTAGGATCCTTTTAACTTGCACCACACACACTGAAATTTATGTTCTTTGTGGTTTTGTTTTTTATTTTTAAGTTGGAGTAGAAACAGCTGCTGCAGATATATATATCCTTATAAAATGATTCTTTGCTTAAGCCAGTGTGTGGCTCTGTTTCTTAGCTACTTGGTCTTGTTGTTCCAGTGTGGATTTAGATACAGTAGCTCATGTTTACTCAAGTCAGACCCTATGGTATAAGATATTTGGCAGGCTTTCTGAGTGGAACCCAATTTTACTTGCTTCTTTAATACACGTAACATTAGATATTGGTTAATATCATATTATAATCATCCTATTCTTATTGGAAGTGAGGGCATTTGTCACTTCCCAGGAAGAATGTGGTACAGAATTGGACCCAGGATGAGTGGCCACTGTGTATTCAACCCTGCAATTCCCTCATGGATCACCAGCAGCCAGCTTAGCATCTTTCCATGCACTCTCTCTTCTGAACTGAACCAATCTTAGTATTACATTCCTGGACCTCTCTTGAGATCCTACCTATCACACTAGCTTCTATGGTGATTTTGATGTTGGCAAGTGCTCAGAAATCAAAACCAAGGCCCAAATCACTCTTTTTAATGCTTTCTGAAAATAAAATACAAAGTTAATAAGAGAGTATATTTTAAGTAGCTGACTGCTGAAGTCAACTGAACCATCTGTACAGTAGCTCTTGGCAGACCAACCAGGGAGAGGGATAGCTCAATATATCACTGCTGCATTCAGGCAACCCAGGCATTTCCCTAGCGTGACTGGTTGGGTTGTTTGCAATTGCATGTAATTACTCAGGTTGTAAGAACTCAGTTTGCCAGGCACAGATGAGTTTTTTTAGTCCTGGGAAGAGAACAAAAACAGAGGAAAAAAAGGGAATTTAACAGACCTTTGTCACTGAGCTGCCTGACACTATATCATTTGGTAGGCTCTGATTTAGATGCAGACAGCTGGCACTAATACTGGGAGACAAATAAAAGGCAAAATGGATGATTCTGTATGGACAGTTGTTCTAAGTTTCAGAGAGTGATGGCTATTTACTAACTATCCAAGTTAACAGAATAGTTGCCTTTTCTTTGAGCAATTTGAGGGAGTTACAGCATTACAGCTGTCAAAAACTACTGCCTCTCTATGTCTTGTTTAAAAAGCCAGAAGCTGTGTATTCTCAACTTCTATGAGGACTTTTAAAATCTTTTTGAAGAGCTTTTTCTTTAATTCTGAGCTAATTATAATGTTAAATTTACAGGATTAAAACTTTTCTCAGAATCCTTTGCTTTTCCGTTTGAATAGACGTCAAGGTAAATGTTTTTTCATGACTGCACAATCAGACATTACTTCCCAGTTGCATATTGCACAATAATGAATAAATAGCTATTCAGTTAAAATTGAATTTTTTTTTTAAACAGAGGGAGCTGGTTCTTGAAGCTCTTTATATGGTACGTCAATACAAACACTGGTCTATTGCCTTGGCTGAGGTCATTTTGCATTATGAGACAGGTGATCTTGGGTCAGAAGTTCTGTTGTAGGACACTTATCTAATGCTACAGATGTTGGGACATTGCGGAGGTGTGAAAAGGTGAATATATCCTGCTATGTTAGAACCATTAAGGATGGGTTGTGCATCAGTTTTCCAGTCTTGAAAGAGCTTATACGAGTCAAAATGTGTGTTCACTCAGGAAATGCACAGATGTAGTGTAAACAAGAGGACAGAAAGGAGTGCAGAGTGAGATAGTGGAGAAGAGAACCTTGCAGTGGTCCTGTTAGCACACAAGTGCACACACTCCACTGCACCAAAAGGCTTGTGCATGTATATGCATGTTTTTAGTAACCTGAAAATCAACAGTTGCAAGGAAAATATTTTCTGTGTCCAATGAAAGCAAAAAAAGAATATGCTATGCTATCTTTCTGATGAATGAAAAACTATATGATTTATTTTTTAGTGGTAAGGGTTAATCTGTCTTCTGAATTCTCATCCTCACATGATACCTGCTTGCAATTTTTTTATGGACCCCAATACAATATGAAGCTCTGGCTCTTGACAGTTGTTTGCTGTTGTATTTTAATTATATACTTATCTTCCTCTTTGGTCTTTTATGGGATGTAGTGACTCAGGTTGCAAGCTCCCATTTAGTTACTTCACTTTCTTTTTCCAAAGTTTCATAATTTATTGTTTTTATACCTGATAACTTGAAATTAATTAAATACTCTGACTTGTTTTAAATACAGAAAATCTTGCTTCCTTGCTAGATCTTTGTTTTACTCACTATCTGTAAATATTGACATTTTGTTAGTCTTTCCCCTTGCCTCTTTACTTCCTACATGCTTTTCAATGGGAGTTATATTAGTATTGTTTTAAAGTCTCCCTCAAATTTTTCCTAATTTTTTCAACTCTAATACATCTTGTACCTATGTTAACAACAGTTGATCTGTATTAAATTCTGTTGACTCATGAGTTATCAAATTGATGGTCATGGTTGTACATGGTAGGGTCCTAAAAATATTTCAGGAGATCTCAACCACTCCAACTTTTTGTAGCTGTAGGAAGGTGTCCCAGATGTTTTTCTTTCATCAAGTAGGGGTGCAGTTTATAAAAAGTTTTGAGCCACTTAACACATGACTGATCATTTACCAGCAGGTTTAATCTTGTGATGGACTTCTCAGAAAACTAAAATTAGTCTTCTTATCTGTTTGTATGTTAGTTATCCCAGTCAGGTTGTACTAGCAAGTTAAATGGACTTTCTAAATCCTCCACTACTGATCAAAATGTCACCTTTTGGGAAAATAATCCATAGGAATGACTGTGCCACTATCCTTCTCTGCCATATGGTGGCCTCTTGCTGTTCTGTTTTATTATTGTCTAGGTTTGTCTTGGATTACAAGCTTTTTGGGCTAGTGACTGGCTTTGTCTCTTGATTTAGCATCAATCACGCTGCCCTTCAACAAATGTCCACTTAATAGGTAATAGAAACTGCCCCCATGCCTTCTGCCAGCATGGGAAAATCCCCACTTCTAGGAACACAGTTTAAGTTAACATTTAAGACTTATCTTGGGCTTTTGGGATCAGTCTAATCATTTCATTTTCAAAAGATTTCAGCTTTCTGAGCTGGCCCTTGAATTTCATCAAATTCCTGTCATAATGAATCATTATGCAATGTTTAGTCCATTTTAAAACTAGCTGGAATTGGTTCCCAGAATGTACTCCTTCTGTGATGAGGTGATCCTCACAGCTCAGCTCTAATTCAGTTGCTAATGTTTTATATATCTTGGGGATTTCCAAGGCAATGCTGTATTTGGAAGATTTAAAAATGCACCCACAGTTATAAGCCATTTTTTTCTTCATGCTGTAGAATTTTTCATTCCCATGGCAAAACTGCTTTCATGGTCTAACTGACCTTTTCTGTTGCCTCAACTAACTCAGTCTTGAGTCTAGATGGTTTTGCAATACTTGTCAATATGTTACTACGTGACAGAAATTTCCTCATCTTTATGATGTGGGGTGGCCTTGTCAGATCTACTAAATGATGTCACTGTCTTGTCTCAATACTCTAGTGACTTATACCAAGCAGTACCTCAAGGAGAAGTATATGGTTCTTGGAGTTAGCTCTCCTTATTTTGGCTATCCTTTCCCACCAGCAGGAGGTTGGACTGACCTGGTTAGTATCTGTAGACCTGGACACAGGCATGGGCGAACCAGGTGACTGCCTGGGACCAAGACAGAAAGGGGGCCTGGAACTGAAAAAAACCCCCAACAATTGCAAAAAAAAGTTTTAATATTGCACATATATGTGTACCTAATCCCAAATTTTTATTTCTATGAATTTGGTTTATAGCTATCATTATTTCAGTTTGTAAGACAAAATCATATTGTTTTTGTGACTTATCCAACACACTCAAAAGACATAAACACCACGAGAGCAAAAATACATGACTTCTCAACTGTCACATGTCACTTGTAAACAGAGCCACGCCATTTACGTGCTTGTGTGCAGCTGCGATTCGGTGCTAGTACTATAGCACTGAGTGGTTAACATCTATTCATCGTCTACTAAAATCTATAAAAATGGTAATTTTTTTTCTGTTGTCCAATTATTATTATCATTATCTTTGGCAAAGGGGAGCAGAATACTAATAGTTTGCCCGGGGCCATGAGGAGTCTAGATATGGCACTGAGTATCTGTCATCTACCTATATTGATAACGGATTCTGTAAATGGGGCTTGCCACGGAAGAACAGCAACACGTTGGGTTTATTGTTGTTCTAGTGGTAGGGCCTTTTCCAGTGTAGTGTTGAGGTATATTTGGGAGCTAGAAGGAGTGATGGTGGAATGCCAGAGTTTGCAGCATGTTCTAGGAGAGCTCATGTGGGAGGTTAGTTGAGGCTCTTTACAGGCCTAGAGAGTGAAACAATACCACCTAACATTGGATGCATAGAGGACCAAAGTGAGACAGTTTGGCTGCAAAGGTTAATATCACTGTCTAGCAGTTGTGAATAGAGGGAGACAAAGTGGAACAAAATGCTTCATGGAATGCAAGTTAGAATCAAGGCATTAAGGGCGTATTAGTATGACTCCTTCAGCCATTGGTGACGTATAGGGGATGCATGTGGGTGCATGTGCACCCCCTGAGCGTGGCAATGCACTCTTTGTGAAAAGGGACCATCAACACTGCTGGCAGCGCCTGTGGGCGGTTGCTGCTTGCCACCCCACTCCCCTCACCACCGACACTACCAGTCATCTGCGGGAAGTCTGTGATCACCGCTAGCTGCTGCCGGCAGTGTCTGCGGGTGGTCGCCGACCACTAGTCAGCATTCACCACCACCCCCCACCCAACAGTGCTGTGGCCGCCTACGGGACCTCCCTGCTTGCTGCTGCCAACAGCATCACCGCCACCTGTGGGAGCTTGCCGTGCCCCCGCCAGCCTCCAGGGGCATGTGGCGTTCATGCTTAATGCTTTCAGCATTTTGAGAGCACCTCTGAGAAGATGGCCCTGGGTATCTGCTTTCACTCTGCGTGTGACAAACATGGAAATGAGACAGCAAAGCTGCCCTGAGGATGCCCCTGCTGCTACTCTTTAGTCTCCTGAAGAGTGAAACCCTAACAGTGGTGGTGGAAGGCATCACAGGGAAGATTTTCTGCCTCATTTCCAGGCTTGCCATGAGCAGAGTAAGAGTGGGTAAGTAATGGCATGCTACTCAGTGGAGTTCACAAGAGTACTGCAGAAGCAGCACAGACATACTCTAAATCTGGTGGTTTTGCCTTTAATTATTTTTAGACAGCTTGGGGAAGTGTGTATGTGGGGGCAAATAAATAGACAATGATCGATCCTTGGTTCATACCAATTAATGAGAGGTCTCTGGTTAATGATGTTCTGGATGTCCAAGATTTGACTGGGAATAAAACTTTAAGTTCTGTAAGTATTGTCAGAAAGTAGTTGAATACGGTCTCTGAGCCAGTTTCAATATAGTTAATTTAACTTCAGTATTTGGTATGTTATAAACCTGAGTGCAATTGCCTAGTGTGCCTTAGAGTTGCAGTAGAATTAATGAACAAGATCAGGCTGGAAGGAGCAGCTGATGATGTATTCTCAAAACAAGGACCTCCATTTAGGAATTCAGTCTCTTTTGTTCAAAATAGACCAAATCTGTTGATATTAATGGGCTTTGTATCATATATCATATCTTTTGGTCTTTGAGGGTTAGGATCTGTTTATTGAGAGCATTATTTGTCTCTCTGGCTTAGAATTTGCTACCGGGCAATAATTCAATCTCTGGACACTTTTGTTCTGGAACAAGAATGCTCAGAGCGAGGCACTTGTTCCAGGATAGAAATGTCCACACTTGAGCTGTTCGGGAGCAACTACCATGCTTTAAATCTACTCTGTGTAATTCATGTAAAGTTTCAAGTGTTGACAATCCCTTAGAAAAGGCCTCTGGGTTTGATTTTGTCTACATTTTGGCATGTATTTTTATTGCAAAGGTGTTTAGGCAGCATGCAGGTATTTCTTTAAATTCTATATTAATCTAAATTAATAGATAAAAATAAAGCAGGCTGTACAATATCCAAACACTTGGGTTTGCTTGCTTTATTTTATCAATTACATCTGGCACTTTGTTTCTTTACTTGTTTTTCTTTCTTCTTTTCTTCCCATCAAGTGTTTTTCTACCCCTCCTCCTTAGTCTAATCTAAGAAAAGTGGAAAGTAAATTAAATAGTGCACATTATCTATTGTGTTAAAATGCGAGATGACTATCAGCATTATTTTTAGAAAATGTATAAATACTGTGCAAGACAGGAAAGGTGGATATCCCTTTCTCAACTCATTTTCGACCCCTCCCAATATAATAACCAAGAGTTGGGTATTTTTGACACACACACATTCATGCTAAGAATGCACAAAAACCAGCTGCAAGGATATACCATGTTGCCATTCAACAATGAGTGTGTAATATTCCTAGGAGACTATTTTCTCTGCATAAAAAGTTGTTTTAAATTAATCAAGTATTGCAAGCATGGGAATTTGCCTCCCAAACATTATCATTTACTGGAATCAGAATTTTTAACTAAAATTCTTGTTTAAGGATTCAGTGAGATTTTTTTTTTTTTAAGTAATTATGTGTGCAGTGTAAAGGAGCTGATGACAATTTTCCTGGACATATTAAGCAAGTCTGCCTCATAATGCTAGCACTGAGGGTTCTGTTTTTGACAATGCTTGTCCTTCGTAAAATTAAAACATAAAGAATACTCTTATGTGTTACATTTAGCTCAAAGAATAAGTGGTTTTAAAGAGACACTGCTTGAGTGTTAGAAAAATAAAACTTACCTTTTTTGATTCAGAATGGTTTGGAAGTGCAATGTGTTATACACCCATGTTGATTCTAAGAAGATATCAAACGTTCCGTCCTTAAATGCCTGAGGATCAGAAATAGACCAGATCTCATTACATGGCTAGCCTTGACATGGGTAACTGTATGCAGCCATTTCAGGTGCATGTTCAAACCAGGTGAGGTGTGATCTTCAGCCCTACAAAGGAAAAAAAAAGAGGGCTGGAGATGGGCAGTTCAGATAGCTCAGTGCCTTTCTTCTCCCAGGTGAGCGCACTACATTGAGCCCCCTTTTAGCACACCCAGTGAACCTTTCTTTATTAACAGAAAGGCTACTTCTGCTGTCCCTAGCCCCTGTCTATATCAAGGAAAGGTGTGATGATGTAATTACATTAATGTGCTTCCGTACCCATACAAACCATGCATGCTGGCTGCACAGGAGCAAAGAAGAGTTGACATCAGTACAGTTTGGCCTAGTAACATACCAAAGTCAGGTGCTGTAGGGTAAATATCCTGGGCTCCTGGTTCACTGCACGCTAATGTGACAGTCCAAGGAAATATAAGGGAAGATATTCCCTCCCACCCTCTTCTCATCTCCCCACACACAACTATGTTGCTTGATACGTATAGCTGAATTGGAATCAGAGATCCAGCCCCTTTACTTTGATAGCTGAAGAAAATCAAAGGTTGGTTCTTCATGGTATTTGATAGCTTCAGTTTCTTTGGTGGCTTCAAGTATGCTCACCTAAGTTACCCCTTGCAAAAGTGGCATACATACAGTGATATGTGAGTCTCTGTAACACGTTTAGTGGTTTGTGCTTTCCTATTGTTTGTGGGTCAGATTTAGGAGGAGATTTTCAAAACTGGAGAGTGGTGGTTACATAGTAATGCAAATATCTTTTAATTTTGACAGAGACCTGAAACTGGACAATATTCTTCTGGATGCAGAGGGTCATTGCAAGCTGGCTGACTTTGGAATGTGTAAAGAAGGGATTCTGAATGGAGTAACCACCACTACCTTCTGTGGAACCCCAGACTACATAGCTCCAGAGGTATTATTTGTACCCACCTTCCCACAGAAACATCATCAGGAATCATAATAATGAACTACGTTGCATGCATCCAAGGTGAAAGCTGGTGGGAAAGGAAGCTGGCCCTTTATATGTAAGGATGGGGCAAAGACCTGAAATTCTGTATTTCATAGCTGTTCCACACTTACCTGTTTTGAGGACTTTATCTAGTTAATACTAGCTTTTCTGGTGGATATTTGTTCTGTTGCCCTTTCTTTTTAACTGAGTAGTTGCTCCTTATATCAAAATACCTACACCATGTGCTCTGTGGGCTGCTGCCAAAAAGCATGGGCAGATAAACATGCTCATATTTAGCTCCTTTTATCATCTAGTTTGTCTCTCATCTTTTTTCTGTACCAGAAGGTGGAGTAGGTGAGGGAAAAACATTTCAAATGAAGCTACAGTAACCAGTCTGTTTTTCCACAATGTTGTCATTTAACATTTTTTCTGAGCCAGCATTCTGTGAACACTGGCTTTCTCTGATGCTTGTCCACATTTGTGACCCCCTCGGTGCTGTGACTCTGAGTCGTTCAGATGCTAGTTGTAATGGGATGCTAGCAGCAGTAGAGCATGAACAATCTTAAATAGTGACATGTTAATCTGTTTAGTAGGATTTAGGCAGGTATGAGCAGATACAAGGTAATGTACTGTGAATTTCATGTTGCAATAGATCTTTATGGGCATCTCTTTGTCTCATTGCTTTGAGGTACTAGTGAGTATAATAGAATCCTCTGCTTATCCACATGGAATGGAAATATGGAACTTTATATAAATTAGGAGGAGAATTTTTTCAGATGAATAAGGTGTATTAAGACAACACTACATTCAGAACATACACCCAAAAAAACCAGGATGGTTAGATGGAAAGAATGAGACAAAACTGTGGTACTTGTAGATTACATATTTGCATTCTCAAGATTCATTACTTAAACTGAGTCAGCAGCACATACATAAGGGATGCCCATGTAAGTATGCATCTCTTTGCCCATAGGACCTGCAGACACTTTGCCTTCTCAAGTTAGCCACCAATCACCCTGATCTCTGTCCTTTATCTCACCCAGATTGTGGTTATGGTAAAGGTGCACTTCAATGTGCTTGATGCAACTCAAAAAGAGATCAGTTTATCTTTTATCAAACATTATTTTGCAATTAGAAGAAAAATGTATTTGCCAAGGAGGAACAAACTGTAAATCTGCATTGTTAGCTCTAGCTGACAAGTACAGACAAGTAGAAGGTGAAAGAAATGCCAGCAAGGTGATTCATGTTGAAGCTATCATAATTCCTATGTTCAGTTACATTTTTTAAGTAATTGGAAAAAGGACCAAGTAATAAAAGAAAAGGAAGATAAGTATGGAAGCTCCTGACCTAGTAAATACTCGTTTCTGATTCCTTTTACTAGTGGAGTATTTTCTGGAATCACTTGTAAAGTATTACTAAATCAGAAAGGAATAATAAACTCGTAGGCGAAATCTGGATTCCACAGTACAACCTCTGATTGTTCCCTCTCATTTTCTTTTCATCCTTCCTTAGGAAACCTTTCTGCTGCTTTCCCCCCTTTTTGAGTTACCCTGATATGTTTCACTATACTCTTGATTAGCAATAGGCTGGAGCTAGCCTTGAGAACAAAAGACTCAGGCTATGGAGAAGCCTGATTCTGAGCAGTACAGTTTGTGCAGCTAGCATTTCTATAATGTAGTTCTGGGATAGTTCAAACCAAAAACTAGGATACAAACAGCTATAGATTTGGGGGAAATGCAGAGGTGGACGAACACCATGGCTCAAATCTTAAATACGCAGCTGGTATTTAGATAAATGTTGGATTGAATTTTACGTATGTAATAAAGCAGCATTTACCAGAGCAGAGTACAAGTACTCCAGTTTGATCTTGTTCCCTACCCCAAGGCTTCAAGCTAAAATACTCATAGTCCTGAAGAAAAAGTACCTGGTGACTGTCATTCCAGCTCGTTGATCACAGGTCAAGCTTCATTCTCTTCTTCATATTCTGATACACTGCAGCCAAACAACAAACTCTTTTCCAACAGGCTCAAGCCAGCAATATAGCTTAGTATAACAATAGCCTGGAGTAGTATAATAATGATGATAGCAATGATGATCATGATAATCATCATCATCATCATTCTGCACCTCCTCTGCCCACCCAGGGTATCTGTTACAAAGTGGGATGTGCACCCATCATGCAAGTAGAAGAAACTTGCTACTTCTATGAATACAAATGTGTCAGTTTTTCTGAAAAGCAAAGATAATTTTAAGGAAGGCAAGAGTCATGCACTGCAAGGTAGGGCTAACACTATGTGAAGGATAAACATCTTTCTTAAGGAGGATGGTTTTGGTTTCTGCCATTCCTGCCTAAGGGATTAGTATATCTCGCAGATGCCCCAGTACCAACTAAATTAACTTTATATTGTTCAGGACTGGGACAAAGAAATCTCTTGACATTTGCCACCTTTTGTTATACGCAGTAGTCTTTCCCCTTTAGCATGGTTCAGTTTAAACAATTTAGAAAGATATACCCTACTACTACTCATGAAAATGCTGGAGAATGCCAATAAATTTAGTTCATGCTTCTGAGAACTCTGTTGCAGGTTTGTTGTGCACTGATGTGCATTTAATTTTAACTGCTATTATTGCAGACTTTACTAGCAAAGGCTCAGGCCTAATACCATTGCCTTCAATGAAGTTTAACCCCCTTTAGGCACTGTGGGAGGGTAGGGAGTCATGTTTAAACAGTAAACACATATCTGAGGGTCTCACCCAACTTGCCTATTAAATCTGACCTCTCCATGTCCCTAACAGATCCTCCAGGAGTTAGAATACGGTCCCTCAGTAGACTGGTGGGCTCTTGGTGTTCTGATGTATGAAATGATGGCTGGACAACCTCCTTTTGAAGCTGACAATGAAGATGATCTCTTTGAATCCATCCTTCATGATGATGTGCTATACCCCGTCTGGCTCAGTAAAGAAGCCGTCAGCATTTTAAAAGCAGTGAGTCTGCCATTTCTTTCTCTCCCTCTCTCTCTTTTATTTTGCTTAAAATTGAATTTGCCTACAGTAGTTAAGAACAGTCACCGCTGGGAGTTCAACCATAGTTCAGAGTGCCACTGTCAGGATAATGGGGCCTGGGATAAATTACATTTCTTGTGGGAAAGGAACAGAATGTTTGTGTTCCATGCAGTTGTACACTGTATAAATCTGTGGACCACAGATTCATGTTTCAGGGGAAAACACAACCAACTAGAGCCGTGTTATCACTCTGGCCCTCTCCATACCGCATGCTCAGTAGGACCGTGGGGGGGGGACTATTATGTAATTAAAGAAACAGTATCAATGTTTTTATTTTAATCAACTTATAAAGTGTGACACCCTGTTGCCTTTTTTCACATGTCAAGATAGGTGACAGGATGTTACTTTTGAAGTTGCACATTCTTGCGCCTGACGCAACAAATGCCTATATTATAGTGTAGTATATAGTGTAACTGATGATGCCATAGTCAGCTGTCCAAAGTATGCAAAGTGACTGACCAAATGTTATTCTACTGGATTCTATTGATTTTCCATTCAGAAGAGCTCTTAGTTTGTCATGCAACCAAAATTGTGTTGCCAGACAACTATCGGGACATATTTCTGAGCCACTTGGCTTTGCTAACACAACTCCCCTGATGTCAGTTGTTTCTCCTGTGCTACTTCTCTTAAAATAAAAATCAAAACAGAAGTTGTATGCAGCTTTCCCTGTTTGAAAACATAGAGTATTTTTAGCAGTAAAATATCCTGTGTGTAATGCCAATTTTCCACTTATTTCGAGGGCTCTTCTTTTCAGCAGCTATTTAGCCATTAACCTCACCGGGGATTTCAGTTCCCTGAGATCTTTACCAAAGGGCTTTACCATGATTAAGTCTGTATAAAACTTTGCTCTGAAAGTGACACAGCAGGTTGGAGTAAAGGTTAACTTGGACAGAGTTGGGACAAGGCACATCACTCAGCATCACTTAGTGCAGGGGTGGGGCAAAATGCAGCCTGTGGGCTGGATTCGGCCTGCCAGGTCATTCTATCTGACCCGCAGAGCCCCCCCCACCAAAATTTAGAAAATTAATGTTTATCTGTTCCTGGGTGCCTGTCATGCAGTAAGTGTAAACTCAGTAAGTGGCCCTCAGCCTGAAATAATTGCCCGCCCCTGACTTAGGGTATGACTATTTTCCCTGTCCTTATCTGTGATAATTCTTTCACATCTCTTGACTTGTGCACAGAAGATGTTTTAATTATTTTCACTTAGCTGGGATTTATAGACATGAGCTGCAAAGTTGGATTCAGTATTTAAGCTTTCTTGACTATCAGTCATGTTAAATCCCAGATTTTCATCTGGTACATTATAGAGACAGAAGCTGCTGTTGATGTTCAGTTCTACCCCTGAACTTTTGTAACATTCATTAGCTTTCGATTTGGGGTTTTGGTTTGTGCCTACATAAGATCTGCTCCTACAACTCCATCCAAAGTGTTTTTCTGGGTATCTGCCTCTTATTGGGCTATGCATTTTCCCATCTCATGAGACTATTGCTTGAATAAAAATGTGTTGGGATAACTCATTGCAATAAATGGGCACTTACAGAGCTGTTCTGCCTTCTAGGAGGAGTGATTTGACCTACAAAGAAAATGGAGAGGCAGCTTTGAAAATGGTTAGCTTTATAGACTTACTGGTACTACCAGGTAGATGTGTAGCTGCTCATCTTTGTGCTTGTAGTTTGTTAACCACAAAAAATGCAGGTGTGTGGGTAGGCTGTAAGTGTAAATGATACATCTTTGAGAAAATATGTGCAACAGCACATAACAGGTTGGTTTCCTTTCATGCAGCCTTGAGTATCAGTGTATAATTTTCTGTTAATTTCAATCAGTCTGTTTTACTATCTGCATGTTTTGAGAGCAGGTGTGGTTGTTTATCTTGGCCTAGCATTCCCTACACTGCATCTTATTCCACAATTAAACCGTGAAAAAAAAAGACAATCCATAAACTGTTTACACTTTGAAAATGGATGATTCCCCATTTGGCCAGATCCCTGCCTGCTAGAAATCAAAAAATCAACAGCATTAGTTTACACCAGGTAAAGATCTACTTAGCAAACTGCTTATCTGCAATTTGTGATCTTCCCCTACTATTTGGGTCATGTTAAATGGAGACCTGGAAAAGCAGAGGAAGGAAAGAAAGCAGTGTCTGTTTATTTTACTGCTGAATGCTAACAAGGGATTAACTTTAGAACACTTTGTTTCCACACAAGGCATAGATCTGTAGATACTGGGCACGTCTGCTAGGGTTGCGTGAAACGGGCCGTATTTGATTCAGATTTCGCCCAAATTGGAGACAGTAATTCGGATCACTGTCCCTGATGCGATTTGGCCAAATCCAAAGATTCGATGCTAATTTGGCGAATCAGCAATTTGGACAGCTTTAAAAGTTTTTTTTACATACTTTGAGGTAGCAGTGTGGCTCGTGATCGCTGCAGTTCCTGGGGTGCATGAAGTGTCTCACAGGAGCACAGGGGACTCTCCAGCATGCTCGGCAGTGAATCCAGAAGCGGACTGGAAGTACTTCTGGTCCACTTGCCGGTCTGCCAGGGAGTGTGCTGAGGGCTCTCCTGTGTCCCCCTGGCTCATATGCTAATGTGGAATAGAATAGGCTACTGCGCATTAAGCATCACCTAAAAAGTGTGTGCTTGTGCTACTGTGCATTAGTGCAGCCTGCTGCACATTTATTTAGTATCTCAGGGTGACTGTACATGAGTGCAGAGGCTGCTCCAATGTGCTGTAGCATCAAAGCAGACTTGATTAATCATGTCTGCTGGACAGTGGTAATTACTGCGCTCCAGCCAGCCTTCATGTCTCATGTGTTAGCAGCATCCCTGTACTTCAAAATGGCAGCGGAGGCACTTGAACTAAAGCTCGTTGAACAAACTTCAGTTCAAGTGCCCCAACTGCCATTTTGAAGCACAGGGATGCTGATACATGAGACACTGCAGTGTTTTATTAGAGTGGCTCTTGGAGCTGCTCTAATTAAAGCACTGCCCCCCCTCTCTGCCCTGGGAGCAGATGTAAAAGTGTCCTCATACTGGAGGTACTAAATTTAATGTGTATTCAGAAAAGTGCATTAATGCATTACTCAAAAAGTAGAGCTGCTTTTTTTGCAAGAATCAGTTTTTCATTTAATTTCAGTACAAACTTCCAACTTTCCAATGAAACATTACAGACAACATGCCACATATCCCATTATAGCAGATCTTATTAAGCTCATTCTGTAAATTTACAACACGGGGTATTTAAAATTCTTTTTTGTCATGTAAGGGTGAGAATTATTCATTGAAATGAGTATATATCTTCTGATAATGCAGGAATGTATGATAGACAGATACTATCGTGTGTGCAGAGAGCTAGATTTTGCCTCGCTCTGTGTTTGGGGGAGGGGAAGTCTGTGTCTGTTGAACCCGTTGTTAGTGTACACTTTATGTTGTACCCTTTGTACCTGCTTCATGTATGGATGCACATCTGTTTCATCTCTCAGCTTAAAAGCTTTATTATTTTGTGCAAGTTGTAAAGATGTGGAGGTCTGGGGTTCCTTGATTTTAATCTGCAATATTCAGTCATGATTGGAGGCTTCTTTGAGCTTTGAGCTGATTTAAGCTTCAAACACATGGGACCTGTTTTCACTGTCCTGAGGCTGCTCGATGTGTTACACTAAGTGGTCTGTGCTCAGTCCATTCAACAGAGAGTAGATTCTGTTACAGGCCCCAGCATTAGCACCTGGTTATTTAATTCAGTTTATGAAGACTTATTTTAGCTCTGAAAGCTTTTGATTTAAATTCTCAAAGAATTCCTATTTATATGACATCTTGGCCAACTGTAGAGGATGAGCACGGACTTTCAGAGCTAAAATTTCACCTAGCTCAGGCATAGAGAGGAAGACATGTGACACACAGAGACCAGTCAGTTACATTCATGCTGGCTGGACAGTTACCCTACCAGCCATGCAGCTCTACCTGTAGGAGTAAGAGGAGAGTGTCATTACAGACAGGGGACAAATGTTTTTGCTACTGTGCTGCTTACACCACCTCACAAGTCCAGGTTACACACTAGTAAGTATCCAGCCTTATTCAGAACAGGTCTTGTTGGTGTGGTGATCATCACCAGGGCTTGCACCAGGACAACTAACACTGTTACCACCAATGACTTGCACCACACGTAGAGCAGTTGTAGGGACAGGGCATGGGGCACAAATCCTTCCTTGCACAGTGGCCAGTGGTTTGTTTGTGTTCCACTTCCAGGAGTTCCCAATGGGACAGTTTGTCTCCATCTTGGTCTCTACCAGCAGCTTAACAAGCAGGGACCAGGCCAGCTGTCATAGCTGGTCTGGCATCAGTGGTGGCTGCCATACTTGTGCCCCCTTTTAGTGGACATGCTGACTCACCTGGTCACACACCACTCATTATGTTACTGTTCCCTACTTCCTTTGCAGGCTAATTGAATCCTAGATGTTTACTGTGGCCTAAATTATT
>NW_017728943.1:53260300-53285343 GCF_001723895.1 Crocodylus porosus | reverse complement strand
CTGGATACCTAAATAGAGTACGTACCTCATTCCCATTGATTTTAGTATAAGTTTCAGGACCTAGAGCATTAAATTCATACTTAAGGTAAGGTCTCTTTACACTGCCAGAGAGCTACAATGAAAAGCTATAAAGGAACTTGAATGAAAATAGGAATTTGGGCACTCAGTATTTCTTTTTAACCTGCCATTATTTTAGCGAGTGTTGTGTCCTGGTCCCATTGAAACTGATGAAACAATTGGACATTGATTTCCCTGGGAGCAGAAACCAGCCTCCAGCAATTCAGAGGAAAAAAGAATGACTATGACTAATGCAGGATCCTGTGACATTTGACGTAGTTCTTTTGCTGCATGGGCAGCTGACCAGCCAACACAGCAAAAGTTAACAACCCCTACTCCAGAAATTGTGGTAATAGTTACCTCATCAGTGATGCTTTTGACAAACAGGGAAATAAATAATCCACGCTGGCCTGTACTTAAAAGGAAATAGAAGGGAAATGAGTCAATATTTATCATATGAAAAAGGACAAACAGTTATAAGGGAAAATGTCCATTTACAAACTCTTGAGAGGCTATTACCTGCAATAGCAAACGTTAAAATGACTTTAAAAATAAACCTTTCATTCATATCCTTACCACAGGTCTGTTCCCTCTCTGTGTCTGTGGATGAGTCCCATTTAGTTTGTAGTGTACAGTTTTATACTATATTAGTCAGTAGCTTCTTAATGCCCAGTCTTGAAAATGTCCTGTGCTAGTACCTTGACTGCATGCAGCTTGATACAAGGACATGTCAGACATCAGTGAGAAGCAGGTTTTATTCACTGGTTCCTTTTCTACCTGGATTGCATAGTATAGCAGGCGTATCACCCGGTTCCCAGTTCTGTTTCTCTGCGGCATGCTGCTGCTGGGTCCTGGCTTGCTCTCTCTCCTAAGCAATCAGCTGCTCCAGTGTCTGAAATAAAGCAGACAAACCCAAGAATACATTTTGTAGTTTTCTAAGAGTCTCTGCCAAAGGATAGTAATTGTTTTAAAAAATATATATTTCGTTTTTCTTTTCCCAGAAGAAAATACATGTTGCGACTTAGATATAACTGGCTCACTTACAAAGGAACAGTAAAAGTAGCTCATTTGATCTCAAGAGCAAACTGGAAGTGTTCTCCTTTGGCTGGTGGATGTGTTATTTGGAAACACAATTTGGAACAATATCATGAAATGCACTATATCTTTAAACTGATAACTGTCAGTTGCTAATCCAGGCCTGCAGCAAACTTGCATAATGACTGTTCAGAAAAAAATCAAATCACATCAAAACCCTACAAAGACAAAACACTCCTCTGTACATACAATTTTCTCCCAGGGAGAGGAGGGGAGAGAGAGAACAAACATTCCAGGCACAGACAGAAGTGACAGTTTTTGCCTGATCTGGCCCCTGAAAGTGCTCTACAACCATGACCAAACATAAGTGCATAAGACTTCTGACGAAGGCACTCCAAAGTGGAGCAGCTTCATTAACTCATGTCTGTGTGTGCTGGGAGCAGGGCTCAGTTGACATAGCTCGGCACTGCTCTGAGCGCTGTTTTCAGAATGGGAGGTGGGGTAGGGAGCAGAGGGACTCCAGCTAGTGCTGGAGGTTGGTGCAGGCCGGGGGTGGGGAGGGGAGGGCTCCAATCCACCCATCCTTCCCATTCCAGTGTGTCTGGACCTCCCTTCCTTGCCTTCTCCCCTTCCATCCTGAAACAGAAAGGGAGCTGGTAGGGGGAGGGGGGCAGTGCCAGGGGAATAGGCTGCAGAGATGCACCCTCTCTCTGATTAATTCCAGATTGGAGCTCAATCTCTCATCCTTCCAACCCAACAGCAAACTTTCGGTGAAGCACCATGAGTTAGACCTGGGAGTTGTACTTCTGTCTGCACCCTAGAAGTAGTAGATATTACTCATCTCACTTAATACACTTTTGGAAGGTTCTAAGATACTACAGTGATGATAGCAGTGTGAGAGTTTACATAAAATAGAACAGAGTAGAAGTAGGACAAACATAGTTTCATAGTTTTTAGGGTTGGAAGGGACCTGAACAGATCATCAAGTCTAATGACTTGATGGGCAGAAATGAGTGCTGGGGTCATAACACCCCAGCTAGATGCCTATCCACCTTCCTCTTGAAGATCCTCAAGGTGGGGTAGAGTACCACTTCCCTTGGGAGCCCATTCCAGAGCCTGGCAGCCCTAACCATAAAGTAATGCCTCCTGATATGTAGTCTGAACCTGCTCTCAATCAATCTGTGGCTGTTATTCTTTGTTATCCCAAGTGGTGCCCAGGAGAACATGGCCCCACCTATTTCCGGTGGTCCCCCTGCTGAGTTTATAGACGGTCACCAGATCCCTTCTTAGTCTTCCCTTGTGGAGGGTGAATAGACTCAGGCCCTTTAGTCTATTTTCATAGGGCCTGGCCTGCTGCCCCCTGACCATATGAGTGGCCCTCCTCTGGATCCTTTCAAGGTTAGCCATATTCCTCTTGAAGTGTGACGCCCAGAACTGGATGCGGTACTCCAACTGTGGCCTGACCAGTGCTGCATAGAGGGGAAGGATCACCCTGGACCTGCTTGTGGTGCCTCGGTAGATTTACAACAAGGTGCGGTTAACCTTACTGCATTGGCAGCTTATGTCCATCCTGGAGTCAACAATGACTCCAAGATCCCTTTCAGCCACTGTGTTGTTAAGAAGGGTGTTCCCCAACCTGTAGGTATGGTGCCGGTTGTTCCTCCCGAGGTGCATCACCTTGCATCTGTCTGCATTGAATTCCATTCTATTCTCATCCGCCCACCTCTGTAATTTGTCTAAATCTAGTTGGATTCTGCCCCTTCCCTCCAGTGTGCCCACTTCTCCCCACATCTTTGTGTCATCAGTGAATTTGGACAGCGTGCTTTCCACGTACACCTCCAAGTTGCTGATAAAGATGTTGAAAAGCACAGGCCCGAAGACCATGCCCTGTGGAATTCCAATGCCCACATCCCTCCAGGTCGAAAATAACCCATCCCCCACCACTCTCCGGGTGCTTCCATCGAGCCAATTTGCTACTCATCTGACTGTGTAGGCATCAATGCCGCAGTCGCCTAGTATTTTTTACGCAGTCGCCTAGTATTTTTTAGGAGAATGGGGTGAGAAACAGTGTCAAAGGCCTTCTTGAAGTCCAGGTAGACAACATCCACCTCAGTGCCCATATCCAAGGACCTTGTGACCCTGATCATAAAAGGCAACAAGGTTAGTCAGGCAGGATCTTCCCACAATGAACCCGTGTTGGTTGTCCCTTCGCATTACTTTCCATGCTGGGCCCCCGCAGATGTGCTCCTTGATAATTTTCTCCAAGGTTTTCTCGAGGACTGAGGTGAGACTGACTAGCCTATAGTTACCTGGGTCCTCCTTTCTCCCCTTCTTGTAAATGGGGACCACAGTGGCCCTTTTCCAGTCCTCTGGGACCTGGCCCAAGCACCATGAGCGCTTATACAGCCGTGCCAAGGGCCCTGCTATGACCTTTGCCAGTTCCCTCAGTATCCACGGACCTGCAGATTTAAACACGTCCAGCCCCTCCAAAAGTTCCCTAACTAGATTGTCCCTGACCCTAGGGATGGTGTTGTATCCCCTGAGCCTGTCCGTAATCCTAGTGGGGGTGTTTAATTGGTCCCTGCTAAGGAATATGGAGGCAAAGAACTCATTGAAGAGATCAGCTTTTTCATTTGCTGCAATCATCAGATTGCCAAGCCTGTCCTGTAGGGGCCCCACATTACCTGGTGCCTTCTTCCTACTCCATATGAATTTGAAAAAGGACTTTTTCTTATCCTTAATTCTGGTCGCCAGCCCTAGTTCCACCTCTGCCTTGGCCTTCCTAACCGCCTCCCTGCAATCATGAGCAACACAGGTGTAATCCTCCTTGGTGATTTCCCCATGCTTCCACTGATTGTGTGCCACCTTTTTTGCCCTCCGGCCCTCCTGGATGCCTGTACTGAGTCAAGAGGACTTTTTAGCGCTATCGCCTGCTTCGGTTCACGTTGGGACTGACTCCCTCTGAGCTCAGAGGATCATCTCCTTAAGTAACAACCACCCATCCTGGACTCCCATCTCATTGAGGCTCCGAGTCCCCGATGTCTCTCTTCCTGATCTCCTTAGCTCATTGAAGTTAGCCCTCCTAAAGTCAAGCACTTTTGCCTTACTGCTTGCTTTCACCACCCTGAGCTAGATGGTAAATTCCAGCAGATGATGGTCACTAACACCTAAGCAGTTGAGTGCCCTCAGATCCCTCACCAGGTCCAAGTCCAGCAAGGCTTTTCCTCTTGTGGGATTATGTACCTCCTGGCTTAGGTGGAGGTTCTGCATGCAGGCAAAAAACCTACTTGAGCGTTCAGAGTTGACTGACTGATCCTCTCAGCAGAAGTCTGGGTAGTTTAGGGCACCCATGACAACCACATCCCTTGTCCTTACAGCCTCCGTGAACTGACCTGACCTGAAACATCCCTTCTCCTGCAGTGGATAAACTATCTTCTGTATAATTTGTTGCGTGGGAATCTGAGGGCCCTGCCACACATTACGTGTGTAACACAGTTAATTGGTTAATCACTCAATAAGTTTAGAATGGCCACACTTGCCAAGTAATTATCATGCCATAAAAATGTCCATCCAGCTATAAAAAGAGGCAACCAGCTACAAAGTTAGTGTTTGAAAATGTGCAATGACTTTATAGCTAGTTTTTCTTCACCTTTAATTTGAACATTTGGCAGGGCCCTTACAGTTACATGTAGGGGCTAATGCCTTCTCCTCTCTGGATGGGCATAACATATTTGTAGGAATACTTCTTTCTTCTCATTTTCTTGACCAAAACTGATTCTCTACATGTGGTTATAGACTATGCTGTTTAGCTGTCACTGTAGTGACAGTTGTTTCTCAGTCATGCTGGATAGCTTGTGAAGCACTGGAATAAAGCCATAGGTAGGAACATAAAATATTTTCCCAAGAGAAAGGAGCGGACCAGTCAACAAACTAGTTCTATCTGCTCTCACTGCTGGTGACCTATGCCAATGCTGAAATGACAGGTGGAAAAAATGCACTTCACCAGCTTTGTAATGCTAAGTTTCTTCCTTTCAATGTTTGGTGATCAGCTACCATATTTCCTGAAGCAGGTTGACCAGAACATTTGTAATAAATATTGCTTTTATTGATACCAACATCTAGAAACACTCCTGGCCAAGACTTTCCTGAATAGTATATATGTATGTATGCACACTAATATGCAGAATCCAGCCTGCATCCTGAGGAGTGGAAATGGGGCTATACATCCTCCCGATTGTAGGTTCTGTGTTCCTCCTGAGCCATAGCCCTTTTATTGTACCTCACTAATTGATCTGCACATGCAGCAATCCAGAAGTCCCTTTTCATGGTTTTCTTCAGTATTCTTTTCCATACTAACCCACTTCCAATATGGAGCCAATATGGCTGTTGCACATCACTGCTTCAATTGTAGTGGGCATACCACTGCTTAAACTGTAGTGAGTTTATTGTCTTGTTTGAAGGAAAGCTGCTAAACAGGATCATCCACAAGTGTCAAAAACCTGGAATACAGATGTTTCTGTTAATTTTGCCTTGGTCAACAGGCTTTAATAAAATAAAAATACATGTATATGGTTTTCAACAGGTGTGATTGCATTAGTCTTGCAATACAGTTGTATTGCTGCGTGTAAAAACATAGTGTTGTAACAGGTATGCAAGAGAATGAGATTGAAAGTTTTATATAAAATGAACCATATTTGCCGGGGGTATGATCTGGCTTCTGACTGAGATCTTATGGTACAAGATGATTGTTAGCATGATGAAAAAGAAGATCAAATGTCAATGTTTTGTCATGCACACCTTGGTGGGGTTATTTGACCCCAGGGCTGGGGACAGACATTACATATAAACCGGTTTAAGTGATCAGAAACTGGTTTAAACCTGTAACAGAACAGATGTTCAGTGTACATAAACCAGTTTGAAAATGGCAAAAACCAGTTTGAGATAAACCTGGCTGAGTATAGTATCAGCCTTAACTGATTTGGGTCAAACTGGTTTATGTAATGTCTGTCCCAGACCCCTTGCTTGTTTAAGTTAAATCAGAGTCCCCCAGCATCCTGGCATGCTCTATGGGCTGGGCAGAGTTCTCTGCTCCACTGCAGGGCTGGCCCCTCCCCTCTGTTCCCTGGCTGAGGCTCCGGCAGAGACTTTCAGGCACAGCAAGGTCTGTTGGCTTCCCTGTGCCCACATACCCCCACCTCTTCACCACTCACTGCTTAAGGAAGGTTCCCTTCCTCCTTTCTGCTACATCATGGACCATAGCTGGCATGTGGTATGTCAGCTAATGCAACGTAAGGCTCCAACAGAGACTGCAGACACAGCAGGGTCTGCCTAGCTTCCCCCTGCCCTACTTCCCCCCCCCACTCAACCAGGAAATGCCCCCCTCCCATGAACAGTGGCTGGGGGGGGGGGCACAGCGGAGGTGAGTGGGGAACTCCTGCAGATGCTGCCGGCACTGTCAGCAGCTGGGGAGCGCTGACCAGGTTTGGCAACCACTCGCAGGCACCGACCGCTGGCAGTGGCATCCAGTGGAGATTGCTGACCACTCACAAATGCTGTCGGTGGCGGGGTGGTGTGCAGTGACCACCCACGGTGCTGACAATGTTGGTGGCACCTTTTTGTAGGGGGTACACTGCCACACTCAGGGGGTGCACGTGCACCCGTGTCACCCCTGCCCCCTCCCTCCCATCTCCCATGCCACTGACCCCAGCTCCACAGACCGTAGGCATGTGGTATGCTAACTAATACTGACAGGTGTCTTGGTGTGCGTCTCTCTCCAATTTCACTGGAGCAGGCAGAAAGAAAAATGACTGCTTAGGGCTGTTTGGAGCTAATCAACAGGTCAGCCAGTAAGCAGTTTAAGAAGTTTGAAGTAATGAAGAGAGGCCATTGTTTTTCTAATTGGGTGATAAGGACTGTTATTATTATCAGCCCCCAGCTGGCTTGCTTGCCTGTCAGTTTGCTGCAGACAGTATGGAGACGAAGCAGGGAGAGAAATTGAAAAGCTCCATGTCATCAACAGATGCATGCATTTAACCCTCCTCCCCCCTTGCCTCAGAGTGCTAGCCTGGGGATGGGTGCCGGCAATACTCCTGCCCCTTGAGCAGTCAGCAGGGAAAAGCCTGGGACCGTCCAGGCAGAAGGGAAGGGAAGGCTGCTCTAGCGCCCCCGGCATCTAGCCTGAGCAACTGCAGGTATGTGCCTGAATTTTCAGTCTAGAGAGAAAGCCTGTCTGGTTTCAAACTAGTTCAGCTTATCCAGGTTATTCTAACCTGCAAAGATTAAATTGATTCAGGCTCAGGCTTTTTGAATGTCTGTCTCTAGCCCAGCAGTATTTCCTGTGTAGAGCAGGGGGGCTGGGCCTGATGATCTCACAAAGTCCTGTCCAGCCTTAAACTTCTGTGAATTTGTGAATGGCAAAGATATATATAGATTGTAACCTAATTCTTAAAGGGGAAATCATGGAATACAATCTTTTAACCCTCCTAAAATGTATTTTCCATTAGAAAAGTGTTAAAAAGGAGCCAGTAATAAAATATAAAGAAAACAAAAAAACAAAATTCACACAAGACATGGGAAATTATTGTAAAAGTGCTTGAACAGTGAGGAAAAAAAATGAAACTCAGAAATTTGCATTTAATATTAAATCAACAACTTTAAACTATTTCAGAATCCTAGTTACTCTCCCATACTCAATTACACAACACGTGGAAAGATAAAGAGAAATAATGGGAAAGTCCAGTTTACCAGCATAATGTTCAGAGTGGGAAAGTCCAGAGACCCTTATCCTCCCTATTTTTGCACTCGTTTAGTTATTCGAACCCATACAGCAGCTGTTGTGGTGATGCTTACAATTCACATTGCTCAAGTCTCAGTGAGTAAAAAAATGTATCTCCTGATCTTTTATGGAACAACCCTTAGTCACATTTCTTTGAGAAACTACGGCTGTAAACATCATTAACTCTTAGAACCTGAGCCATACTGGCCACTAGGCAAAGTATAGTACAGATGCAAGAGCTTTGGATAATATTGTGTGTAATAGCATTATTCTGAAGCCAGAAACAGGTGTAATGGCTCTAGAAGGCACTAAAGGGACTACACTTACTAGTAGCCTTGATAATCTGTATAAAACAGTCATAGTCTTTGCTCTCTTCTGTACAGTCTCATAGCCACTGGCTCTTTTTTAAGGGAGAAGCAGAACTCTGGACAAGCCCATTCCACATGCAGACAGGCTTCTAGAATATAAAGTGATATAATCTAGGCCTGTGTGAATAGGGAACTATTCAATTTGGATTTGGCCGATTTGGATGGCAGCGATTTGATTCGGAGATTCAGTTTGCTTTTCTGATTTGATTCAGCTGAATTGGCTTCAGAAGAGTCCACGCTGATTTGGAGCGATTCAGCCATACAGTATAAATGGGAATCAATGAAATATCTATAACTTTGTCATGTTTGGGCTGATTTGGATGAAACTTGCAGGGGTGGTAGCCTCTATTGAGGACAGGAAGCCCAACAAGTTTCAAGAGAATAGGTGCAGGGGTTTCTGGGAAACTGTACCTCAAAGACCTGAAAGCAAAACTCATGTCATGTGTGTGTTAAGCCACACCTCTGGGTGCTAACAGGCAAAACTCATGACATGGGTGTTTGTGTGACTGTGTCTGTCTTAGGGCACAGGGGGATTAAAAAAACTACTGCAGGCCTGCTAGGCCCTGCTGCTGCCACAAAGCCTCCCAGCTGTCAAGGGGATAGGTGCAAGGGGAGTCTGGGTTCTGGGTCTCTGCACCTGGCCACAGGCAGGAAAAACTCATGACATGGGTGGGTGACACAGTGTGTCTATTCAGGTGCTCCCTTTCTGGAGCTGGGGCCTCTTCACACATGACAGTGTGCCCCAGTGAGGGCTGCTCCTCTCTTACAGCTTCATCCTGGTCCACCACTTTAAATGGCAGCAGGTAAAAATAACTTAGTGACTCAGCAGTCAGCACCAGTAGCACCAGCAGCATCTAAGGTAGCCAAAATGAACTGTCGGGCCCTTCTTTCCTCTTAAGTAGGAACACCTAGTGCATGTCTGTTAGGTGCGCCCTCACTGTGTGACTCTGTGTGTGTGTTTGTGTGTGTGTATTTTTGTTCAGGTGCACCCTTCCTGGCGCTGGGGCCTCTGCACAACATGACAGTGTGCCCCAGTGGGGTCTCCTCCTCCCATACAGCCTCAGTCCAGTCTACCACTGTAAACGGCAACAGGTAAAATAACTTAGTGATTCAGCAGCACCAGCAGCAGCATCTCAGGTAGCCTGTCAGCCCTTCTTTCCTCTCCAGTAGGAGCACCTGGTGTGTGTCTGTTAGGTGTGCCATCACTGTGATGCCGGACATCTGACTGTTAGGTGCCAGACATCTGACTCCCCGGGTACCTCTGCACTTTTACCTGCGCTGCTACATCCCCCTCCCTCCCCCCCAGCCTGTCCCTTACCTCTGATGCCTCCATTTCCATTTTCACTGACTGGCTTTCTTGCCTGCATTGCATGCCAGGCCAGCCTCTGGCTTCTATACTATTCCTTCCATCCAGGACCAGGAGACACACCAACTGCAGGTGCTTCCTCAACCTGACAAATCGTTTTTCAATACAAAAGCTGGCATCCCAGGCAGCTAAGCTGAGCTCACCTGGAGCCTCACAACCCCACTACAACCAGTAAGCCTCAGGACTGTCAAAGACATGACAGATCTGGGTTTTCCCCAGCCAGGACTGTGTGTGTGTATGCGTTAGCTGGAGGTTATGGTGCCTCCTACCTGCCTTTTACCAGGGGATCATTGATCCTGGCATTTATGGGGCTTCCGCACCACCAGCAGTCCCACCAGGCCTCCCTACCTTGGCAGGTGCAGTTTTAGCGATCATGCCCAGGACCTGGGGCCTCGTCCTTCCCCATAGCCCCAGCTCATACCTCTAAGTTTGTCCTGGTAGGGGAGCAAGCTCAGCAAGGGCATGTTCTTCCCCTGCTGGCTGGTGACGCAGTGAGTGCCCCCTCCAGCTGGGAGTGGGGCATTAACTGTTTTTTTAAAAAATGAAAAAAGGAAATGGGTGCAGACAAAGTGAGAAGAGTGGCACTCAGTCCGTCTGCAGGTGAAGCTTGGGGAACTCCAAGAGCAGGAGGTTCACTTTCAAGAACACCAGCTGCTCTACCAAACCAGGATCCAAACGGGTGCGGTGGGGTGTCACAACATCCCCAGCAATGCTGAACACCCTCTTGCTTGGGACACTGGTTGGTGGACAGGACAGGTGTTGCCGGGCAACCATGGGCAGATCCTGCCACATCTAGCTACAGCTTGCCTGATAGACCAAGAGGTTGCAGTCCAGTGGCTCCACATCCTCAGCAAGATAGGTAGCTACCAAAGCCTCATTTCTACCTGCACTCTGGTGCGTTTGGACCCTGGCATTGAAGCCAGGCCCTTGGCCCACATTGGCAGTGGCAGGCATGGAGAAGACTGGCTGGTGCTGATGCCGGTCATGGTACTGGTGCTGGGAGTGCTGGTACGAGAAAGTGGATCTTCCTCTTCCACATCCCCTTGCCTCTGCCCTTCTGCCTCCCTGACTTTGTTGACCAGCATCTGCGTCTAGTGATCAAGGGTTTTGGTGCACATGCCCACCAGCCTGTGGACCGTACTGGACCGCAAGGGATCCAGCCATCTCCTGATGCCCTCCTTCAGTCACCTCACCAGTGCCTGCACATCTAATGACAGTGGCCTGCCCCAGCCAGAAACATTGATCCCCTGGAATTTCTCCATTTGGCTCTCCAGTTCCCTCACTATGGGGATCATCTGGCTGAGGGGTCATCACCAGTGCTGAGGGTTTTGGTGGCCTTGAGGAAGGGTTTGAGGACCACCAAGATCTGGGAGATGGTACCCCACTCAGCACTGTTCAGGGGGTTGCTGATCCTGATCTCCCCAGGCAAGGCCATCTCATAGATGGCTTTCTGTTTTTCCATCAGCCTTTCAAGCATCAGGTATGTGGAGTTCCACTGAGTCTCCACATCCTCCATGATTTTGTGCTGTGCAATGCTCAGCTCTGCCTGTTTCTTCCACAGTGTCTTGCTCCCCTTGATGCTGCAGTAGAAGTAGCCTGCCACCTTCCTGCATTTTTTAATCAGCTGTCTCATAGTGGTAGTAGTGGCGATGCCATCACCGGCAGCTTGCCCAACAAGCCACTCCTGTACCATATGGTTCATGGCCACCATAATCTCCCTTACTATGTGGGACTCATCCAGCACCTCGGCTTGGAGGAGAGCCCACCGATGGCCTCACTGATCATACCAGTGTCCTGTGAGGGAGGGGTAGGTGTGATCCCCACCCCAGCTGCCCCAGATGTCAGAGGTGAAGCGCAAGGCTACCTGCGGCCCTGTCTTGTACAACTCCTCCCTCAAGTACTCCCTGCATGCTTCATACAAGGAGGGTACTACCGTCCTGCTAAAGGTGGTGCGTGTAGGCACTTGGTAAGATGGGGCCACAAGTGCCATGACCCACCTGAACCCTGGCCGCTGAGCTAGGGAGAAGGGCTGGCTATTCAGAGCAAGCATCTCTCCAATGGTCTAGGTAATCTTGCTCACCTTGGGAATGCGTCCCCCTCTGTCTGCAGCTTTCCCCCACTGCTCCAGGGTGGGAAAAAATAAATATAAATTGAAAGAAATGAACTGGAAGTAGACAGATGCTAAGCTAAGATAAACTAAGCTAAGCTATATCCTATCCAATCCTTTCTAACAACAAAAAGTAGCAGGCCACTGACTAGGAAGCCAGACCAGTAGCCACAGTACCTGTGAGATGCTGTTGCTCAGGCAGAAACAGCTTCAGGAAAGGGACAGAAAAGCCTGCACACAGAGGCTTTTATGCTGTTTCTATGTCCCTCCCACAAGACACTGTGATTGGAAGGGCAGTCAGGGAGAAGTTGCAGTCACTGGCCAGCTAGAGATATCAGTCCTTCTCTCCCCGCCACTCCCTCTTCTAAGTTTGTTTCCCGATAAAGACCACCTTCCAAATCTTCAAATTGCTGAATCTCTTGCGAATCTTTTCTGAATTGATTCAGATTCAAAAAGTTTTAAGTTCCTAGCAATTCGATTCGGATTTGGAGATTCAGCCTCTGAATTGGGCCAAATCTTCTCCAAATTGGATCATGAACCAAAGTTTCACGTAGCCTTAATATAATCCTCCCCAGCACTCCCCAGGTACTAACAAGCAAAACCACAGCTGTCTTGAATCAGCTCTAGAGCCCATACTACATTACAGGACTGTAATATAGTCCTGTGCATTCAAAAGATTTAAAAAGCTGGGGAGTGGGGGAAGTGGAATTTAAAATTTTAGTTAAGATCGAGCAGAGCAGACTAGCTAAAAGAGGAGATGTAATAAATTTTAATTCTATAGCTTGAGGTGCTCAGCCTCCAGCCACCAGGCCAAATGCAGTCTGCAGAGCCATTGCATCTGGCCTACAGGGCTCCCCACAAATTGGGAAATTTGGCAGTGGGAAAGCAGTGAGCTGCCAAATTCCTATGCCCTCTGCCTGCACAGCCAGATCTAGGCTGGCCATGCTCCCTTCTCCTCCCCCTCCCTCCCCACCTCCCCCTGCAGGAATGCATCAGGGCTGAACCACATCCCTTTTCCTCCCATGGGGCTTGATTGAGGCTGGGCCATGCCCCCTTCCCTTCTGTAGATTGGGCCATGACCTCTACCCCCCATAGGGATGAATTGGGGCCAGGCTGTCCCCTGGTTTCTTGTGGATGGGGCCTTGCCACACTCACCAGATCAGAGCCACTGGCCACATCTGGCCTGTGTCTGGCTTGAGCACAGCTCATCTAGCCTGTTAAGGAAGAAGGTTGAGTACCACCACTATAGCTGATTGAGGTCAGGGAGGGAAGGATGTAGTTCTTTTTGCTTCATGAACAACGCATCCCCCCAGTGGCTGTGGGGGGCACGGCAGTGGTGGGAGTGTGGTAGCGGCAGGAGCACAGCAGCGGTAAGCAGGGGAACTCCCACAGCCACTGCTGGTGCTGGCAAGCGCTGACCAAGGGTCGGCGACCACCCACAGCCTCTGCTGACAGTGACGGCAGTGGCCAGTGGGAACCACAGACTGCCCACAGATGCCATCGGTGGTGTCGGTGGTGGGGTAGTAAGTGGCCGCTGCCCACAGGCGCTGCCAACAGTGTTGGCAGCACCTTTTTGCAGGGGGTGCACCGCCATGCTCAGGGTGCACGTGCGCCCACGTGCACCCCCTACGTGTTGCTCCTGTTTTGCTTTTCTGCCCAGCTTTGACTGAGATGGGAAGTAGAAAAAGTGAAAGTGTCTATTCTCAAGCATGCCCAACCAGCTGAAATCAGGAAGTTCTGGAACTCTTCTTTTGAGAGAGCCTTCCCCACAAAAGAGGTTTATAGGTCAAAGGCTTACAGAGACAGTTTCTTTAGGAGGATCTGCATGGAGAATGAGAATGCAACTGGATGGCAATTAATTACTAGCTATATATCAGTAATGTTTTGCAATTTTTTCTTTTCCTGTAGTTCATGACAAAAAACCCCAATAAGCGACTAGGCTGTGTGGCATCCCAGAATGGGGAAGACGCAATTAAGCAGCATCCATTTTTCAAGGAAATTGACTGGGTTCTTCTAGAACAACGAAAAATCAAGCCACCCTTCAAACCTAGGATTGTAAGTAACAGTTTGAGTAATAACCAGAGAGAAGTTTCTTTAATATCTCAGTTGTTGATTTATTTGGGGGGGTTCTTAAAAAAAAAAAAAAAAGAGCCTTGTGTAACAAAGCTGAAGTAAAACACAGGCCATGCTGAAGTCATTGTCCTGATGTAGGTTGTACTGAAGGTAAGTGTCAGACTAGACTCAGGACACAGTAATATTTTTATATTCAGTCTCATTCAAACATTAAGGAGCTCAAGGTTCTACGTTAAAAGATTTTCCTAAACATCGTAATATCTGAAGAACGTGGTTCAAAATAATATGAACTGTCCATAGGAATGATGCACAGTCCCAGTATGCCAAGCTTCGCTGGGCTTTGTGTTGGTACATAGAGGAAAATGTTTAGAACTTTGTTAAATAAAAATACAGTAATACAATGTGAAGGTGTAAAACCAATAAAGAAAACACATACCCTGTATCATGGTCTAGTTTAAGTCTATGCATCTTGCATACTGCTAAGTAGTAATAACATATCCATCTTTTGAATCAAATAATTTAAATAAATATCAGCCTCACTAGATAAAGCAATTGAAGCCAAGCAAAAAATGTTTTTGTTATTCTTGTCTTCGTATAAATGAAAATAGCCAAACAAATCTGACGTATTTATATCTTACACACATGTCAGCTTGTGGGCTGACAATTATACGCATAGCAAATTTTGTGAAAGAATGTATCTGATAGCATTGATTTAGAGTGTAATGAAAGACTGCAAACATAGTATTTAACATTTCACCAGAAAATATCCTTTTACTATAAATGCCAAAACCTATGAAAATCATTTGGCTGCTTTTAATTTTGCTTCCCCTCTATTGTACTGTGTGATCTTGTCTGCAAATAGAAAGTACTGATTTTTTTTCTTTCTTTAGATAGTTTATGAAGATATTAAAAACATTGTGCTCAACACTGAATCCTACTGTCATAAAAATTAGATGCAAGAAAACCCTTATTGAGTCATCTAGTCCAGCTCTATGCAGAATTGATCTCTGTTACATAAGAGTCTAAGTATAATATCCAAAGTGCCTGGGTTTTCAGGACATCCCTGGAAGAATATGCCTCTGCCTAATAGAGTTCACAGGAAGATTTTTCTGGATGATCAGCATGAAACTTTCCTTTCATGATTTCATCACCTTAATTCTAGTTTTATCCCTTCATAACAAGTCCTTCCCATCATTATTTACACCTATCACATATTTGTAGACAGTTACCAAGTTGTAGCGAGTGTTTAGCTGGGCTACGTATCATTGACTCTTTTACCATTTCCAAAAGAAACTTGTCCTTTCCTTCCAGGATTCTTTTTGTTTCTGTTCTAGAACTTCTTGCTTGCAGTAATAAGGGGTAGGTGATCAATATGCACCAACCCCAGGTGCCTACTTAGGAGTGGGCACAAGAGTAACTGCTTAGCCAGACCCTGCCACTGCCCTTGTGAGTGAGGGCGTAGACCTTGGTTGTTATACCTCTTCTTGTTTGTTAATATCTTTCTCATGGTGGAGTGACCAGAACTGAATGCAAATGTTGAATTTAATCCATAATTGTTTTGCTCCAGTCTTCCAGTATTTCCTTAATTCCTTTGTGCTTTCTGAAACTAATTATTACTGGTCCAGTGTGCTTGTAAGCTATTTTCCCTGGATATACAAGGACACATGTTATTTACTGGCTGTTTTACACATGTTCATATTTTTCAATCATTTCTTTACTGATGATTCAAGAGTAGGTATTTTTACAATACCTTCATTATTTAAGGCTGCTGACAGACGAGAAAAAAATGCTTTACTTTCAGCTTGGCTCACCCCCACGCCAAGCGCAGTGCACGCCCAAAAGAGGCATCACATTGGTTTGACCCGGCCTGCCCAATTTCTGTAAAGATTGGGCACTTGACTGGGGCTTTTTTGTGCTTTTATCTAATATCTGATTGAATCAACAATTAGATAAAAGCACTAAAAAGCCTTGCTGAATGTGTGATCTATACAGGAATTGGGTGAGCCCGGTCAAACCAACCCGCTTCTTCTTCCGGTAAAGCTATTTTGTTTTGTATTTCACATCTGTCAATAGCCTAATTGTCTAAGTATCTATTTTTCCTTTTCTGTTCTTGTTAAATTCCATAATGAATACAGTATCTCAGCTATTTTTAATTTGTTGTTGATATAGCACCTCCTAACTTGTTACTGGGCCTACTTTCCAATAATTCATTCTTAGCTTCTTTTGTACCTTTCAGTACCATTAACCTATCCTGCTCATTTGCTCCTTTACCTTTTTTCTTTAAGTAACTGGTAATCCTTATTTTTGGTGACATCACCAATTTCCATTGATCTTTGATACACTCTGCATGGTACCTTATGAACGTCTCTAGTAATTATTCACAGAACAAGTATCTATCACTTGTTAAATAATTGTAATATGTTGTACCTAAATTACACCTTTTTTGTTATTCTTCAGGTTACTTTCTACAGTGTTGAATTTTCATGAAACTTCCCATCGTGCACTTATTTACTAACTTTATTATTTTTGCATTCTCCAAATTTGCATTTTTGTCATCTGTACATCTGTATTCTATGCCGCCTTTATGTGAGAGAATTCAGATAATTTGTGGTCTCTGGTGCCAAGTTTCCCTTTTATTTTCATTTTCTTAACCTGTAGTAAAAAATGCATCCAAGATGATTTATTTTCCAACTTGAGCCTATCAGCTTTTTTGCTGTTAGCAGCGTCTGAAAGCATATCATATATAATTGTGCCATGTTTCTTTCTGATCCATCAACTAATTTTGTACCAACTCCATAGTTTTCCAAATGCTTGGTGTTCCCTGTTGCTTTAGAATTCCCAGCAAGATCATTCTGGAATTTTACTGTTCCACTTGTGCTTGGAAAAGTGATACTGTTTGGAAAAGAAAGCCATGTATAAAGAATTGGTGAGGTCACATAAAGAAAGCATAATTATAAAAAGCATAACTTCAAAGTGGAAGAGGCATCCAGTGGGATTTATATGGGTCAGTGTTAGGCCAGTAACATTTAATATCTTCATAAATGATGTAGAATAAACTTTTATACAGACCTCAAGCTAAGTGGAATAACACACACACTGAGAGATGCACAGAAGGGAGAGGACAGAAGGCAAAACAACCCAGTGGAATAAGGCTACACCCAGTCCTCTCTAAGTTTGACTCAAGTTAATAAATATTATTGTAGTTGGCCTTGACAAAGGTGCAAATGGTATGGCAAGAAATTAACAGTTGTTGCACACCCTATGAAAGATGATGATTAATTAAGAATGGCATCTGATGCGGTAGCTGTCAAACAAATCATTTTTTGTTTAAGAAGTGGGGAGAGGTTTACACCCATCAGTGGATCCACAGAAACTCTCTGTGTGCCATTATCTTGTGGTAAGTGGAAGATAAACTTGAGCAATTTACTTTGAATGAAACAACTGTTACTGGGTCTTCCTTCTAGTAATTCTTTCTCTCTTGGTATATTGCAAAAGCCATTCTTAGTTCCCTTTGTACCTTTCAGGACCATATCTTGCTAATCACAGTTTAGTCTCTACTTACTAGGCACATCTGCATGTTCATTAATGCACCGTAATTACGACACATTGTTTAATGCCTGTAAGCACAGGTACTACCTTAATTGGTGCTACTGTGCATTAGTACTGGTGCATGCTTTTTTGGTGATGCTAATGCTCAGTAGACTAATTCTACTGGGCATTAGGGCATTAGCATGGGTTTTGTCCGTTGCACGAATGCACGGCAGAATTAGTCTACTGTGCTCAAAGCATCTTGTGTAGGTATGCCCACTGTTGGATAGAGTAGACGCACACAACAGTTTCTGTGGATCAGCTGACTCACAGTAAATCCCTCTTACCTGGGTTTCAACTAAGTATAATTTATTAATTTCTCTGTTCCCTAAACATATATAAGGAAAACAGAATTTGGTTTAGGACTAGGAGAAGAGCTTTGAAAAAAGAGGCCTGATTTGTAGCTAGAACATGGTTGCCTGTGCTATGAATGCACATGTGTGGTGAAGAGTGAACAAAATGCCTATGCAGTCATGTGTGCATCCAGATCCCAGATTTGTATGCACGCATACAGCTGGGCCCATACGAAGGGAGTACACATTTATACAAATGTGCTTGTAGGGCCTAAGATGACTATGGGGGATTTTGCTCACCTCTTGTTTCACAATTACGTGAAGAAATAACCAAAAAAGGAGAGAGTCCTGTAAGTGAGGGTAAAATAACTGGAAACAGTCTGGAAATTAAAAGAAAAATTTAAGATAATAGGGAAAAATGGTCAAACACTGAGGTCATCAGGCAGTAGAATAATCTGCCAAGGGAGGTCACTGAGGCATCATTACTGGAGGAGTTGTAGAGTAAATTCTGCTCCAGCAACTGCAAATGTGACTGCTACATTTTTTATTTGTAGCAGTTATTTCCATCCTAGGATCCCTGTATGCTTTTATTCTTGCTCTCTACTTGCCGCAGGCTTGATCCCAAACCTTTTGAAACCAATATAGTGTTCCACTGATTCTGTTGGGTTTTGGTCAATCCTTGTCATTGATCTTTGTCATCTTTGACAGTAAACTTCTGAAACTATAAATGGACATATACAAGGCAATATAAGATGTGTGCATTAAGCCAACCCCTTCTTTCCAGGTCATATATGTTATGTCTGACTGATTATTCGCATTGAACTTGGAATTTTTCACTTAGACATGTAAGAATCAACTGTATGACTGTTTATTCACCAGTTTTTCTGTCTTTACACTGGTAGAGAAAACTTGATTTCCACATGTCCCAGGTGCCTCAGCATTTTTCGCAGTGTTGGATTAGAAGAGGTTTCTCAGCAGTTATTCAGTCAGTGGCTGTATCCAAGTGAATTACCATTTTTAAATTCAAGCGATATTGTATTTTCCATCATTTCCAAAATGATACACTGCCCCTGACATTCTCTTGGAAGCCTAGCTCTGGAGTCTCTTCCCGAACCTTTCTTTGGGGTTCAAACTTAGGCACAAAAAATTCCCAACTGAAAATAACCCTTACAAGGGTCATTTTCTTTGGCATGGTGAGAGTCTTGTGCAGAGCTGTCATAGCAAAGGGCTAAGCAGCAAGCTGCAAAGAAGGGCAGTGCAAAGGGTGACATAGGGGTCTGCCAGAGAAGGGCAGTGAAAACGTGCCTATTCAGTGGCCCCAAAACCTGCTACGGGAACTTGTTAGCTCATAAATAATATTTGCCATAGAGGGGTGAAAATGCATTGTAGCCCAGTGACATGGATGCCCAGTAGCCCCACGTGACTTGTTCCTGTAAAGTCAGATTAATCAGGTGTTTATACAGGTGAAGTATACTCCAGGCTTGTTACTCCAGGGCTGCTCATATGTAGAGATGCTATATAGTTTTGTTTGTTTTGAAAACAAAAATAGTATTGAAGCATATGTGTTGAGGAAAAATATTAGATATCAAATGGATTTTGCAAACAGATGTGCAAACAGATGCAATGAGGAAAAGTATTTTTGGGCTTGAGACCATGACCTTGGCAATGTTTCTCCAAGTTTCCTTCCATTATTCTTAAAAAGCTACAGCTTAGAGTTTCAAAGAATTTCTGGAACATTAATATATCACAAAACGTCTTCCCTGCTGCTTTTAATAGAGGTACAAATAAGGGGGTTATAATTTCACCATGAGGACAATATACTTCTAATACAAGTAAAATATCTGTCCTCCACAATAAAGACTCAGGGACAGGGAACCCAAAGAGGCACATCATGACGCCTTTGTAAAAAACAAAAAATTGTATTTTGGCTCAGAAATTCTCTGGAATTCTTCCACTGGGGGAGGCAAAATTTCCCTCAATACTACCCATGGCAGCTGGCTACAGTTGCCAAGCAGTGTAAATAGCTACTTGCTCCAAACCACAGCATCTCTGAGCATCCACAGTGACCAAGTGTTCTCCATCTTAACCTTTCTCTGACTCCTTGGCAGCATGCCCGCTGCTGACTTGATTGGATCATTGGATCATTTTCCCTTCCCAGAGGAGGGGTCTCACACTGCAAATAGGAAAGTAGGTACAATGTGTTAATTGGCCTGCAAAAACCTCAGGGGTTTCCAGTGAGAATGCAATACTCTTCCATCTCCCAGAAGCAGTAAAGCATCCACAGACGGGCTTTGTGTCTATGGGGAAATAAAGAATGGTGCTGTGGTTCAGAATCTTCTGTCCCAGTTCCACTTGCCTTGGGAGGCAAGATCAGGGAGGAGTGAACTTTATGACTGGAAATTCACAGTCTATGTGGTTTAATCAGTGGGAGCTTCAGATCCTAAATGTCCCTGAAAATCATCCCATGATTTTTTTTTCCTTCCCTTTCTTGGATTTGGTTAAACTTCTTTTAAAATTGAACCAATGTTTCTCAACCAGTGGGTTGAAACTCACTGGGTGGATAGTGAAAGACAGCCATGGTTGTTGCAAAGTACTGAAAATTGGGATTTAACACAGAAAAATCTTACTCCATCATTCCCTACATACCTGTCAAGGTCAGATATACTTGGTCAATCTCTCAAAACAGATGCACACAAAAACATAAGATATAGGGTTGTCATTACTTCGGGTTTTTTCTCCCTCTTTTTTTTTTTTTAAAGGACAAATATATATATATATTTTTTAAAAAGAGGCCTGAAATTTTATTGATGTATTTATTTGAGTAAGGGCTTATTTATCAGGAAAAAATTGAAGAACACTTGCGTTAGATGATAATAACGCTGTACATAGTCAAAGTTTTGCTGTACAAATCTGTTTGAGACTGAACCCACAGCATAGTTGTGTGGCAGTTTTACCAGTGCCTGAAACAACCTTTTTTAGTCTGGGTGTATAAAACTAAGCTGGGAAAAGAATTTTGTTGTGGTAATATACTGTGCTGTCAGGGAACAATGCAATATTTTCATTTTCCACACCATTATGACTTAACCTTCACGGTTTAAAAGTCAACAAGCCTGTTAATGTTAAAAAGGTGTTAATCTTTATAAACTGGTATAGAACCCAAGAAAACAGATTTAAGAAAGAACTTTAGCAGAGATATGGGCAAGATATTCTGTTGCAGGCTTGCACTTTGCATTGTGGAATCTAAGTAAGCACCACTACTACAGCAGCTTTGGTTCATCTAATACAGGGTGGGTAAAATGTGACCCCACAGGCTGGATGTGGCCCACCAGGCCATTCTATCCGGTCCACACAGCCCCTAAAAAATGTAGAAAATTAATATTTATCTGCCCCTGGCCTGTCATGCGGCCCTCAATGGCTTGCCAAAACACAGTAAGCAGCCCTCTGCCCAAAATAATTGCCCGCTCCTGAATATGAACCTTTTGCATTTTTCAGACTCACCCTTTCCCACCACTGTTGTACTTTGGGGGGGGGGGGTGTTTTGTTTGTTTTCCAAATGGTTATGTTCTGTTAGCAATTCTTGAGTCTCTGCGATGCATCAGAGTTGCTAGTGCTTAGCCCCAGTGGGAGATCTGGATTCCATCTCTCAGCTTTCCTGCTGGCTCAGTCTGTAGCCATAGGCAAATCTCCTAAATTTTCTGTGCCTTGGTTTCATATCCATAAAATGGACACAGTAATATTAACTCACTCACTTTTGCTAGAGCACCGTAACTTGGTCTGATGGAAGGGCAAGAGAGTTTAGAAATATTGTGTATTCAACTGTAAATGCACAGATTCAGCCCAACTTTTAAATTATTGACTAATTACTTGCCTAACTTCCCTTGGGAGACTGTTCTATGTGATAAGAGACCTCAGTGTTAAGTAGCTTTCTCTTGCTATCCAACCCAAAGTTTCCTGTACTCGTTTCCAAGATCAGACAAGAGTTCCTTTCTCATCTTAATATATGCAAAGCTGAAATGAACACCCAATTATCATAGCTCCCACCCCCTTAGTTATTGTTCTTAAGCCATCATATATATATTTAGTTCTTTTAAATATTTCTTCATCTGTCTTTTCCTCCTTCTAAGTCTTGACTTAAGGATGCCAGCAATGTGTTTTGTTTTAATTTTTCTCTGCAGCAAAGATTTAAAATAAAATAACTCCACCAATCCGAAATTTTAGATTGAGCCAATAAGCATATGGTATGAGGGCATAAGTGGTTTTTTACCCACAGTCAGTGAAAAGTTGTCAAAATCATCAGTAGGCCTTCATTCACAGACCTGTTAATGCTGAAACTCTTCTCTAGTAGTCCAGAAGTGTGTGAAAATTGGATAATAAATAGTAAGTGCAGATAGGTACACTGGAGTTTACAGGTAATGCTATTTGCAATGCAAAGGATGCATCTGCTTATTTAGCAGATGCCTTAATGGAGAACTGTTGGAAAGCTGTTCATTAATAGGGGTGCATGATTTTTTAAATTGCTGCAACAAATATGAGGTTATAAAAATGGCTGGAATCCCTAAAGAGGGACTTTCTGTCTGGAGAAAACTTTTATATGCATTAGACTGAAACATAAACCTTTTGAATACATTCCCATTTTCAGATCTATTTTCTTATGTTGGCTTCTCATGACCAAAGATATTTGTACTTTTTAATTAGGGTGTTTTGTTCTCCTGCTACAATGTCATAATTCTGTGGTTTTGGCATCATTGTTATTTCCATGACAATGAACTGTAGTGTCGTAAGTACAGGATTATGATTTCATCTTTGTGCTATGGGGAAGAAACTCCTTTTTAAAATACAATATCCTTCAGTAGTACCAAAGGGAATGCAAGAAATTACTGGCCAAGTAAATTTTTCTTTGTATGAATGTTCTCTCTTTTCAAGTTTGCTTCAGTGTGAATGTCCCTCTTTAAGGTAAGGCCAACAATATGGGGAATATTTCAAGGTAGGTCAATTTTTAGGCCTAATAACCTTGAGGTGTCCCTTCAGGCTCATAATATCTTTCCATTCAGTCATCCTGGTGCATGGCAATCAGCATTTACCAGGTGGGTTGGGTGCGGGGGACTAAGGAGCTATATTGCATGCTTTTGCATGAAGTGTTATTTGCTACAATCAAAACTTGGGAAGTGGGCTTGAGACTTGAGGCACTCATGTACCATTATTAAAACACGGTTGCATTCTCTACTCCTCACCTCCCTGCTGGCCTGCCTAGAGTAGTAATCTAATAAATGGTCTTCTCAGTGATGCTGACTTTACAGACAATGCTGGTGTTCAAAGATCTGGGGGTGTTATAAGGTTATATTCCTATTGAAGTTGTTGAATATATATATTTCTCTCCATTCAAGTGGCTGTGAGATTAAACGAATGATTAGGAAGCGTTTGTTAATGACAGGTGGTAAAATCAGTTGACAGTAACAGGTTAGCGCTCAGTGGACACCTGTGACCGCTATAGAAACTCTGTCACAAATAGTGACCCAAGGTGGGGTGGGAAGACTGAAACATGAAACGGCAGATTAGAGAATGTTTCACTGCATCTCCTTGTTTCCACAGCACAGAAAAGGATTTAAGTACCCAAAATAAAATAATCTGGGACCTTGTACAACTACTAAATCCTGTCAGAATTTGGGGACAAAGCATTTTAGAGTTTTATCCAAAATGATGTTCGTTGAAGGGCTTCTGTGTTCCTCAGTGAAATGAGGAAGGGTCTATTTTCCCAGCAGCTTCCCATTTTGTTGTTTGTTAGTCTTTACTTTTTTCTCTCATTCCCTTTAGTGTCAGTGCCTGGGGCAGCTGGTTTTGGCTTGGATTACCACAACACTAACAGAATTGCAGAACTATTAAAGCTACTTCCCAGCACTGTGGGTTCCAAAATATTTACAAGTTAAACAATTTTTATTATGCTTCTTGTGGTTCTGTACAAGGGGTCTACCAGTGTTTGTTTGTTCACATTTGTAGAATCCCAGTCTTGTAATATGAAAGGACCCTCATTCCGAAAGCTTAAGCCCAGTTATTTTCTCCGTTTATCCATCTTCTTACTTTAGATTGCCAGCTGCCTGTTGGGATGGAGTGACAAGTGACAGGGGGGTCTGAGCTTTGCTTTTAGGTTTCTTCAAATTAACATGGACTCCTTTTTACTTTTGGCTGCTTAAATCCCCATGCTGTTTTCAAAAAAAAGATCTAAATCAAGGGTTGGCAACCTACAGCTTGTGTATAGTATTTGGCCCATTGATCCAGTTGATCTGGCACACAGATGTGGGCTTCAGCAGCATTTGGGGGGCGAGGGGGGGAGCTTTGGCAGCAATCACTGTCCCTATGCTGCCTTAGGGAAAAATGGCAGCAGAGGGAGCTTTCTGTATGCCTCCGTGGATGCTTTCCCTAGCAGCAGTGGCTGGGTGGCACCTGCTCACAAGCCTCTGGCCTCAGCTGGGTAAATCTGGCCTGTAGCCTTAAAAGGTTACCAACTGCTGATCAAAATCATGACTTTTTATTGCCCTGACCACCTCCAGAGCATTCTGAAGCATCCATCCAGACACAGATGACAAAGGAAGTTCTTAGTTTGGGCCTGTTTCTGGTGCCGTTGAAGTCAATAGTAACTCAAGTCTAACTCAAGTTAGTAGTAACTCAGTAGTAACACAAATCTAACTCTTTCACAAAAAAAAAAAAGCAGGGGCTGGCTCTTTATCCATAAATCAGAGAGTAAAGACAGAGTCACTGCGTGGGGAGGAAGTGTTGCTTGTGGATTAGAGTCCATGACGGTCGGTATTCTTTACTGGCACTAGAGGTGGAGGCATAATCAGCATCCTTGTTTTGGCCCCGATTCATATGTCTGCAGGCATTTTATCATCAAGTCTTCATTATGGGTCAGGTATTTACTGTATTTATTCAGGTCCAAGATGAGGTTCCCTATGCTTTTAACCTGGGAGGAAGGGAAAGGGAACCCCATATCTTGAATTCCAGTACAAGATGCAGGGGCAGGCAAATGGTGTGACCCCAGGGTTGGGGTCAGACCTGCGGCCACAGCTTCTACCCCCCACACCTGCCCCCTTCCACTGCCCCCCAGGGGCTTTGGCCCCTGTGCCTGCTCCCCCACAACCATTTTTGTCCTTGACTCTACCCCACTGCTGCCCACACTTACCCTCCAGCTCTGGCTCTGGTCTGTCCAAGAGCAGAGAGCATATTGTCATTCCAACTCCCACCTGGTCATACAGCAGCAGTGATGGTGGTATCTGTCCATCCCCCCCAACCTGCCCCCTGCCCTTGTTTATAGTTTCATAGTTTCTAGGGTCAGAAGGGACCTGAGCAGATCATCTAGTCCAACCCCCTGCCATGGCAGGAAAGAGTA
>NW_017728943.1:53212519-53260200 GCF_001723895.1 Crocodylus porosus | reverse complement strand
TCATGGTCAGGGCGGCTAGGGTCTGGAACCAGCTTCCAAGAGAAGTGGTGCAGGCTCCTACCCTGGGGGTGTTTAAGAGGAGGTTAAATGAACATCTTGCTGGGGTCATTTGACCCCAGTATTCTTTCCTGCCATGGCGGGGGGTCGGACTAGATGATCTGTTCAGGTCCCTTCCAACCCTAGATACTATGAAACTATAAACCACTTTCAAAATTGCTGAAACCAGTTTAAGACAAACCTGGATGGATGTAGTATCAGACTTAACTGATTTAGGTTAAATTTGTTAATCAGTTTATTGAACTTCTGTCCCAGATCCCCTCCAGATTAAAGTTAACTAAGTCCCCCAGTATCCCAGGATGCTTTGCACCCCAGCCCACAAACGCCTCCGTCACACAGTAGGTGGGCTAGCCTTGGCTCAAGCTTTCTGTTTCAGCTGATCAGAGAGGCATGCTCTAACACCCCCTGGCTTCTGACCTGGGCCACTGCAGGCATGTATCTGCATGTCTGCAATCAAAAGTAAATGTCTGTTTACTTGCTTATTGGTTCAATCTATGCAGTTTATACTAACGTGACAAGATTGAATCGATTCAGCCTTAGGTTTCTTGACTGTACATAGCCTAAGAGACACAGAAAGCTTGTGAAGTAATAATATACAATGGTACAGAGCCATTGTTAAAATACCTGTTAGATATTTAGGGAGAATATGCATAATAGGGCTGCGCAAAGCTTTAGTCCCTGATTCGATTCAGCGGAGATTCGGCCACTGAATGAATCCAAATCTCCAAATCTGAATTGAATCAGGAGACCCTTTAATCTCTTCAAATTGATTTGGAGAGATTCGGCAATATTCAGCAATTCAGATATAGACACAGCTTTAAATGTTTTTTCTACATACCTCAAGGTACCAGGTGGCTCATGAATGCTGCGATGCTGGAGTGGATAGAACATCCCACAGCAACACAGGTGGGTCCCCAGCACACTTGGCAGCAGACCCAGAAGTGGACAAGAAGCACTTCCGGTCCACTTCTGGTCTGCTGGGGAGCACACGAGAGGCCCCCCCATGCCTACCCTGGCTCAGCAACTGGTGCCTCCTGGGTCTGGGGGGGTACCTAGGATCCTCCCATGGCCAATTGCGGACCCAGAAGTGGACTGGAAGTACTTCCAGCCTACTTCCAGGTTTGCTGCTGACCATGCAGGTGGGGAGGGCCCCCACACTCCTATGGGATGCTCCATCTGCCCCAGCATCGTAGCATTCATAAGCCGTGCCTGGTACCTCGAGATATGTAGAAAAAACAGTTAAAGCTATGTATGTGTCCAAATTACTTATTCTCTGAATCAGCATCAAATCTTCAGATTCATATTTGGCCAAATGGAATTGGGAACAGTGATCTGAATCAATAAATTGAATCACTGCCCTGATTTGGACTGAATTTGAATCAATTAGGGCCAGTTTCGCACACCCCTAAGGCATAACTAGCAAATTGCCCATCAAAAATGATGGAGGTGGGGGCCAGCAGGAATGGAGTGCTGCCTCCCAGAAGCAGGGGGGAGGGGGGAGTTTGCACATAGCAGCCGCCACCCACCAACCTGCAGTGCCACTGCTCCATGTCTGGCCACTGTGCCACCTTCCCCCCTACTCTGCGTCCAGCCCTGTGCCCCCCTTCCCCACACAGACAGACAGACTAATCCCTTTGTATATATGGATGGTAACAACTGACTGATGAACCAGATCTACATTTTAAAAAGGCACACTTTCTATACATATCTTCTGCTATGTAAAGGGTTAATAAATAATTGATCAAAGTTATAAATCTGTTACAGAAATGACCAGCATGTATTGTAAGCATATCTGTGGAATATACCTGAGATGTTTTTAAGCAACTTATTTATCTTATCTGCAAAAAACTGTAGCAATTTATTTACCATATATTGAAGCAAGTGAATGTACCATTAATATACAGTGAGACCTGGAAACTGCCAGTGCTTCTGCAGTAGTGATGAGCAACCCTTACGAGATTTGGAACTGAAGTTCAGTTCTGTGTCCAGTAATTCCAGTCTTTGTTTGGGGCGTCCACTGTGTTCATTCTCACCAGGCTGAAATAACGATAACACAGGCAAGATAACACAGAAATCACCCTTGCCTCTTTGTATATAATGTTTGTTGCAGGAGAATGGGGAATAACTAGGTATAATGTAATGTAAACTAACAGCAGGTTTAAAATAAAGTGGGCACAATTTTAATCCTGATGGTCTGTTCCAAAATAAAACCCCCTTTATTTATACATCAACTAGATCTTCAACAAATCACCTGAGCAAGTAGGCAGTGTGCTGAGAAGTTAAGGAAGGACAGAATCCTCCCCTGCCACTAGGGAGCATTGCTGCTCCATGGTCACTCGTGTAGCCCTGAAAAAATGGCTAATTAATACTTGGTAGTGTCATTCCATAGCCAAAGGTAGAGAGATGCAGTTTCCAACGCATGTTTCCCCTGTTACCCTGCATCATGGAACATGGCAGTTCCCGTGCATTTAGTGCCATCTGCTCATCAGAAAGGAGATCAGAGATTGTTGTGAATGTACACATGCTTTACCAATTCTGAAGTGTTTGACTAATGAGAAGTTACGTTTTCCAACCCTGTAATCCACATGATTAACCCACCTCAGGCAGAGCGGAAGACTGGAAGTATCTGTTATCAGTGTCCTGGTCATGGGGGTGGTCTAGATGAGAGAGATTACAAATGTTACTAATTTATTTGCTTCAGGTTTTGCTTGATATCCTTCTGTTCTTTCCCCTAAAACTAACAAACTAGCTCTTCCCCCCCACCCCTTTCCTTTTTTTCACTGCCTTTGTAATAGATTATACCTCTGAACACAGGGGAAATCTTTAAAGGTCAAGTTCTCCCTTCACATTTGAAACAACACATTTAGAACTGAGAGAGGCCTAGTATTCAGTTGCTTTTCAGAGAGTTGTACTTAAGACTTGTTCTGAGTTAAAAAATTGTGGGGCTATGCAAGAGGGTGACTCTTGCATTGATGACTGTTTGGGAAAGGGGTCTGTCAAGGACCTTAACTCAGGAGTGTCCAACCTTTTTGAACATGGGGCCAGACCATGAATTTTTTTATCACCCCATGGGCCAGCAAGCCATATTCAAAGACCTCACAGGAAGCGGTATCACTTCACCCCCTGAAACAAAAATACAGTGTTTACTTTAATTTCCTGTCGCAGCACCTTGGGCCTCAGAAAACAGCTTGGAGGGCCACATGTTGGACAAGCCTGCCTTAACTAAACCAAATTTCCTTGGAATATTCCCTGTTGCACTACTATGGATTCAGCTCCACTAGTAGTAGCAGCTGAAGGAGCATTCCTGTAGATGGGTTTGGCTGACTTTCAGAGGTTGATTCCTGTGCTAGTTAGATCTGCTCTGACCATTGGTGGACAGTAGTAAAAATGTCAGCGCCCCGTATACACCAAAGCTTCCATCAGCACTGCTGCCAGTAGATATGTGCCAGTGACTGATATGTGCCAGCACTGATGGAAAGTGATGGAGGAGGTGAAAGGTAGTCACACCCTATGATGACAAAATAATATTTTGCAGCTCACAACGTCTTTCTTATAAGTCAAGCCCTTGGACTTCCAAGTTAATGAAGCTGTGTTCATGTTAGATGCCTATAACTTGCACATTTTATTATAAAATGTAGAATTTGGCAAATGATTAATACAAAGCTAAATGTTTTGGGACGGTTTTAAAAATTACTTAAACCTTGAATAATACCCAGTATTTAGCCAAGGCAATTATTTTTGGCTGTGCTTTTTTCAGTATAGTATCTTACCACTGCTTGCACTCTTGGTACATCTTACAAACACACAGGCCCAATAATGGTCCATATTAAGGGAATGAAATCTAAGGGACTTGTCTCCATAGGACATTATTTCGCACTTTGCTTTTGCATACTAACTCGTATGGACTAACATCTGGAGTCTGCAATAGTTACATTCAGACAGCTGTTGCCTATCTTTCAAATCCATGTAGTCACACATGGATAATTATTTTTTCAAAATAAGCACACTGCATTTTGGTTAGGTATCCCACAGTGCTTTGTCCCACTGCTAGGCTCTATGCAATCTGGGAGCTTTCTTGCAGTACATTGCAGGATACTTACCAGAAGCCACTGGGATTCTGGGATCTGTGGTCAGACTTGGCAAGTCCAACAAGTCAGCATAACTTCCTACTTTCCTAGTTCAGTCACAGATGCTTTGTGCTACACATGTATTCAAAACTAGTGTTATAGTGCTGAACATTGTGATTTCAGGCGTTTGAAGCTGTAAATAGACTGAACTTGGCTGTGTGCTAAGATTTAAATGAGGGTGTGACATCTAATCAACATGACCCCTCCACCAAAGTAGGCAGGCAGGCAGGATGGTCATGGTGTGATTCAAAGTAGTTAGGGACTGCAGTTGGAGAACTGCCAGGCTCATGTGAACTAGAAAGTGCAAAATAAGGTTCATGTGAATGGATCTCTAATTCCATGTTTTCAAAGGGGATTCATAGATTTCATAGACATTGGGGCTGGAAGGGACCTCGGAAGATCATCGAGTCCAGGCCCCTGCCCCAGGGGCAGGAAGTCAGCTGGGGTCATAGGATCCCAGCAAGATAAGCATCCAGTTTGCTCTTGAAAGTGTTCAGTGTAGGTGCTTGAACTGCCTCCGATGGCAGGCTGTTCCAGACCTTGGGGGCTCGGACAGTAAAGAAATTCTTCCTTATGTCCAGCCTAAAACAGTCTTGTAGTAGTTTATAGATTACAGAATTTCAACTAGTATGGTTAATTTACTATAGGAATTATTGTGTGAATGAAGAGCATTTTAATTTGAAAAAGTACAAACTAATTCCCTATGTATCCTAGGCCAAATTGAACTAGAATATATTCAGTCACATTAATTGCATGTATAGATGTGTCCAGTTTGAATAACATACCTTCTTGTTACAGAAGAGGTGGCCTGAGTTAGTACTAAACCAAAGCCAGAGTGTGATGATAGGCAGGCACTCTGGACGGCAGTGTGGGGGCAAAATGTGTAACTGAGGTTCTGACCATATCTACATAACATATGGCAGTGCTCCTTTCTGGTGAGAGCCAGAGGTAATTAATTTCAGTGCCCATGCCATCACAGTCATGCTCCTTGTTCTGGAGCTATCTAGCACATGCAGAGCACAAAGCTCAGGTAGTTCTGCACACTGATGCCTTACACTGATTGATTTTGGTACTGGAGCTGGCATGCACAGAGCTAGAGGGGTTATGCCTGCACAGCAGTATATTGCACTTCTCACGAGAGCTAATTAGCCTGGGCACAGTGCCATACCATCTCATGGAGCTAATGCATGCAGAGCACTACTCAGGTAGTGCTGCCCTGCACCATATAAACATACAGTGACTGTTTGTGTATATATACACAAGATAGAGATGTGCATCTTGGTGTCCTGGATATATTCCAGTATGAGTACTTTTAGCACATTCTTATGGGCATTTAGTACATTCTTTGACTGAATGGGATATTTTCTGCTCCTTACACTGCTGTGTAGTGTTTAATTTCAGAGGTAGTTACAGTCTGCTGGAGGGCAGAGTGATCCCTCTTAAAGGTCATAGTTGTGTAAAGCAGTTTGTTGTTAAAGAAAAGTATTAGTACATGAGTATCTAGTATTTAAACTACATAGCTCAGCATAAGTCTTAATTACAGAGTTTCATTAGCTGTTAAAACCTTTTAGAAATGAAAGACTTTTGCTTTGCACTTTTGCTTGCTTCCTGAAATAACTTCTATATATATATTGGGTATGTGTACACACACACACACACACACACACACACAGTTTCTGTGCACAAGATGTAAATGAGCATCACAAAACCTGGTTCTCAGAGTGAATGCAAAGGATGTTAGTATGCTGTAGAAACTGGGTACATTTCTTCAAACCCCTTCTCTCATAATAATTGTTAGTTGAATTCATTGGGATAGCAATTGCTTAAAATGTGTCTTATTGTTGCAGCTTTTTCTGATACAAGCAGATCAGTTGACAGACAGAAAACTTGAATCATTCATTATAAAATTCTCATAAATTAGCCAAAAAAACATACTTCATATTTTTTGTTTCAGACTAGAAGCTATTTTAAAATTATTGCTTATGCGTAAATTTGATTTTCTATACATGCAAATACATTTAAAGCACATCAAAGTCATCAACAAAAAACGGAGTTGGCAACCTTTTGCATGGAAACCTGTTTTTGTCAGTATTCACTCTGAACCTATATAGAGAGAGTGGGTAAAATGTGAAAGTAACTGCTGCCTATAGTGCTTAGCAGCCTTCTAGAAAATGGTTCATGTTTGTGAAAGGATTGGTGCAGAGTTAGTTCCCTGCCTGTGGCGCAGTTTTTGTTGTCACAATGCAAAAAGGAGAATGAGAGGACAGTGATATCTGAGGTTAGCCACATTACCTTGTGCTTTGCACCAGTGTGTTTGAAGTCTAGTCTCCACTGCTCTTAGACTAAATCATCTAGAAGTGTTATAACAAGTGAAACACGAACTATTCAGAATGCTGATCCTTTCAGTCTGGGTAACATTTCTCTTCACAGTTATTATGTCATAAATTGGAGTCATAAAGTGCTTATACATGTGATAGTAGTCATGATGTACATGTGACAAAAATGTCATTTGTGTGGCTAAAACGGCATCACACATTACATGTGTGCCAGTTTGGGGGGTTTTAGATGAGTTTTCATTGTTGCAAACTAAACTACACAATGTAGTTTAGTTTGCAATGATGCACTGCAGCTGTCAGGTTGCCCCCCAGGTGTGGGAGAGATGGGCAGGCTCTGCAGAAAAAAGGATCGGGCCACTTGCCACTTCTGCTTTCAGCAATCGCCTGCTGAAGGCAGAAGTGGAGGGGCCCAATCCTTTTTTATTTCTGTGAAACCTGCCCACCTCTCCCACAGCCAGGGGATGAACTGCCAGCAGACTGAGTGGCCCCTGAGCTGTGGAGGGCCCCAGTTCTTCCTTCCATGGCTGCAGTGCCCCTGGGGCCAAGCAGGTGGGCTGCTAATGGGCTGGGTGCTACCCCAGGTCATAGGCAGCACCCAGCCCAATCCAACTGTTCCCCGAGCCCACCCACTGCAAGCCCACCAGACACTGCTCCCCAAGTCTGCTTGGGGAACAGTTGGATTGAGTTGGGTGCTGCCTCCAAGCTAAGACAGCACCTGGCCCACTAGCAGCCTGCCCTGGTCATCCCGGGGGGCATCACTACCATGTAGGGAAGGACCAGGCCCCCCCACAGCTCAGGGGCCACTCAGCCTGCTGGCAATTCACCTCCAGGCCACAGCAGGTTCTGGCTCCACCAAAAAAAAGAAAAAAAAGATTGGGCCCCTTGCTGTAATGTGATGGAAAAATTGAAACAGTGGGTTTCAATTAAAAACCCACTGTTTCAATTTAGGGGGTATAGAATAAAACCCTGAGGACTAAACTCCTGTCACGTGTACAAGCACCCACAAATGTCAAACGTCATTCAAGCAAAATGCCTAGTGAAGTTATCTAGGAATATGCCTGTCAGGACTTCAAGATTTGATTCACCAGTGATTCAGTTTCTTCTACTTAGCTGAAAGAGGCCAGAAAGAAAAAGGAAATCAGCCCCAGCCAACACCTTAAAGATTGTGTCAGACAAATGACATTGACTTTAATGAGAATTTTGCTTGATAAGTTAATGGATGGGATCACACAATGTGGTTTCTATAGTAACAAGGGACTAAAATCAAAAGAGCCAGGAACTCTTGTCCTGTTTTATGATCCTTAAGCCCCACCCCCCTTTCTTTTAACTAATCAAGGACCTGAAGTGCTGAGAACCATTTTTTTCAAAGAGCCGGTTGCTGGGGGCAGGTGGGGCGGCCATTGATGGGGCTGGGAGAGCAGGAGCGGGATGGGGCTGATTCAGAGATTCGGCGGTGGAGAGCTCTTAAGAAGAGCTCTGAAAAACATGTGGCTCAAAAAGATAGGATGGCAATTAAGTGAATCTTTCAGAAGAAATTGTGACCCAATAACCTGTCTTGGCATGAGATACATGGCCATGAAAGAAGTGGCTATCTTTTGGATGAATTGTCAAACCAAGGTCCTGCTTTCTGTGGTCTTTACATATCATGTGGTAGTAGTCTGGTATTTGTCGAAATAAAATCAAATTACAGATAGTTTTAGTGGGGCATAGTATCCTATCAGTAATAGTTGTGTGGATGCTCTGCCTCTGGTTTTGGGTTTTTTGTTGTTTTTTTTTTGGGGGGGGGGCAGGGGTTGGAAAGAAAAAGACACAGTCTAGACGTAAGTTGTTCAGGGAGACAACTTAGAAAATGTAGGAAACGTAGGTGGGAAGTAATTTCTGAAAGTAATAAGATTTTTCTTGTGACTTACCCATTTAGCCAGACTTTCCATATAGTGTAAGGGTGTTCCTGTCAGGCCCCATGCTACCCACTATTTCTTCCATGCCTTTCAGTGTGCTTCTGACTCTGTTTCCTTAGTAGCATCCCCAGTAGAATTCCATCTGTGCCAAGTCACATGGTTTGCAATATTTTATGTTTTTTATTAAAGACCCAGCTCCTGGCATTGTGAAGTTGTTTGGAGAAGCTTAGCTTTAATTGTCAAAAAATAAGTTTCTAGCCTTCCTTAGGGAGAAAAGCCTTGAAGATGTGGAAAAGTGAATTCTAAAATGGCAGGAACCAGAAACCCAGTAAAAAGAACTCCAAATATTGCTATTACATTTTAAAATCTTACTATGTTTAGTGCAGTGTTAGGATTTTTTAAATAGTTTTCTTCATGGTTTTATTTTTATTTTGAATAATTAGGATTGGCACTAACAGCGTTACATTTACATGGGCTCACGGTCCCTTTCAGTACTCCATTTTTTCCCAGGCTTTCTTTTTGGAGATGGCAGCAGGCCTTGCTGTCTTCCTTTTCTTCTGGGTTGTGGCACTGCAACTTTAAAGCTGCACATTCTTGGTAGTACCCAGAGTGCATGAATATTACAATAGCAGTGTCAGGAACCAGCAGAAATGTGGCCAGACCTGTTAGTTCTTTGCAGATTGGGGCCTTGCAAAATATAAGTGGTTTCAGGAAGAAATTGCCTAAGAAGCTAAAGGGGGAGAAGTCTCTCAGATGAGGGTTTCTGTTTGAAATTAAGCTGTGGTTATGAACTCTGAACTTTTTCCCTTGTTTCACTTAATCCATTCACTTTTGTCAGTGCCCTGTGGTTCGTTTTGTCTGTTTTGATCAATTACTTTGTTACAGGCATGTTAAGAGTATGAAGTGCAGGTTGCGACACCTTAGCCCTGTTGCAGGATTGCCTGATTTATGTCTTTGTTGAAATGTAGATAATTGGTTTTATATCTGAGACAGGAAAACATACGGAACCCTTCCATCCCAAGGCCAGATTATTAAAGGGATTTAGGCTTCTAAAGATGCAGATAAGCACCAAGTCAGCTTAAAAAAACCCAAACTACTGGACTTAAGCATCCAGGAGCTTAAAGCTCCCAGATACCCATATATGCACACACCTTTTAAAACATGGCCCTAGATTCAAGGGGCAAATAATTTAATATGATTTTAGCCTCTTTTAAAATTCTTAACTTATAGAAAATCCACTGTGTTCATATTATTAGTTATATTTGCATATGATTGAAATATATTGTTCTTGAAATTTGCGGATAATTCTTAACAGCATATAATGTGATTAATAGAAATAAAGAAGTTACACAATTGATAGAAAAACTCATGTCACATGTTCAAGGGTTTTTTTTACTGTGAATATCCAGTGCTCAGAATGTCAGCATAGGATCAGGTTTCTGTTGCAGAGAATCATATTTACAAACTTGGAACTCACTTTCTACAAATATTTGTCTTTTAATGCTCTGCAGAGAGAATGCATTCAAAAATTCAAATAAACCTTTTATGGAGTATTTGCCCTTTGGAGTAAGAATGCACCGAGGACTTAAGATTTTGCCCATAGATGAATCTTTAGAAAACACGTTAAACAGTGATTTTTATATATCTCAGTACAGTATGTACAGAGACATTGTTAGAAAGTAGTAGGATTTATATGTGATCACTGTTTACCACTTTGATGTATTAGAGTCTACAAATGGTAGATATTCTTCATTTAGGTTAAGACAGCTTTTTTGCTAATAGATACGTTATACACATTCATTGTAGAAGATTGATAAGTTACTAGGACCATTTTACTAATGAAAAAGGAAGTTATGTGATTAATACAAATAAAGAAAAATCCAACAAATGCAGAAACAGCACTGATCAAATAATGCACTGGGAATATTTTTGCCTTAGCAAAATTGTGCATGTATATTGAAAGGAGATGCATACAGGCTGATAGTACATAAATCTATATGCTGTAACATGGTTGATTTGACGTGTTACAGTGCACGTCATGTTGGAATTGTTGTTCTAGGGTTATCTAGCTTTCAAGAAGATCTGTATCTGGTCATAGGTAATACAGTTACAAGAACCCATTTATCAGTTTTACCTCCATGGAGTACCAGTTGGGTCATTTTAGCTGTTTTCGAAGATTTCATGAAACTTAAAGATTAGACAGCCCTAAAAACTCTAAAGAAACAAACTGACTGTTCCTTCCCCACATTGGGAATTGACAACATCATAGGGCTCAGGGGATTGACAATAAAAGATGGAGCTCTCCCCCTTTATGTTACCTGTTTAGGTTACTTCCATTTTAGTAGCCATGAACAGCCAAGAGCATTGTGTGGTTATTTAGTGGCTTATGTGAAATGTTTTTGTTTCCTCAGCTCTGTTCTTAGTCATAGATATCTACTCCACAGCTCTCGCCAGTTGTCAGCTTTGTGCACAGTATTAGCTCATAAGCTGATAGTTGGTCCTGGAGTCCAAGGGAGAATACTGACCCCATTGAAACCAACAGTAATTTGGATGTTGACTTAAGCAGTGCCTTTTGTTGATTCCTCAGTATGGAACAACATGGGGGCACTTGAATTGCATGTGTGCAAATGGTAAATCAACCGCGAATGCAGATATAAGCGAGTAGATAATGTAGGGATGTAGCAGGTGAACTTATGGGGAAAACGGTTCAGTTCACGCCTCTGAAGTGAGAGGCCATTAAAACCATAGAAAATGTTAAGAATGGAAAACATCCAGCCGACAATGCCAAAATCTTTTTCAAATAAATCTTAATCTCAGCTTCCTGCTTTCTCATCATGTCACTGTCCCTTCACCACTCAGAGGCTTGAGGGTCTCTCTGAACCCATTCCTAGTACTTGCTTTCAAGCCCTTCTTTGAATTTATTTATACTCTGTGCTCCCGTAGCTTATCCCATGGCTCTTATTGTTTCTGTGAACTAGCTTCTTTTTTTTTATCATTTGAGAAAATTCTGTCTATTTCAGCCCCAGAAAAGCAGTTTTGCTGTTTATCTTTTTTTGTGGTTTATCATTTTATGCTCACCTTTTTTTTTGTACTTTCCTTCTCAGAAAACCAAAAGGGACGTAAATAACTTTGATCAAGACTTTACACGAGAAGAGCCAGTATTAACGCTGGTGGATGAGACAATTATAAAGCAAATCAATCAAGAAGAATTTAAGGGGTTCTCTTACTTTGGAGATGAGCTACTGCCATAGACAACATTAGGCTGCCAGATGAATGATGCTGCAAGAAGTGGTCCTAAGAAGATCCTCAAGTTACTGAGACTCAGTAGATCAAAAACTACTTCTCTTACTATGAGCCTGTATCCCTACTTAAACTATATATTTATTGATATGTTTTCTTTAATCCTCTGATCTAAAGGCACTCTTAATTTCTGTCTCTCAAAGCAATGCAAAAGAATATTGTATGAGAAATTGTAGATGTAACACACTGCCATATTTTTTTTAATTTGCCACTTTTCTTTTACTCATAAGACTTCCCAAAAAGGGCACAACTTGCATCTTCTCATGTAATAAAAGGAACCATGCAGTTTAAGATGGAGACAGCTTGTCCAATTAGTTGTCATGAAACATTACATCATTGCCATACATCCTTAAATTGAGAGAGAGAATGCATGTTGTGCCATTTCTTCTGTACTGGCGATTACAATTAAGTTTGTATTCAAAGGTGGAGAGATAATTTATAGCTTTGTCGTAAATGAAAGTGTCTTTCTTGGATGTGCAATTATTGATCACATATGCTTTAACTTACCGGAGAGTAATTGTAGTATACAACTATCCAGCAAAAAAGGGCACAGCTATTTGAAGCTGCCAAAACTTTTCATGAAAAAATCAAAGGACTGAAACATTTACTTAAAAAAGGAAATCAGATACTTTCTAGACAGATACTAAAGGGCTAAAATGTAACAGTAGACAGATTCTCCAAAAACCTATAAGAGCTTTAATAGATCTACATAGGTTTTCCACAAATTTTACAGGTAATTGGGTATAGAGTAGTTTAATTAGTTCCTAATAAACTTGTACCCAAGACAAATATGCCATTGATACACAATGATAGGTATAGAGGTATTTTTAAAGTTACTTTTTTTCTTTAAAAAAATAAGATGTTTGTATTCCAGTGTAACAGGTCCCTATTTATTTTTCACAGCAGTGTGTTACTTTTGCACACTTTTACAAAACCATAGTACTACTGTTTTATTTTTAATGTGTAAAATCTTATGAAATCTGTGCTGTTAGAAGAACACAAACCAAGGCTAACCATGCATTATGTGGAATCAGTGTGTAAGACTAAAGATCAAACATTCAAAAACTGACATTATTGAAAGATGTAAATTGATTTTCTTGTGTATTAATTGAAATGGTAACTCATGTGGACAATATTACTAATGTGAAGTTACCTCTTGTAGATATGCTAACAGTGTTATGTACTTATTTCCAGGAGTATCCTGTGTTTTTGTGTACATGTATCGCTGAGGTCATTTTATTATATATTTTACTGGACTGAGTGAGCAGTTAATGGAATCCATTTTAATTGTTGTTCATGGATTTCCAGCTGCACAAAAAATATATATACTTGTGATTGGCAAAGTGGCACTAAAGAAGCTTTTTTGCCTTTTGTACAGGTGAGATTTTGTATATAGTGTTTGCTGCAAAGCCTGTGGAATTCAATGAATATAGAGGTATCAACTGCTGCATGTTTAGGCATATTATAAAAACTTTAGTCTATGAAAGAATAATTATAATAATGTCCATGTGCAATACTCTTGTATGTGTATTGGTTCAAGTTACTGTCAGAGAGATGAGGTTTTTTGTTATAAAAGATGTAGACATATATTAAGCTATACTAAATCTCTTGTATAGTTCTCTTCAACTCTATTATGATATGATAGAGCTAGGAAAGAGAAAGGAATGTTACAAATTGTAGTGGACAAAGTGTGAGTAATTGGCTTTAAGCAAATCTTGGTCTCAAGCAAATAAGTTTGTGTCAGTTTTGCATCTGGCTGCTCAGAGCCTGTTATGGATGAAAACATTCAGTTCCATTTTGTTTGTTTTTTTAACTCAGGTGTAATTATTATATATATTCTGATGATTTCAAAATATTAAATATTATGATATCAATTCATGTGTTGTCTGGCCTACAGGTTTAATAATGGATCAAACCTTTAGATTAATTTAATTTATCTTCAGTAACTTTATGTACTGGGAAAAGAGTAGCTTCTGGAGTTGAGTACAAGCACAGAAACATCTTAACAATTGCATCATCTCATTTTTTTTAGGAAGGTATGATAAAAATGCCCACAAATTTTCATGCGTCACTACTGGCTGTGTGTATTTTTCACCACATTTCACTTTTGACATCCAGGCAAGAACTGATCATAATGCTAAATGTTATTTTCCAAAGGTGACTAGACTGACTAGGAAGACAAACTATTCCAAAGTGCACAACTGTTTGTACAAAAATAGAGGCCTTTATGCAAAATGAAAAGCATTTCTTTTTGGGGAGCACATACATTCCACATAGATTTTGATGAGTAAACTATTTAGTACACTCCCAGTTCTAACAGGAAAATCATGAAACTGTTGTATAACAAGAGGCCTTGGCACCTGCATTTGTTTTGTTAGGATGCTAAGAGAAAAGTCAGAGAGAGAATTTTTTTGCATGGGCAGATGTTTCTTCAATACAAGTAAATAGATCTGCACTGGGTTTACATCAGGAGGTTTGTCTGTTACCTTGAACATTTTTATGTAATTCTTAAAAATGGACATTGTTACATTTCTGCCTATTCTGTAAATTTTTTCTTGCTCTCTTTTTGTGCAAAATGCCAAAAAAAAGAAGAAAAGAATTCAATGTTTCTTGTTTTCCTCTCTTACAGACTTCATAAAGAAATGGAAACACATTTTTTCTCAATAGTGTGAAATATAATGAATTCTCTCCAAAAAGGCTAAAAAATTACCTCTTTTTAAATTATGTGCAGACTAGCTCTGGCTAAATATAAAATGTATTCAGTTTTAGGGGGGGTTAGATTTTTTTTATTGTGACAATTTATTTGTACAGGTTTTTTTCCTTATGGATGTAATTTGAATCTCTTGCCATTCATTAGTGTTATTTCATCATAAACATTATTACTGTGCCAAATGTACTGTATTCAAAAGGATGTGAATGTGTATTGTTTCAGAACCTAATAAATACAATGATGTTAAATCTTATTTTTTCCCCTTAAGTCTTCATTAGCATTCCTCTTGAGCTAGAAAACATTCAAAGAGCCTAAAGAATGACTTTTATGTGCAATATAAAATATTGGTTTTTTTTTTTTGTTTGCTTGCTTGGTTGTTTTCATCAGATGGGGCCATTTTGCAAAGGAGCCTTCTTCCTAAATAAGAGGTTTAATCTTCTGAGGAATTGATTCCTTTCACTTCTTATGGATTTTAGCACCTATTTAGGCATTTCAGCAAAGCAGTCATGTGCAAGTATGATTAGTAATTTTGACCTTAATTTAATTATATATGCTCTTAAGGTTGGACAAATCTAAATTATTTCCTGGATCTGAGAAAACATTTGAAAACTTTTTTAGTTATTTAATTTATTCCTTTAGTATTTTTTGCTGCCTGAAAAGTACATGAGATTTTAAAAGAATTATATTGCTTTAACATGAATGTTAAAAGGTCTTGACTCACAGTGAGTACAGGTCAATGATTTGTTTGCCTGAAAACAATTTTGCTGCACAAATAATACATTCTAAACTGTTTCTTATTTCCATGATATATATCAAATATTCTTCCTCAGCATGTCTTGTCCATGGAAGAGAGTTTTTAAAACTAGAGTTGTATACAGGAGTTCATATCTATCAGAAGAAATTTATGCTGGTAGACTAGCCTGGGATCTTGACTGTACAGATGTTCATCCACCTCTGTGGCTGGAGAGCTTCACAAGTGAGCTCTACAGCCAGGGGGCACTAGAGGGTTTCTCCCTTGGCCACTCATGCCTTTAGGGAAGCCCATTAATTAACAGCCTGTCCCCTGCTTGGGAAGAGGACAAGCTGTCAAATGCCAGTTGGCAGCTCCTGGGAAGCAGTAGCTGCCACATTACAGTCCTAGGAAAATGCTCCTCCCCACATTCTAACAATCAGCTGATGGGGGCGGGGGGGGGGCATCCACAGGAGAACAGCCCTGCTCCTTGCATTCCTCTGGGCTGACCCTGTCTGGGATAACCCTAGTTTTCAAAAGGCACGGGAACCTTTCCCTTAGCTCTGCTCCTCCTTGTCCCTGTAAGGAGTCAAGCCTGGGGAAGATGTGCAGACATTCCAAAAGCAATATAACAGTGATTATTCCCAGGTCATTTTTCTCCCAGAGTAACCATTTCTACCCTGAGGGAGAAAGCTTGAAGACTGCACACTTATTTTTTAATGAGAGAACAGTGATTCTCCCAGTAGAAACTGTATGCCTGTACATAACCTGGCTGAGAAGTAACATATTACCCTAAGTAGCTAAAAACCCATCATTGCTTAGGTTAACTTTAAAGGTCTCTTCCCTTACTCCTGCATTTTGAGTTATTGCACCGCTCTCCCTCCCTCCCAATTCCCCAAAGCTCACTGAACGCCACCAAAAGTCTACAGTTGATACTTTAAGGAGCTATTTACATAGCTAATGCATTTACAGTTTTTTTTCTCTTATAAACAGGTGACTTGCCTGGTGATAAGACGCTGTCATTCTGATTCACTAAACACACTGCAAGTGCTGCATCTTGCACATTCATATTTGAGAAGGTTAGACACCAGGGATGTATTCATCTACTTATGTGATCCTCATAGTCATGGCTAACAAATATCGTCATTACACCTCAGTGCGGTAGGTGCTCAGATTTTACCACAATGAGCATAGAATATAGACCTTTATGGAACAGTGTTTTTATAGGGAAAGCACTGGCAGAATGAAAATTCAAGTAAGTTGCCCAAGCAGTCTGTGACAGACACATCTCTACATTCAAAACCTTGGTCAATATGAATGATTCTCAATCAGGGTGTCGGGGCATCTTGGGGTGCCATCAGATTTTTGAAGGGTGCCATGAGGTGTGTGGAGATAAGTGAGGAGCTACAAGATAAGCAAAGAAACTTAAGCAGATAAGCATAGGCTCAGACTTGTCCCTGCCTGGATGATCCCTTATTTCCCTGCCAGGTTCTTCTGCAAAGAAATAAGAGCTATAATCTACAAATTAGGTTTTTAGATTGGGTGCCACTCAGTTCACAGAAGCTATGGAGGGTGCCTTGAGTCCAACGAGAGGTGCCTCAGGTTCAGAAAAGTTGAGAATAACTGACCTATAGAGATGAAGGCAATGCCAAACAGATATCTAAAATGGGGAAGCAAAAGCAGGAAAGCCTTATTGCCTGGGGCAGAGTGGTATGCTAATTAGCTCTGGGTTTATTAGCAACAAGCTAACATTTTTTTTTGGTTCCTTTACCAGCACACACACAGCTATCCCAGAATTCTCTATAGGAAGCTGCCTTCGACTATGCAGACTGTTGTACATAAGCTAACACATTCATTGAATCATGGAAAAGTAAGTCTGAAGGGCATTTAAGAGGCAAGGTAATCTCAGGCTATGAACAAGCTGTACTTTTGTGGTGCCTCTCTCTCAGTACAAGGAGAACATACAGCCATTTGGGGGATTTTTTGTGGAAGAGAAATGGCTCTTCTGCAAGAAGTGAAATTGGATACTTACCAGGAAGGTCTCCCTCCTCCCAAGCTAACTGTCCAGCAGAAAGGGATGGCTAACTGACTCCCTAATAGCCTGCCTAGGGGTGAGCTGTCAGGGGTCTCTGTGGAGACCCTGCCCTAAAAAATCCCCTCTTCCCACCAATCAGCAATTTGGTGGGAGGTGGGCATTCTTCTCCAGTAGAAGCCTTCCTGCCACAGGAAAATGCCCCAGGCTGCCCTTACTCTGCTGGAGCAGCATGGAGTAAGGCAAAATGTCATGTGCAATGGAAAGGCTAAAGGAATCTTGCCACCATGGCAAAGTGCCCCCGCCTCCCACCACGTTGCTCTGGATCAGCCTGGAGGGGCAGGCTGCCATCCCACTGCAAGGCTTGCCACCAGGCAGAAATCACCCACCCATCCCACACTCCTTCAGGTTGGCCTGACAGGCACAGAAAAATGGCCCTCTCTTCCTCCAATCAGCTGATTGGTAGGATGGGGTGGGGGATATTCTCCTAAGGCTGGCATGCCCTCCAGACTGTGACAGTTGCTGCTTTTTATCAGCTGCCAACCACCAATTAACAACCTTCCCAAACAGGGGAGAGGGCAAGCCATCAGTCAATCAGCTCTACTAAAGGGTGACAGGAGCTGACTGGACAGCAGCCCTCTAATGCCTCCTGGCTGGAGAGTTGCTTGTATAGTTCCCTGTCCAAGGACTGGAACACATGTATGCTCTAGCTCCTGGGCTCTTTTTTTACTGGTAAGAATTCTTATGACCTTTAATTTCTGTGGTTTATATAGACCAGTGGTTCTCGACCAAGTACTGCAACCCCCTTCTCCACAGTGGTGCCAAGGTGGCAGCCAGACAGAACTGCCACGTGCACAGTCCTGCTACATTAGGGCTCGGATCAGCCTACAGCAGGCAGGAGCTGGCTCAGCAGTAGCCCTTCCCAATCTGATCCTACCCACACTCCTTTTGGAAAGAGGCCTATGAGACCATTCCACCTGTGTACCTCTGTTCCTGGGAGGAGGATGGGGGTGGAGGGCAGACCAGGAAGAGCTGCACAGCATGGCAGAGATCCACAGCTACTCTAGGTACTCTGGTCCAGCGTTTAACCACCCTCCTGAGCAGAAACTTCTGCCGAGAATCTAACTTATTCCCTTTGCTTCAATTTGAGCCTATTCATTCTTATCCCATCCACTATGCAGACAACTGATTGCCATCCTCATTAAAATAACCTTTTTTTATTGTTTGAGGACTTATCAAATTCCCATTCCTGCCGTCAGACTTCTCTTCTCTAAACTGTATAATCCCCATCCTTCATAAATTGCTTTCAAGTTCTCCAGGCATCTGTCACTTTCCTTTGGACTCCTTAATATTTGCCTATTTCTTTCTTGAAATGCAACCTACTTCTTTCTTGAAGTGCCCAAAACTGGCTGTAGTACTCTAAACAAAGCCTAACCAGTGCTGAAAAGAGTGGGAGAACCACATCTTGTAATTTCTGTACTAGACTCTTGTTAACGCACCCCAGTGTGCTGTTATCCCATTTAGCAACAATATTATATTACTGACTCATTCAGCTGGTGATCCACATTAACTTTCAGATCCTTTTCTGCAGACTACTCATGCATCCTTTGTGACATGTTTCTGCACTTGATTGTACTAAACTTAGGAAGGAACAGTGCACTCAGTTTCCAAGTGTATTGCCTTGGAATGAAAAAGGCTACGCATTCCCGCAGACTATTACGTACCCAGATTTAATGTAAGCAGTGCTCCTTAAGTACACTGTGGTATTAGCAACCCTGGAAGTTGAACTAGCTGTTCTCATTTTCAGGTTTTCAAAAGGCAGCCATGAAACAGCTAGAAGCCTTGAAATGAGACCAACAAATACCACAGCACTGACTGTGGCATGTACTTAACTAGCATTGCTGAAAACTGCTGTCTGGGCTGTAATATTAACAGCCTCTAAACTGACTAACTGCCCTCATTTTTAAGTTTCTTGCAGTCAGCTTTAGGGCTGCTACTACCCCAAGACTGTAAGCAATGCTGCAGTCTTGGGTGTACATTCAAATGGCGCACCCAGAATCAAAAAGCTCTGGAGTTTATTGCTTTGCTTTGCACCCAGGGGGATGAAAGAGGCCATGTGCTGAACTGGTCTATGCATTTAACTAATGCACAGATAACTGGACTTCGTTAGAACATAAACTGTAGGCAACAAATTGGAACTGACAATGTGTTCAGCAGTTAAGCAAGTTATGCCTGTATCCAGTAGTGTTTACATGGAGTACACTGTACTTAGCATTTGTCCTCATTGAATTTCCTCCTATTTATTTGAGACCATGTTTTCCAATGTATCAAAATCATTTGATAGAACAGGATTAAGATTCAGGGTGTCTGTTATCCCACATACCTTCGTGCCACCTGCAAATTAACTAAACATAGATGCACTTCCATGCTTATTGATAAGAGTATATCAAGGACTCGGTGAGCAACTTTTCACCAGGGCACCCACAGGGAAAACCAGGAGTAATGGCCACAAACTCCTGGAATATCAATTTAGGCTCAACATTAGGAAAAACTTCTTCACAGTCAGGGTGTCCAGACTGTGGAATAAGCTCCCTCCAGAGGTGCTGCAATCACCTACCCTGGAGATCTTCAAGAGGAGACTGGACAGTCATCTTGCTGGGGTCACCTTACCCCCAGTTATCTTTCCTGCTTGGTGCAGGGAGCTGGACCCAATGATCTTCCAAGGTCCTTTCCAGCCTTACAATCTATGAATCTATGAAAGATACTAATTGGGCATGTCTACACGATATGCTGACTGTGCAGTAGCCTGGTGGTACTGCAGTGCACAGTAGCATCACATGGCAAAAACCATGGCATGACGCTACTGTACAGTATTGCCACAAAACAGGCATTCTCTGGTACTACTACACAGTAACACAGGTTACTGTGTTTATTCAGTACTTGTTTATATAAATACTAAATAATAGCGCAGCAACCACTTCACATGTCTACATGTCTCATGTAGACATGGCCATTGAGTACTCGCTGAACACTTGAGCCCAGGATAAACCCCTGGGGCATCCTATTAGATACCTTCTCCTAGTTGGATATTTGAGTTGTCAGTGTTTATCTTTGAGCACAAGCATCTACCTCATTATGCACACATCACAGCAGTGTCATTGCCTTTGGTTACAGAAGAGAATATCAAAGGCATGTCAAAAGCTAGCTAGTAGTGGTGTCTATAGAACTATATGATGCTGTATAGACTCTCTCCCAGTATCCTTCTGAATCCTAGTCTCATGCCCTTACCTCTCTCTGAGCTTGTTACTTTTCCTCATTAAACATTACAGGGAAACTTAAATGTACAGGCACAGGTAGCTAATTTTACTGTTGTATTATTTTGGGTGTGCATAGATGAAACAGGGGCCCTAAACTGAAGAAGTGGGCTTCAATTTAAGGCTGATTAAACTCCTGTGTTGTGCACACACCCCGCTGACTTACCTGCCTCTACGGCAGGGAGGGGAGGGTGAGCTGCCAGCAAGCAAAGCAGTCCCTGGGCTGCCGGGGCTGGTCCTTCCCTCTATGACACTTGTGGCCCCCCCCACCTCTCCCAGCAGCACCCGCCTGCAGGCACCTGGCTCAAGCAGTCCTGTGGGGCACCACAGCCATACAGGGAAGCACTAGGCCCCACGCAGCTCAGGCAGGCAGGCAGGCTCCAGGGTGGGGAGAGGGGTGGAAAGATCAGGCTCTCTGCTTTTCTTGGGTAGAACTGCTTTCCCAGGCTGCTGACAGGCTGCCTGCAGGGTTTCCTGCAGAGCCATGGAGCAAAGCACAGAGCCTGGTGCTTCGTTCCACAGCTATAGGGGCAGCAAACTAAAACTCCTTGAAGAAGTTTTAGTTTGCTGCACCCCAAGTCATTTAAGGCGCATTACGCCATTGAATTTTCTACAGCGGCTGGAATTAACACGCAATACGCTGCCAAGGTATGCAAACACCAACACCATTAAAGCGGTGCAAAAGCATTTAGCTCACTTTGAAGTGTCGTGCACATGTGCCTCTCATTTTGTACACACATGGCCTTTGATCTCAAATCATGGCCCTTCATTGGGGCTCTGTGCTTTTTTTAATTAAAAAAAATGAAATAAAAATACTTTCTTATTGTTTTCCCTCTAATAAAAACAATGGAATAGTTAGCTAAAGGGTGGAAAGTGACAGTCTCATTACCCAAGTGGCTACTTCAAATTGTAATAAATCAGCTGCACATATTCTAGTCAGTGGCAGAACCAAAAGCTGCAGAAGAGTGGAACAAAAATTGTGGAAGCTTTGGAAATAGAGATGGCTTGGGTAATTTTTCAGATGTTTTAAATGAAACAGTTTCCATCCCTTGCCTCAGTTCATATTTGTATGCTTATTTTCCTTAGAATTTTTCCCTCTATTTTGCAGCTGACATTAGGACAAACCAAAATCAAAGGGAACCAAACCCCAAAAGAATTCTGCTTCATTTTTCATGAGAAAAAAATAATAAAAATGAACCACAAAATTCTGCTGTTGCATTTCCACTAGTAAAGGCCCTGTCCTTATGGCTTGGTACTAACATGCAAGTGGGGAATGCAGCAGAGACCAAGGAGACCATGGGATCCAGCTGATCCAGCGGCAGGAGGCACTTCCTCCTAATGGGCTGAGTCTGCAAAACATCAAAACAGTGTTGAAACAGTGAAAATGTTTCGACAAAACTCAACAGAACAGTGCTTTCAAAATGAAACAGAACTCGAAACAAACCTATGTTCCATCAAAACGTCAAAATGGAAGTCGAAGCAGAATGCTGCTGTTTCTCACAGCCCTAGGTGAGAGCTTTCTTTGGTCTAACTGCATTCTTTGAGTCTAGAATGCAGCTTCCACCTACTAAATGGTAAACTGAATTTGAATCATAACGAGGCTTTGAGGGAAGGACAGCACAGGCACACAGCTATTAGTATATGACTATTTATCTCTATAGCTGCACCTTTAAAATTCCTTCTGTCTTGTAGGCAAGGTTTTCTGTTATAGGAACTCAATATTGTTCAGTGGAATTTACCCTACAGGCCAGGAAATCCCAAGAAGGACATTAGGGATTTTTAAGAGCCAGTATTATAACAGGTATTCCTTAGCTATTTTAACATATAGGGTTTGCCTTTCTTCTGTTTGGATCTGATTTTATAGTTATAGAGTAAGGTAGAAATCACTGCACTATGGTAAATGTAGATATGAGTTGTTTCTAATCCTGTGCTGGTTCGGGGCCTAGCTTGGCAGGTCTGCTAACCACAGAGCTTTTTTTTAATTCAGGCAATCATTTTTTGGTCAGTATCTGAAAAAGCTTATCTGAAGGAAAAGATATCCTTCCCAAAGAGAGCATCCATATGTTTTTATTAACTACTGCTGGCCCATTATTTTAATGTTCCAAAAATCTGAGTTGTTCACTTGCTTCTCATTGGGTAATAAACTAGAAGTCTTTGGAAGCAGGGGTGTAAAGAAGAGCTTTGGTTATTTTTATATGTGCTTCCAATCTACTCTGAATACAATCTGAAGGCAGTAAGAACTTCTGCTAAGAAACTGATTACTAGATACATGCAGCCAATATCAGCCTTACCCTGGGATAGTAGTGCCCAACTTTTTGGCCCTGTGGGCTGGATGACTGATTCAGGATCAGTCTGTGGGTCAGAGCCAATCTGTAGGCCCAATCCAGTATGCAGGGCTCGCTCCAGTCCTAGTCACATGTAGTGGATCAGGCCCTTGTTCTTATCCCTACATGCTGGAACAGTCCCTTGACCAGACTGCATTCATGGCCCTGGCCCCACATGCAGGACTTTGTCATCTGGCCTTCTGGGCTTAGAAATTTGGTGGCAGGGAAGCTGTTATTAATTGCTTCCACTCCCTTGCTGCCAAATTTGCAGACCTGTGGAGTGCCCCACAGGCTGGATCTGGCCTATGGGCCAGAGATTGAGCACCACTGGCCTAGGACATTACCACAACAAGCAAGACCCAAGATCTAAGAGGTCAACAAATGATCACGGCCTGCAGGGCCAGTCCATAGGCAGATATGGACTGTGACCAGCCCTGTGACATTCTTTCAGCCTTTGGGACCAGATGGGTTGATGTAAAAGGAAACCTTTACCCTGTTACAGAAAAGGGGAATGGTCTGTTTCAGGGAATAGATTTGTGAACAAAACAAGTGTTGTTGGCAAAGCTGGAGTTAATAAACAGCCCTGTGGTCAGGCTAGCTGATAGATCACCTGACCAATGTGGGTAGGGTTTGAGAAGCATACAAGCCTGGGACTGAACCAGCCCAGGGAGTCTAGCCCCGAGTGCCACTGGATGAAGGACTCCTGGCCAGGATGGCTCCAGAGGTGCACTAAGGACAGTGAGCAGAATATTGGTGCAATATAGAGAAACACAACCCCAGGTAAAGGGAAGTTTTGCTGTAAGATAGCAAGCTATTGTTGTCATTTGCTATACCTGGAGCAGATTAAGGTTTGGACTAGTTTTTTGGGTAGGACTAGAAAGGTATTGTTTGGAGGTCCCATTAGTGCCTGGGGGGCCAAGACCCTGACAGAGACAGACAGAAAGGCAGGAGCGAATGAGATCTTGCTCAGGGATCCCAAAGGCAGCCTCCCTTTTCTAAATACTTATTTGTATCAAGGCATGGCGGGAAAGGAGAAGGGGAGAATGCTTAAGGGACCAAGGGCATAACAGGAGCAGGCTGACCATATCACAGCCACCCTGGGGTCCCTGCCAGTTACAGTCAGATATTGCTGCCATAAAGCATAAAATCCATTGTCATCTACATCTGTAACCAGGTATCTTCATCACTGGAGGGTTTCATGAAGAGGCAGGATACGCGCTGGTGAAGAATGATTTAGAAGTAGTAATGCATATCCTGCCTCTTCATGAAACCCTCCAGTGATGAAGGTACCTGGTTACAGATATAGATGACTCTACAGGGTTGTTTATCTCTTCCTCTTCCTGCTTTCAGGTGCCTCTGGGATTTGTAGTCCACAGTTACAGCCACAGTAAGGTTGAATGAGGGAAGGGAAATTTAACCCCCCACCCCCGACCGCGGCCCCCATCCAGGGTTTGCTGGGGGTGGGGAAAGGGAAGTCTCTGCCACCCCTCTGTAGACTGGGCTGCATCCCCAGCCGGGCTTGCGAGGAGCAAGTCCCCAAGGAGCAAAGTTAACTAGCTTGGACAGAGCAAGTATCTCTCTATGGTGCTGAACCAGGCTATGTAACCAAGCCATGCCTATGGATGTCAAACTTGGCGGGAGTTCCTCGGGTGGGGGGATCTAATTCTATGACATAACAGGATTGGACTAATCTATATGTAAATTAATATTGACGGTTGTCTTAAACAATAGGGCATTACTCCTTCTTGTCTGGTATTGCCAAGGGCAGGGGAACTCAGTGCCCAAGATGACAATACTCAGGGCCTGAGGGGTGACCATCCCAACAAAAAGCAAGGGGAGCAGGAGTGCCTGAAAGCTCCCCTGGCTCACCAAGGGCATCCGGGAATGTCTGATTGCCAAAAAGGCAGCGTACACCCGGTGGAAGGGGGGTGCTATCTCCAAAGAGGAGTATACCTCCTCTGCTCAGGCCTGTAGGGGGGCTGTCAGGAAAGCTAAGGTGGACATAGAGCTAGGAATTGCATCCAAAATCAAAGATAACAAAAAGTCCTTTTTCAAATATATAGGGAGGATGAAGAAAGCACTGGAAAAATGTGGGGCCCCTGCAAGATCCTCTGGGCAATCTGGTGGAGAAAGCAGACCTCTTTAACCAATTCTTCACCTCTGTTTTCTTGGGCAGGGACTGGGACTTCCCCACCGTGATGCAAGATGGACTCAAGGGGAACGCCTCCAGACCTCAGGTTGGGAAGGACTGGGTTAGAGAGCTTCTGGAGGGGCTGGACATGTTCAAATCAGCGGGTTCAGATGCTCTCCACCCCAGGGTATTGAGGAAGCTAGCAGGGGTTATTGGAGGGCCCTTGCACAGCTTTATGAGCACTCATGGTGCTTGGGCCAGGTGCCAGATGATTGGAAGATAGCCAGCATGGTCCCCATCTTTAAAAAAGGGAGGAGGGAGGACCCAGGCAACTATAGGCTCATCAGTCTTACCTCAACCCTAGGGAAGCTCTTTGAGAAGATCATCATGGAGCACATCTGGATGGGCTGGCCTCAGAGATGATGTAGTCTTTCTGGACTTCAGCAAGGCCTTTGACACCGTCTCCCACCCCATCCTCATTAAGAAATTGGGTGACTGTGGCATTGATGCCTACACAGTCAGATGGATTGCAGATTGGCTGAAGGGTCGCACTCAGAGGGTGGTGGTGGATGGGTTGTATTCAGCCTGGGGAGAAGTGGGCAGCGGAGTCCCCCAGGGCTTGGTCCTTGGGCCCACACTGTTCAATCTCTTTATCAGCAATTTGGACAATGGGGTGAAAAGCTCCCTTTTTAAATTCGCTGATGATACCAAAATTTGGGGTGAGGTGAGCACACTAGTAGGGAGGGAAAGACTGCAGCAAGACCTGGATAATTTACAGGGGTGGGCTAACAAAAACAGGATGCATTTCAATACTGACAAGTGCAGGGTGCTGCACTTGGGCAGTAGAAACCAGCAGCCCACTTATAAGATGGGAAACTCCCTTTTTGAGAGCACGGAGGCAGAAAGGGATCTTGGAGTCATTATCTACTCCAAGATGACCATGGGCCGACAATGTGAGGCCACGGTTGGCAGGGCTAACCGGACCTTGTCATGCATCCACAGGTGCATCTCTAGCAGGGCCAAGGAGGTGATCCTCCCCCTCTATGCAACACTGGTCAGGCCACAGCTGGAGTACTGTGTCCAGTTCTGTCCACTTCAGGAGGGATGTGGACAACATTGAGACGGTCCAGAGGAGGGCCACCCACATGATCTGGGGACTACAGGGCAGACCCTACAATGAGAGACTGTGGGACCTGAACCTGTTTAGCCTCCACAAGAGAAGGCTGAAGGGGGACCTGGTGACAGTCTATAAACTCACTAGGGGGGACCAGAAGGGTTTGGGAGAGACCTTGTTTCCCCTAGTGCCTCCTGGCATAACAAGGAATAACGGCCACAAGTTGTTGGAGAGTAGGTTTAGATTAGAACTAAGAACTACTTCACTGTCAGGGCAGCTAGGATCTGGAACCAACTTCCAAGGGAAGTGGTGCTGACTCCTACCCTGGGGGTCTTTAAGAGGAGGCTTGATGCCTACCTAGCTGGGATCATTTGAGCCCATTATTTTTCTCCTGTCCTGGCAGGGGGTCAGACTTGAAGATCTATAAGGTCCCTTCCAACCCTACTTTTATGATTCTATGATTGCCATTTTAGCACTAATGAAAAAGGAGGAGAAATTAAACTTTGCCACATGCTGGTTTTTTGTTTTGTTTTTTTAACAATACGTTGGGAAAACTAATTTATACATCAAAATCCCATGCTGTCTCCTTTTATCTCCGCAGCAGATATAAAAAAGATAAAAGAAACTACTACTAAAAGTCATGTGAAATGGTTGTGCAAGACCTTGGCCAATGTTTGGGTAAGGGAGGGGAGTGGGGGAAGCACTAAAACACTTTCTGTTTTGTACACATATTTTATCCTTTAAAAATTCCAGTTAAAAAGATAAATCGGTTCCTCTAGCCTGTTGCTAAATTGGGCACTGAATGTATTTGGCATTAGGAACTGAAATGAGTAGTACATGCACTTGGCATTAAGCTTCTACAGTTATCAAACAGATTCACCATTTGCCACTGTGTTGGTTCACATGCCAGAAGATATGCCAGAATAAAAAGGAACAGAAAGTACACTGTGGACATGCCTACCTGTGTATTTATGACTGCTTAAAGTTACTGTGCAGTAAGTGGGAATAGGCTGACATCTACACATTCAGGCATTATTCCACACAGCATTAATGTGCTTTGACTTGGGACTAAAGTTAGTCCCAAGTCAGTCCACAAACAGTGTTACTGTGCAGTAAGGCATCTACATGCTCATTACTGCATAGTAGCTAATCAGGCATAAATTTGATACCTGCATTGTGCAGGTATCAAATTTACACCCAAGTTGGCATAAGTTGCCATATTTACTACACAGTGTGGCTGTTCACATGTAGACACATGCCTGTACTGTGTAATAATTTTGGTTAATGTACAGTAAATGCACATGTGTAGATGTGCCCTGTGATCACACAAAGGTTTCAACACTAGACTGATTCTCATGTGTGCCAGTGTATTTTTCACTGAAGCATAGGAAAAATGTTGTTTTATTCAACTGAGATTGAGAAGATGACAAGTTGGAGGGGACAGAAGGATGTCTTGGCTTCAGCCTGCACACATGTATCTTGGCATTATTTTTAAATGAAAAACATGATAACATTCATCCCTGGTGCATGCATTCATCAATATGCATACTGAATTTACTGAAACTTCATCTATAGGAACCTGATTCTTACCTGGCAAGAATTGTTACTTCTGTTGAATTAGGGTCAAGGCTTTTCATAAAACTATGAGCTTACAAGCAAAGGAGCCATCTTCTATACGGGTATCAATGTAGTAAGGCCTGGGAGTGCCACCACAGACAAAAACATGATCAGTGTGAGTGAGAGATTCATAATACACTGGGAGGCCTATAAACAGTATCACCAGGAAACCTCTGAGAAGAAAGATTTAACCATGGGAAACCAGAAATCAACCTTAAACAATAGGCTAGCAGTGGTGCATAATGCCACGGATTGTTTGCAAGCAAGGTTCCCTCTAAGGTGTGTGACCATGCACAAAAACTTTTTTTGCCATGCATTAGCTTTGTAATGCTGCGCACCCACCCAGAGAGAAGCTGTGCTGCGGCTTCCTAGAAACCTGAAGTGTGGCAGAGGCACTGGGACCAGTGGTAAGTTACCACTCACTGCTCTCCACTCCTTACCACACGAGCATCCCTGTGGGGAGAGAGAGCAGTGCAGGGCAGGCAGTGGCTCCTTTCCAAGGCAAGGCAGGAGTGGGAACTGGGGCTGAGCCAGGCACTGCGCAGGCTCTACTCCCCAGCCCCTTCAGGCAAGCTTTGCCCTGAACCTGATGCCATGTGCCTCCCTGCTGCCTGGTCTGCCCAGTGGCAGGACACACAAGGTTCCACTCTGCCTTCAAAGGCTATGGAGGCAGTGTGGATCATTTCTGAAAGAGTGATGAAATCTGCCAGATAGGGCAGACCAGGCATACCTTCAGTGTTTTACAGTACCTGAGAGCTTTACAGAGTATATTAAATGATGTGATTTATGTCTGTCACATGAAATCCATTTTCTTTTGCATGGTCTCCTCAGGTGGAGAATTATACATAAACTTTTCTGTTTTGGCAGGGTTTTATGTATTTTAATTTTTTAAAAATAAAATATATATAGTTTAGTATTTCAAGACTCTTTTCTCCCAAATAATGTTGTGAGAATAATTTGCTCAGCTGCTGAAAGGGAGAGGCGAGACCAATCTGGGAACAGACTGAAGCGGCACACTCATGGATCGTTAAGCCTTAAAGGGAACATTGGTTGCAAGTGGCATCGGCAGCAGGATTACCAAAAAAAAAAAAAAAAAAGAAGAAACTTATTTTTACTGACAATCTGCAAACTTTTTACTGATGCATTTTACATAATATAAATGTAATCCACTTGCCAGGCCCTGGACAATGGATGAATTCAAATTTAGCTTTTTTAACATTAACCATGGCAGGGGGTGGAGCCTGGTTGTCAGTCAGTAAGTTTGCAGAATCTTAGTAAAAATAACTTTGGGGGTGGTGGGGGGGAGGAGGTTGGCATCCTAGGCTGACTGCAGCAATGGCCTTACCATCACTCTGATGCTCCCATGGGTCTCCTACTCATCCTTACACCCTGATGCCTTCCTAGCCTATCCCCTCAGAGCTCTGTGCAGTGTGCTCTGCTCCTTCTCAGACACCAGGTGGTGCTGTTTTGCTCTGTCTGTCCTCCAAAACTTAATTCCAGCTTCATTTCTAATGAGGGATTTTTAATCAGATCTGAGTTGCTTAGTGTTTTTATGGATGGCTCAGTTTTTTAGACTCTATAGACAAATTCTTTTAGCTTGGATTTTGAGTCTCTAAATTTATGGACAGTCTCTAAATTTATGGGCAGCCTCTCCACATGCCACATGGCAGTTCAGGGATACAATGGGAAGAACAGCAGATAGTGTAGTGGGCATGCATCAGAATGGCATTCGGGGAGGGCAGGCTTAACTTGTGGTACACTTGGACTTAACTTTCAGCATGCCTGCTGAAAAGGTTGGCCACCACTGGAATCAGCCATGTATCCCTCTATGTCCAATGCAATTCAAAGCACACCAGGAATAATCATAATAACAAGTATTATTATTATTATAAAAATTCTTCCTAGGCAGAAGCTACTACAAGAGACTGCCAAGTGAAGGTCTGTCTGACAAATATCAGAAATGGAACTAAAATGCAAAGCTGACTTACCTATTTGTATTCTACAACAGAGCCTAGATGGTGCTAGGGTCAGGTCACGAATCAGCAGCCTGAAGCAGTTTGAGAGACTGGAGCCAGAAGTGACGGTCAACCACTGTGCTGGGAAATCTAAGGTAACAAGAGCAGAGAGCTGGGATTGGGAAAATAAGTTTGTTCAGAACCTACCCAGGCTTGTGTAACTGCCCCAGGCAGGCTCTGGGGGACAAAGCTGTTGTTGGTTCTGAAGCATGTGCTGGGGACAAGGCCAAAGAAGGTTTAGTGCAGAAACAGGGTCAAAGCTTGACCCAGAGAACAGGTAAAGAGGCCAGAAGCAGGAGAAAATGAAGTGAGCAAGCAATCAGCAACTAAAAATAGCTACAGGCTTAAAAAGCCCTGAACAACCAACATTCAGTTCAAAGTAGTGGGCTAACCTAACTGGCCAGACCCATCTTCATGCATGCTCTCACTGCTTGGAAGGAAGCATGGGCTGGAGAAGTGCCCCCTGTCCAGTCAGCAGAGGCCACAAGCAATTTTCCTTTGTACTTCCAAGGGCAACTCCCAACCTTGGAGCCAATAACCACATAGGGCTAAACCCCTGCTCCTTGCCTGAACTAGGCCACCCCCAAAATCTGAGGGGGGAAAAGGCCAATTTTTTGCCTTAATAAAGGCACCTGTCCTAGAGCTACTCTCAAGACCGAGATTGACTAAAGGCTAGAATCTTAACATAGGCTGAATCCCTGGAGCAGGAAACATGTTGAAGTTGAGCATCAAGTTTTTTATCTTGATGCTTAACTACCTGCAGCCAGGCAATCAGATACAGCTGAACTAGATTGGTAATGTGGCTCCTAACTAGCCTTAAGCTTAATTCTGGCCATTAGCCCTAACAGTGTTTGTTCCTTGCATTTCTCTCTTAACAATATGCATGTTTGCCTTGGGTTCCCCAACCTCCTTAGACCCTTTGGAAAATGCCAGCTGTTAGTTTTGACTCTTCTGTATTAAAAGGAAAAATAGTGGATTAATTCTCCTGTTGCTAAGAATTCAGTCTACAGTAGGTCACAATGCTTCTGACTCTATTGATTCCTGCTTGAAATCTTGTGAATTATGTAAGTGTTTGAGGCACTTTTATGGGTGATATAGTTTATTGGACCAACTGCATAGTTGGTATAAGGTAAGAAAAGCTTTTGAATGTAAAGCATTCTTCATCAGATGGGGATGTTTGCACACCCAACAGTACTAACATTGACACCCTAACACCCTGCAGTACCCCATGGCAAATTGCCCTAGACAAATTGCTCTTTTCTTTAACATGTACCAAGGTATTCTGCTCTCTGTACTGATGTTCTTAATGAAAGAAGTAGAGAAATTTGTTTTACAAAGGAAAATTAATCAAGGAGGTATAGGGAAGTGATTTGCCTAGTTCAGTATCTTTTACCCCACTGCCCTACCCACTGTACTTGCTGCCTCTTTAAAGCCAAAGGCTTTCTCAAACTGTGTCACAGAGTACTTGCTGGTGGTCCCTAGTGAAAAAATTAGTGGCCAAGTAGCACTCACTCTACTTTTTGTTTTCAGTTGCTGGGTAGGTAAAATATGTCTTACAGTGCTTCTGTTTAAGTAGTGCAAATTGGAAGGGAGGTGTCTGTAAAATAAGCTCTCTGAGAAGGTGTGGTTCCTACCCTGAGGAAGTCTGAGACTGTTAATCCTGTGTGTTCTATGAGAAATATTCCTAAATTTGTCTGCTGCATGAGAGAGAACATTGGGTATTGATTTTTGATGAAAGAGGAGTGAGCAAAGGTCTCTTATTCATTCAAAGGCCTGCAGTTTGTCTTAACAAGGATGGAACTAAGTGAGGTGTTGTGAGATCAAACAGATAAGGGCTAAAGGGCTTGTGCAAATGGCAGTCTTTTCTTCTCTTTGTATTAGGGTTGTAGTGCCTTTAAATCTGCCTTTAGAGGCAGATTTACACTTTATTAACAGACTTGATGCAAGGACAATTGGGTATTGAATTGACAGTCTGTTAACTGCTCTGGCAGAATCAGGGAGGAGTTGTCTGAACATCTCACTTAGTTCTTTAGTCATTCACTGCAAGCGTGAATCTTTGCCCACCAGAAACTGCTGCCCATTGGAGATGGGGACTGCCCTCTGTTTGCTGTCTGCCCATGCCTTCCTCTTTGCCCAACTCTCCTCCCAGTTGCTGCACCATTCCACAACCCCCTGCCACCTTGGATCAAATTCTAGATGCTATCCACCTAGAAGCCAGTGTGCTGAGAGAAAGCAATCTTCAACCACTTGTTTTCATATGAGGATATGGGATAGAATTTCTTTAGCTGTTACCCCATGAAGGTGCTGCATAGTGAAGCTGCTTCGAATTAATTCTGTACTAGATGAATCCTTCTGTACTACACATCTCTTTCTAACTGTAGAGCTTAAGTCAGTTTGCAGTGTTCTCACATGCTAAAATCAGTAGGTAGGCAGCCAATCAGCAAAGCAAATGCTGCAAGTGTTTCTACAAATTCTACACTGCAGTGAATGGCATCCAAAATACCTCTAGATATACACACTGGAGTTTTATATTCGGTGATTTCAGACTACCTAGCCACATATGGACACCATGCTCCAATAGAAAATGCCTGAACAATCTATGTCCACTGCTTTTCACCTTCACACTTGCAAATGTGGAAACAAAGCCACATAGCCCTGCAGTTGTTGTCACAGAAAATCTTCAACAGGGGCTTGATCCAATGGGAGTTGAATAAGGCTCTTGAACTCGGGAAAAAGAGGTGTTCCAAAGGTGGAATTGTACTGTGTGTGTGCGTTCCCTTTAAGATCTTAAAGATCAACAGAGGGAATAATGACTTTTTTTTTTGTTTCATCAAAGAACTTCGGTGCTGATGGAGGTAGCTTGCATGTATAGCATTTTCTCAGGAGAGCCTTGCTCAAAACTGATGTATTGCCCACCATTCACCTTTTGAAGAGGCAAACATCCAGTGACAAATCATTAAGACACTGGTCTCAGTCAGCTTTAATTTGCTTTCTGAGAGATGAAAGCATCATGCTGCAAGAACAGTATCCAGTTATTAATCACGCTGCTGCAATGCCTTTGACAGTGAAACAACCTCCACTTGGGGCACATCAATATCAGAGCTTTAAACTGTGTTTATATTTTCAGATATTGCTGGTGATCTTGACCAAGAATAAGTTTATGCTGAAGAAAGTAGTAGAGAAGGACAGTATTTTGAATGTACTCGGGTTGGCTAGCGGTAATAAAAATAGTCCACACAGCTGAATTTTAAGAGGCAGAAAAATTATCAACACTACTTTAAAAAAAAAGTAGGTCATCTCCCTTTGATTTTACGCATTGGCAAAACTAAGCATCTCTCTCCAGTGTAGAAAGTGGTTCTTCGACCTCTGACTCTTGCTTATAAACAACAGATTCCAGGAATTCTAGTTGGAACTATACATTTCCAAAGCACAAAACAAAAAAATCAAACATCAGCAATAAACATTCTTGTTTAAGTGACTGCTCACTTACGGATCTGGAAATGGAAGAATGTGAGGCCTTGGGATATAACATTAGCAATGAGGAAATTGCTAAGGCCATCTCCTCCTTAATGTCTGGCAAAACACTTGGTTCTGGTGAAGTCCCTGTACAAATATATAAACGGCATGTGGTTATAGCAGCTGAGCTGCTTGTTAACATGTTATCAGACATTCACAGCTGGCAGCTGTGCACTGCCTTGAACATGTGCACAAGAAGTTTAGACTTGATATGTTTTGAATCCTTTCTTTGGCTTCCTATTTCATAGAGCTATGATGACATGGACAGTGTAAGGGACCAGGGCGCAGGCCCCAAGCAGCCTAACCATTACCTAATGGTTAGACTGCTTAGGAAAAGCTGGGGCCTAGGACTGGGTTAAAGGGCAGGACCCATATACCGAAGCCAGAAGCAGAGTCCATGACACAGTCCAGGGTCAAGATCAGGGGATCAGAAGTTGAGTATCAACCTGAGAAGCAATCCACAGGGCAAAGTCCAATATCAGGGCCAAACCAGGGTCAGGAGCCAGAAAACAAAACCACAGGGAAATGTCCAGAAATAAGCCATCAACTAGGGTTGAGAACTAGGAGGCTTACCGAAGAAAAACTGTCAACTGCCCCGCAAACCCAGGCCCCCAGATGGTGTTAAAGGCATAGGAGGTGCTTGCTGCTTCTAACTTGGGCAGAATTCATTAGCTAAAGCCTACTGGAGGTGTGGCTGCTGAAGTACTTGGTTCAGGCTAGCCTGCCCGCTCAGAGTCCCTGACAGTACTTGGCCCAGGCTAGTCTGCCTGATTAGCATCCTTGATAGAGTGGAGGGAGAGTCAATTATTTTAATGGCAGCAGCCTGCCTACCGCTAGCATACTTTTACCTGCTCCAAGGGTTTCCTCAATAGTGAATCCTAAGGGGTTTTCTCTATGGTGTTCCCGGTGTGCTTGACAGCAGCTGCTGGGGGTGACCTGAAAGTTGCCTCACCTAGGTATTTCCAGGTTTGGAGCATACAAGTGGAAGTGGGTGGGAGGATGTACCCAGGAATGTTTTAGTTGGGATACATCACTAGCCTGAGAGGACCACAGAGAAACACAGCTTCTCTCCCTCTGGGCTAGGAACAGACATTACGCATAAACCAGTTGATGTGATCAGAAATTGGTTTTAAGCTGTAACAGAACAGATGCTCAGTGCACATAAACCAGTTTGAGAATGGCTGAAACCGGTTTGATGTAAACCTGGTTGAACGTAGTATCAGACTTAACTAATCTGGCTCAAACTGGTTTATGCAATGTCTGTCCCAGACCCCTTGCTGGTTTAAGATAACCAGCCTCCCAGCGTGCTCTTGGGCTGGGTGGGGTTCTGCTCCACAGCAGAGCTGGCTCCTCCCCTCTGCTCTCTAGCCAGGGCAAGGGCAGGGTGTGGCCAGGTGCTGACCTGCCATGGCCCCAGAGGCAAATTTCTCCCTCCATCCCCTGTCTCCCCCTCCCTCTGCTGCCAAACCCTGAGTACTGCAGCTGCTGTTTGCCAGCCCCAGCCATACATCCATGGCTTGCAGGGACACAGTTAATCATTCCCTCTGTCCCTCCTCTCCCCCAAATGCGGGGCTTTGGCTGCAGTCTGTGTGGCTTGCACAGGGGAGAGAGGCAAGCAGGCTGGTGTGCAGATCCAAGCCCTGTTGCAGCTCTGAACCCAGAGCTAAGACGTGCAGGACCAGACTGAGAGGTGGAATGTGTTAGCAAAGACCTGACAATCATTAGTGATCACAAATGCTGGAGATTTAGGTCAGAGAAGTTGCACCAAAGAATGCAGGGAGCTACATTTACATTATAAAGCAGAACATGTAAACACAACCTTTCTAAATGCCTGTCTGTAAGGAGGCACTCTGCCCTCAGGATTAGTAAGACACTTGTCTTTCTGGTTTACAATTTAAGTTAGACTAAGTTGTGTATGCTGTGTTTTACTGGGCTTTATCTTAGCTTACGCAAAAATTTTTGGTAGTTCCCCGTTGTATGCTTTGCAAATTGCTGTGGTCAATACCTTGCTTGAGAGAGGACTTTTTCCCCATCCCGTATGCTAGCCCCAGTTGGTACCTGGCTATGTCCCCTCCGCTCCAGCAGGGTGGGGCCAGAGTCTTGAAGGGGTCTGTCTTTTCTTTCCTCCCCTTTGGCAGTGGCTGGCAGGCATGCTCTAGTGTCCCGTCCCGCCCCCCGCCTTGCTTCTGGCTTGAGCTTCTGCAGGCATGTGCCTTCATTTTCTGATTTAACAGAGCATGTCTGGCTAGCCATTAATCAGTTTAAGCTGCACAGCTTCAACTAACCTGCAAAGAGTGAATCAATTCAGGCTCAGTCTTTTTGAATGTCTGTCCCTAGCCCTAGGGATGCTAGCCTTCCAGGACCCCCATGAATCCCATCCATGTATCCTCACTGTATACAAACCAGCTTCCCCTCTCTCCCTTACTTCAAGCCTTTTGCATACTCTGTAAAACCCACATTTGCAGGTTAAAAAGGTGATTTCACAAAGGCTCTTTTTGGGGGGAGAGGGGGTTGGCAAACCAGCAGCTACTTTCATAAATTATCGTCATTGTTAACATGACACAAAGCCCGTTACCCAATAAAATGTGTTCATTAAGCTCACAGTTTTGGCTGCAGATGTCATGTAAAAAGGATGTGTGTTTTTATCCCTCTTCTAATCTGTTCACAAAGTCTTCTCTGTACTACATTGGAAAACAGAAGTCTCCAATACAGAATCTCTGTCAGTTACTCATAACAGACCCTCTTGTGACCAAAAAGCCACATTTTTTCTTTCTGTTAACTGCACAACCCAGTGAACCCACCAAACTCTCATTTCAAAGGTGCTTTGCCTTTCTGCAATTTGTAGTGTTTAAGTTGAGGAAGCCTGAAAAATCGTGAAACTTCATGTGAACTCTTTTCAGGGCCATCTTTAATTTATTTGAATTTGAAAACCAATGGACTGTTTGTGTGAAACATGCCAGGAAATTTAAGCTTTACTTAGCAATTATGTGCTGAATTTTTGGGATGGGTACTTTGTTTTTCCTATAAAATAAAAAGGTTGAATGCTTGCTTTAAATGAAAAATGGACTGCATCCTCAATGTACTTGCCCATCTCTTTTAGCAATCAGCAAACATTAGCTCATTAACATTGTGGTATTTCTCCAGGCCAAAACACTGGTTCACATGCTACCTCTAAATCAATTAGTGCTACTACACTTACTCTACAACTGTCAGAATGGGGGGATTGCCATGGCACACAATTTCAATGTAAACAAATCTTAAGGTTTATACATCTGTCCTTTCAATACTTCACTGTTTATTAATCCTATAATTATAGTATTGAAGGTACATGTATGTCATATACCACACAGGAAAATATGTTGTTGATGTCAGTGAACAGCTGTCAGTTGTTGACAATACTTGAGTAAGTACTCAAAATATCTTGTAAAAAATCATCTCTAGTACAGTGGTGCTTCAACTCTGGCTTGTGGGCTGAATTTGGCCCACAGGGCTATATCATCTGACTCACAAGTCTCCCCAGAGGGCTGGCAATTTGGTGGTGGGGAAGTAGTAGCAGCATTAACATAATTTCCAGAGCCTCTCCTGTCTCCAATTTGCAAAGGCATAGCAGTCAATGCTGCCACTGCTCCTATTGGTCTGAAAATTTGGCAGCAGGGGAAAATGCTTGAGCTGGATGCCATGGCTCAATGAACCAGCATGCAGGGTTGTGTTGTGGCCTGATCTGGGATGTGGGGATCACATGACTCATTGGATCACATCTGTAGATTGATTCTATGTGCTAACTCTATGCTGGATTAAGCTCATGGACTCATCCTACCCATGGGATCCAGCCTTCCAGGCCAGAAGGCTGAGCACCGTTGCTCTACTACATATTACTGGAGAGAATAAAAAATGCCTATATTTTGTATGTGTGGATGCTGCCTTCGTTTCTTTTTTTTTTTGGGTGGGTGTATGCACCAAGAAAGCTCAGAATCTCAGCTTCATCGTTGTAAGGGTTCAATGTGACATAGCTAAGGAATGCCTATGTGCTAGAAGAGGCAATGTTGATGAATCAGCTGGTGTCATTCTTCCCCTGGTGTTAATACTTCAATATCACATTAGGAAATACTGTGCTATTGAAAGAGTTGCTTTCAAATTAGGTCTAAAATGAAGGTTTTGAGAAGGCAAGGGCTGCTTTTTTTCTTTTTCTTTTTCTTTTTCTTTTTTTTTTCCGCAGGACATCCAAGATGCAATATTGCTTTCAAAATGGAGCAGGACCCAAATAAGTAATTAAGTAAATATCCCATGAAACAAAAGGTTAGACAAGGATTATTAGGTACAGCTTTTCCACATTGAAATGAAAAGTCACGCCAACATGGAAGGGTGAAATTCCATTTTGAAAGGTGAAATGCTTTTTTTCAGTTTTTCTTCTGAAATTAAATTGAATCAGAAACAACATATGTGGCCAACTTTCTAGTTTCAGTGAGTTGGCACACCCCTTGGCTGAATCATTCCAGTGGAAAATATCTGACGAGCTCTGTTGAGAACTTATTGCTATTGTGGTTCCTCTGTGAGAGCAGCAGGACTAAGAATAGTGACAAATGGTCCTGGGCAGTGTAAAAGCACATGTTCTTCTGGGTCATGGTTTTGATTAGAGTCACACTCTTCCTATGCGGGGCTGTGTATGCTGTTCTTTTTTTGTGAAGTGCATTGCAGAGGATGTTATCCTCCACCTCTGAGCCTTGTTGTTGTGCTGCCCTACCTTGCCCTGCCTCAGCAAGATGGCCACCTCTGCTCCCAACCCTAACCTATCCCATGTCACATGGTTCTACCTTTTACTGGATATCTGGTTCCCCCTCATAAGGATCTTGCTGATTTGTAATGTCATTGCAGGGAGATGACCTACAGTGTTGCTGAGCATTGTGTTTTTGCCTCTCTACCCTAATGCTTGAAGGGATACTCCTGCTGACAGACTGATGCTACAGTAGTGACAACACCAGTCTGTTTTGCAGTTCTTGGGTCTCCACAGCCTTCCCAGCTTCCCATCAGGCAGAAAAATCCTGGTACTCCTACTCAGACATCTTTGGCCATCACTTTACCACCATCCTCACTCCATTTGTGACTGTTATTGAGAGGTGTATGGATGCAGCCTCTTCTGGGAGAGTGTCAACGAGGCAGAAGCCAAGAAGGGTTTTTCCCCCTGCTTATTCCTTACTTGTACTTTACTAGTAGCTACATGTTAGGGGTGTGTGAAATGGGCCCTGTTTGATTCGAATTTGGATTCGGCCCAAATCAGGGACACCGATTCGATCCGTTGATTTGGATGACTGTTCATGATTCAATTCAGCCAAATCTGAATCTGATGATTCGATGCTGATTCAGTGAATCAGTGATTCTTACATAGGCACAGGTTTAAAAGTTTTTTTCTACATACCTTGAGCTAGCAGCGTGGTTTGTGATCTCTGCGGTCCACTTCCGGGTCTGCCAGGGAGCACGTTGGGGACCCCACCCTGTGCTCCCCCGGCCCAGTGATCAGCCTCAGGGGGACCCCAGGTGCCCCCCCAGATCCAGGAGCCACCAGTTGCTGAGCTGTAGGGCGTGGGGGAGGGGGCCCAGCACGCTCCCCGGTGGACCCGGGAGTGCTTCTGGTCCACTTCCAGGTCTGCTGCCAGGCACGCTGGGGAGCCCCCCATGCTTGTGTGGGACACTGCATCTGTCCCAGCACCACAGCATTCAGAGCCCCTACTACTTAAAGGTATGTAGGAAAAACATTTAAAGCTGTATCTACATCCGAATTTGTCCAAATGTCTCCAAATTGATTTGGGGAGACTAAAGGGTCCTCTGATTCGATTCAGATTCAGAGATTCAGCCGCTGAATCGGGCCAAATCTCCACCAAATTGAATCCAGGACCGAAGCTTCACATAGCCCTACTACGTATTCTAATCACAGTCAAGGGCCCCGCTGTGCTATGTGTAGCATGATCACAGAACAAAAAAATTCCTTCCCCTTCGTATGTCTAGTTGCAAAGCAAAATGTAGAGGTGCTGAGGTGGGTCAAATCTGCTGTTGTTTGCAGTGGGTGGAAAGTTATGCATTCTATGGGTGACAAAGCATTGAATCTTAATTCATCTGAAGTCAAGTCCTTTAGTATTTGCTACAGTCAGACATGGTGTGGCATTACAGACTTTTCCTAGCAACAAATCCCAGATTTAATGGACAGTGCAGATCATCAGTAGGTATCCCTGAAACAATACTTAAAGTTGCAGGAATTAATCAAATTGAGCTTTTTACTGTGGTAACTGATGAAATGACAACTGTATCACCACAGGAATTGTTTTCTGCTTCTGTGTGCTCTTTTGGGGGTGGGGGGGAGAGTTGATGTCATAACATTTATAACTGAGAGTTGAGAATAACCAGTAATCTATTGGGATTGCCAGCGCTTTTCGCAGCTCCAACCATTGCCTGGGCTAGCAATGTGATGGCATCCCAATTGTGAAGTGATTGGTTAAACAACAGATCTTGAGCCCTGCCCTGTGAGGTGCAAAGTACCTTTCAGTGTCCTTTGATTTCAAATGGGTAGGAAGGAATAAAAGAATGGAAGAGAAAGGTGCACAGTTCTTAGAGCTCAACGTCTCCCAAGGCTGAGTATGGAGGCATACAAAACAACAAGAGTTATCTGCTAAATACCCTGGAGTTTCAAAAGTTGCCAGTCAGTACTTTGCTTCTGGGGGATCTTCCTTTGACACTGTTTTTCTTTACTTTTGGGGTATCTGTCTTTGGCACTGTTTCTTTCTTTGCTTCTGGGGTATCTGCATCTGTCTGTCTCTCACTCTGTGTCTGTCTGTTTCTCTGCTTTTCGTCTACTTCTGGGTATTTGCCTTGCATCAGGTTTTGTCACTCTCCTTTTCTCTTTCTTTTCTAGTTCAGGTCAGCTCAAGAAGGAGAGACAGAGCTAGGTGCCTTCATATTTGACCATATTTATCTATTAATCTGGTACCTGGTGTGACGTTGATTAGCATAGCACAATTCACTCAGTGCCATTTGCAGCAGGAGTATGACCATAATGCTTCCATTCTGACTATTCGTTTTCCATCAGTCAAAATTTGGTGAAGCAGGGAGAAAAGATGAGAGATTTTTACCTTCCCCTATTCCCTCTGTCTAGGACTATGTGCATCCTGACTGCTAGTACTTACAGTAATTTGTGACCCTGTTGTGTGTCCAGAGATGTATATTCCCTAGGGTGCACATGATGTCTGTCCTGTGAAACAATACCAGCATATTCTGAATGAGCAAAAAGAGTGCAGAAACAGAGAAGTAATTCATCTCATTAAGTTTGCAAAACATTTTAATATGTACTAACATTGGCTGAAAAAGATGCTGGCGTGGGTTCTACCCCTAGCCTGTTTCGACCCCTCTCTCCTCCACCTCCCAGAAAAGGAGTGGTGATACTAAGCAAAGCAGATGTATAGGAACAACAGTCTGGCATGTGACCCGGCAAGTGATTCCAGAGCTGCAGTTTAGAGCATGTACTCTTGGAACATATCACTTTGGAAATAAAAGAGAGATTTGATCAGGATGCTAATGGGAGTTCTAAGCCTGTACATTTGTCCCTCCGTTGGCTTTGAATGCTAGTTTCCAAGCACAATACAAGTAGCCATACACTTTTGTGTAATTGCTATCCAGTATCCACAATGAGTGATTCTGAGTGAAAGGAGCCACTGATTCATCCAGTCAGCTTCTCTCCCAGATGCCCAATGACCAAACACTAATTGAATCTTTGAAATCTTGGTCAAAGAAGATCTATCCAAACAGGAAAAAAAACAACAAAAAACATGACTTCAAATACTTGGGGGTTTGTCTGTAGCTGCCGTGACTACTGATCAGTCCTTCACTATTCTCTGGTGATTTGAAGTGTGCTTGAGTTTCCAGTGGGTGAATGCAGATGAAAAAGCCTAACAAACCAAACCCTAAATTAGAAATTGCTTCTGAAATTACCAACAAGCATCCACACTGCTGGGATTTCAACCTGTGATGCTATTTTATGTTATACGGTGCTAAAGGAACAAGCCTGACTGCCTTCTGGTTGATGTTTAATGAGTTGATCAATAGCTGATTCCTCACTCATGGATTTAGACCACAGATTTGCAGTTACAGTTGCAATGAATCCTCCCATGGTGCTCATAGAAGCAATCTATACAAAACTTTCCTCCCCTTTTGACTTATGGGAGGAAGACAAGGAGGCACCACATCATCTTTCCCTACAGCTGCTGGAATAACATAGATACTGCCAGCTGTACTCCCCTAATTTTCTGCTGCATATTAGGAGTGGAGAGCAATAACCTTCTTGTAGTTTGGGGAAGGAGAAAGAGGCCCTTAGTTCTCGCTTGTCTACTATTGGCTTTTTGAGGTTGCTGGCTATTACCCCACAAGGGTCACTGTGGGAGTTGTGGGGGGTCTCGGCAGCTGCTGTTTGTCATTGCCATGTGCTTGGTGTCTTTTTTTTTTTCTCCTGTGTTCCTCCCCCTCCACATATTTAGTGAATCCATATCTCCTGAGACAAGTCAGGGGGAGGATGAGGACTCACTTGTATTATATGTATAGAACTTGGAGCAGAGTGGCATAGTGTTGGCTGTAAATGATATGCCTGCCTTTATAGGTGTCATAATAGAGCTGTGCACTGACTGGTACCTGACCATCCAGGCTGCTTGAGTAAGCCAAATGCTGTGCTTCAGAACATGTTCCATAGCATGGGGGTGAACTATAGTGAAGAGTCCTAGGATCTCTTCACATCTCTGCTAACAACCTACTGTGTAGCTCTGGACAACTCACATATTTTCTCTGTGCCTCGTCCCTCCAACCACACTTTTTTTTTTCTTTCTTGCCTATTTAAATTGTGCTTTCTTTGGGGCCAGGACTGTTTCTTGTTCTGCTTTTATATCATATCAGGCACAAGGGCACCTTCCTCTTGGTTGGACTCTCCAGGTGGTACTATAATAGAAATGATGATAACAGTCATGAAATAATCCTTGCTCGTTGTATGGCTCACCAGCATTTGTGCAGGCTTGGCTTTCACTACAACAGCAGAGAAATGCCATTTTGTACTGAGGAATGAATGAGTGGATACTGACATCTATGAATTGTTTCTGGCTAAGCCTTGTTGTTTGCTCTCTTCATTCTGGAGATTATACCTCTGAAGTGGAAGTAAGGGAGTGTTTTAAGGAGTTTCATGTCCATAACTTTCTGGCCAATTTCAATTCTGGTATTTCTCACGTCTGTCAAGCTTACTTGGCATTTGGTATGTGACTTCCTCTCCTATGGGTAATAGAAATGACTGGAGACTGGATTGTCAGGTGTACAGTAGACATAAATACAAGGGAAAAGATGGCTGACCCCTGTTGCAATAAGTTTACAGAAAGCATTTATTATTATTTATTTTCTAGTCCCCTTTCATGTGCTGCATAATGAGAATTAGGAGTATATGGAGTGATTTGGCTTCCATTCAGCAATCTACTTATTAAAAGAGCCACCCAGTATAAGATTTCATAGACATTTGGGCTGGAAGGGACCTCAGAAGATCATCGAGTCCAGCCCCCTGCCCCAGGGGCAGGAAGTCAGCTGGGGTCATAGGATCCCAGCAAGATAAGCATCCAATTTACTTTTTGAAGGTGTTCAGTGTAGGTGCTTGAACCACCTCCGATGGCAGACTGTTCCAGACCTTGGGGCTCAGACAGTAAAGAAATTCTTCATTATGTCCAGCCTGAAATGGCCTTGATAATAGATCAAGTACATTCAGATCTTCCTGAGATGTATCTTCTTCCTGTCTTGGAGTAGCTAGAATTGCCAAAGCAGCAAAGGAATGATTATTTATGAGGCGCTAAATCCTGCAGTCCAAACACCCATGGCCTCCAGTATTTTACCCTATGTAATGATCTCATTCCAGAAATGTCTCAAATTAGTTTTCTCAAGCTACTACCCTTTCCATGATATTTCCCCTCCAGTGTGAAGTTGTAGTGATTTTTTTTCACACACACCCTCCTTCTTCATTTCCGTTTAGTTGTCAATATGCATCTGAAGTGTTGTCTCATAGTCCTCCGTTTGAAAAACTACAAGAAATCCAGACAAGGTGGGTAATATATTAAGGCAGGGGTTCATAAACTGTGGTACACATACCCCTGCGGGTACACGAGACATCTCTTGGGGGAGGGGTACATGGGAGAAATTGTGTAACGGTAGATTTGTCATTAATTGGCATTTAACGGGTTAAAATATAAAATGTATGCTACTAGGGGTATGCAGGCAGCTAGTAAATCTGGAAGGGGATAAGCAATAAGAAAGTTTGGAAACCTATGTATTAAGGCAATGCCACCTGGAATATTAATTTTTATTCTTTATACATTTTAATGGGGTGGTTTCAACCAGGCTAGGAGGCCACTGTTCTATGTATTATACAAATACAGTATACAGTACAGCCCCTTCCTTAAAGAGGTTAAAATCTAGGAAAAAAGACAATGCAGGTAAATTATATAAACAGTGCAGTGTTGAGGATGTGAGGGATGGGGTAAAAATAGTACTAGGATGCATTATTTCCCAATCCAGAGCAGCAATCACAGTTCTGCATCTGCCAAACTATCATGGGATTTCTGTCAGTAGGGTGATCTTTGGAAAGAGACTTAAAGGAGTGGCTATACAAGTTCAGTTTGCGAGTGGCTTATAGGTGTAAGGGTGTAAGGTGTAGGGCTTGTAGGTGTCTTGGAAGAAAGTGTAAAGCGCTTAGAGGAGGAGCAAAGTATCATCTGACAGGAGCCAGTAATAAGATAAAGATTGGGGGGAGGTTAAACTGCAAAGGGTTTAGACCAAAAAAGAGTTTGTTTCTGATGGAGCACTTCATTTTCTGTCCCAGATGCTTCTCCTCTACTTCCCCACTGGCTGTTAGGAATGGGGAACTCTAGTTCTCTCTCTTTCACATGGGCCGCCCTTTCTCTCACATCGGCAACTTAAGTTGAATTTGACAGAATATCATTTACAAAATTGAATACGCTCTGAATACCGAGGCTAAATGTTAATCTTACCCTAAGTGATACTTAGCTAAGATCAGTGTTATCCTAAAATAATTCAGTTATTTATTTTGCCCCTAGTATTGGCTATAATAATCCACATAAACATCTAGGAATGTTGTTATATTCCACTAGAGCTGAATGCACTTTGTACTATAGTAGACTTTAGGTTCAAATTTATGACTTATTCTTTAAGATTCTTATTATTGTGGTAGCAGGAGGAATCCTAGTCACTGACCAGGATCTCACTGTGGTAGGTGCTGTATAAACAAGGAGTTCCCTTGTTTCTATATTTTTTTTGTAGTCCCATAAGTCTTCCTTTCCTGATTGACTCTGCAGTTGACCCAAATTGGGATTTCAGTGGATTTAGGTACCTACATTTGAAAGACCAATCCAGATTGAGCCAAGGGTGACTGTGCTGCTGCCATACTAGCATAGTGGTCAGAGTACTTGCCTAGGAACTGGGAGATTTAGGTTCTAGGTCCTCTTAAATCTAAGGAATTCATAGCCAGCACCCTCCATGTTAAAGGTGGGCCAACAGAGAGAAACGAATCTCTCCCATCCCAGGGGAATGCCCTTCTCACTTGGTTACATGGCCAATGCTAGGTAGCCTTGGTATCTTCCTGATCTCATGCTTCAAGCATTAACAGCTGCCTAGTGGCTGAGGTTGCTCAGCAGGAGGGTGCCCCCTGCCCTCACCCAGACTATCCTACAGTTTAGTGGTCAAAACATTCTCATTGGTGAGATAGGTTTGAAACCCCTGAGGCTGAGAAGGACCTAAAACCCAGGTGGCCTAGAACCCTACCTGTTGAGTATTATAACCACAACATTTTTATGCAAAAGATGAGCACAACTACAACTGGTCTGTCGGTCACCTACCCTCAGAACAGGGATGGATTTTGAGTGAATGGAGATGCCAACTTAGGGAGGGGGATAGGAGATCCCTGTGCTTAGTGTGTCTTGGTGGCTGCTTTTGGGTTCTCTGAATCACCATCTGGATGTGCTTAACTCTCCCTCTTCTCTATATAGCCTAGTTCTCTCACTGTCTATATGAGCACCTCATTATTAGGTGTTACAATACCTAAGTAGAGGCATCTAGGTGATCAGCCTGGGCCTAGCCTTTTGTGTCTTTTTGTGTGTCCACCAAGTTCAATAAATATAGGCATATAAAGAATGAGGGGAACTGACAACAAGTTTTATTGAAGAATAGTAGATGATTGTCCATAAGCCTTTAGTCTTTCCCCTAACTAACAGCTACTTAAATGAGAGACCATTTCCCATTTACCAACTCACTCTCCTTCATTAGGGATTAATTTAAATGATAACGTCTATCACTACTGAACTAGAATGTAGTCAAAATGAACATCTTGGCTTCTTTACCAGTACATAATAAAATAGACCCATTATGCAGCCAAAGACATTTAAAGGTGCATGTCTTAGAATGTTTGGAAATCATAGCATACTTAAGCACAAACTGGATGTATCAACTCTGATTCAGATCTCATTTTACACCAGGATATCTGATGAGGGAAACGTTTAGCCCACAGTCTTTCTTTACTATGTAGCCTGTGCTGCATGTTTATTAAAAAAAGATTTGACGGACTTTATTTACAAAAAATAAAGATGCTTAGCTGTGGATGAGAGGGTGTTGTCCAGCATAAAAATGGGGTGAGGGCTCGTGGATTTAATTTCAGACTCTACCAGCAATTCACAGTTTGACTTGAGTAAAAATCTGTTACATTCTCCAAATCAGGTCACAGCCCCCTATTCTACCTGCTTTTTATTGTTGCAGCAGTACAAGAAAGGTAGAAAGCTATCTTACATCAGATGGAGAAGCCTCAAATGGTGTGAGATCAGCACAGACCTACACCTGTCTCCTAGCTTCAGTGCAGGGGATGAAGTGGATTGTGGCTAGAAAAGGATGTAGTCGAAGCACTGCTGGGCTGTAGGGAATCTTTGTCTACTACCAGCTTAGGCACTTTAGCACAGGCTTAATGCACATTAATTCTCCCACCCAATCTCCTGAGGGAATTGTGAGGCTTAAGTAATCAATGTTTGTGACAAGCTTTGGGATTTTTGGATGAAAACCCTAAGCAGCTTCATTTGTATGATTTTACCCATAATTCCACCATCTGTGTTGTGCTGCTTTGGTTAGAATTAGTCTAAGTTCTAATGTGAATATATCATAATACATGATTATGCTTAGTGTTTAATAGAGAGTACATGGACTGTGCTGAATATGCTGTGGTCCAGGGTTGACCGTGACAGCACAAAATCTGAAGTAAGACTCAGTAATAAAGTCTGATACCCAAAGGCTAAATGGCCTGTATTTTACCTAGCTCCCCAGCTGAAGATGTTGTAAGCCTGTGGAAAAAAGCATTTATAGGACTGAGTGGATTTTATAAAAATTCAATCGGGCAACCAGAACAGCAGAGTGGAGCAAGAGATGGATGAAATGTATGGTGGACAGGATTGGGGATCCCCGTCGGATATGTTGAGAAGTTGGACGGGAAGGGAGTTTTCTTGGTAAGTCAACATGACCTTCTTGAATTCTTCATTTTACCCATACTTGTTTTTCCAGTTGTTTCATTTTCATTGTTCCGTTCTCTTTTAAGAAAAGATTGTTCTTTCTTTATTTAAAAGGACACAAGAGTGCTTGTAGATGTGATGACTATGTAGTAAGGAGACTGGAGTGATAACTTACCTGACCCTAGCTAGTGGCTTGAGTTGTTTTGGTTATTTCCCAAAATGGACCCCTTCACATTATTGACCCAGCCCTTGTTTGCTGTACCTGACAGGAGGATTATTCTAGGATTAACTTGTTGAGAACTGTCTGTCCATAGTGAGTATGACAGAGCTGTCAAGATTATTTTAATTATTGGGAAGATTGTGTAAAATAAAGCCAAGGATTGTGACTGAAATGTCTCTCTGCCTCTTTTTCTTCAAGGCCTGGCCTCCACAGAAGTCTATGCATGGATTTAACTATTTCGGTGAGGAGAATGATCTTATGTCTGTTTAATTAAATGAGCTTAGGGTGGGCACAGTTATACAGATAAAGTAGTGTGCTGTGCCAATATGGCCAAATCCTATAAGCCAAACAGGCGTAAAGCACCTTTCCCCCCATCTGATCAAATCCACTTTAGGGGGCTGTTTCTCTTTCATTATATCCATTTGCCAACTCCTAGAATTAACGCGTTACAAGAAGGATGACTAGAGAAGACAGGTTTTTTCTTGGAGCTCCGTGCATGAGGGTCTTACCTCTGTCATCTCGTCCCTCCTTCTTTCTTCCCCTCAGCAACAGCAAGCTTCTTTTCCATGTATTGTCTTTTGCTCATTGCATAACAAAAGTAAAATAAATACACGAGGCTTCAATATTTACTAAATAAATGTAAACATGCTAGGCTACCTGCCATGCTGTAGCTGGGGG
>NW_017728943.1:53196093-53212364 GCF_001723895.1 Crocodylus porosus | reverse complement strand
GCTTTGCCCCGGGCAGCAAACTTTGTTGCTATGGCACTGGCTACCTGGCTATAGTCTGTGACTCTGACCTGTTTCTGGCAGTTTCTCAGGCAGAACGTGCTGAGCATCAGTAAAAGGCTCTCAAACTATTTAAAGGGATTCACCCCTCTCCAATTTCCTTCTGTCTTCTGCTTTGTTTTTAATGTGATTTGTTCTCTTTAAAAAGTTGTTGTTAAATGTGTAATGTCTATAATGCCCAGTTATCTCAGCAATTTTCTTTTTGGTGGGTCGTTTCTAGTTCACGTCTGTTTTCTGTCCTTTCTTGGCATTTTTCTCTTCTGTCGGTTTGAGCAATTCATTGCTTTAGTTTAGGTGCCAACCTCAGGATTACCAGCTCTTGTGACAGTTGATTACTTTTTTCCAGCTTTAGCTTGTGGAACCATGTGAAAATGCAAAGAGTTTCAGCTTTAATTCCTTGCCCTTATGGTGGTTGAAAGCAGCCTGAAGATGTGATCCCCTAAACTCTCGTAAACTGGAAGGCAAATGAGATTTAAAAAGTGCTATTTTGTAAATGATTTTTAAGACTGTCTCATGACTTCTGAACTGTGACTGAAAATGCTGCATTTCTCCTTGTGGTGTTTTCATCCAGTGGATATTGCATGTCCTTAACTGAGGGACTAATCTTTGGTTTCCTCCTCCCCTTCCTTGTTGCTTTGCTCTTTTTCCATGACCGTCACCTCCCTTAAGCCAGAGTTTAGCAACAGGTGGAGTGTGGAGGGGTTAATAGGTGATGAAGTGCAGTTAAGACCTTTGCTGCTTAATTAAATATATTAATTATTTTTTTTCTCTGTAGGCAGTTGCTATAATGGGGAAAGAGCAGAGGCTGGAGGGGAGTCACTAGACTGGAGGCTGAGCAGGATGCTACCACTTCCTCTGAGAAGCAGCAAGTTACAATTAGTAAGTTGAATTAAGACCATGAGGCCTCGAGAGAGCTTAATTGGACAGAGCTACTTGCTTTCCTCATCATATAATCCTGTGCTGTCTGGCTTGCTACAGACTAGTTTGGACTTAGGGAGAAGCAAGGAAGGGAGTAGCCAAGGTAAAATTAAGCAAGGTCCATAGCAATAGAGTGGGCAATAGAGTAGTATGTGGAGAAAGAAAGGAGATGAGTGGAGGAACTGTCTGTATCATCTCTGTATCATTATGGACTGTCCCAAGCCCTGTCCTAGATGGGGAGGAGCAGATGTTCCTTCTTAACATCCACTAGCAATCGGTTCTGATCAGGAACATACATTTTATACACCTTTACCTGAATATGCCAATCTACAAACATTATTAATGGCTCTCAAAAATTTGGCTATGTTGAATGGAATATAATTGTCTTTTACTTAAATAAGTCCTAAATATACTGCCATTACTTTCACTGCAAGTTCTTTTGTTGTCATATTATAAGAGAAGGTACAGAAGGGACAGATCACACTTCATAATTAACTCTGTGTTTCATCATAGTGTTTTTGAAATATCCAACAGCTCTTTGGCAATGCTATAGAACCAAATTGCCCTTTGTTCCACACAGTCCTACTTATCCAAGTGCTGTTGCATAAAGTGCATAGCAGGTATGGAATTTGAGCCACTCTTTACGAACAGTCTGGGTCACTAGAAGAGCCAGGTTATTCTCAAATCAAATGGAGCCTTTTCTTTGAACAAAAGGAATATAAATACTTATGACTAGGATATTTAAAGAGGTCACTAGGAGATTAAATCCTGTGGACTTCTTATGAAAGTTGGGCACCTAGATGTCTTGGACATCTTTACAAATTCTAGGCTGCCTCTTTAAAAGTTTGAAAATTGAAAGAGAGGTGGTGGGTATATGTTTTTTGGGGGGAGAGGGGTTAATACTTAGCTGATTCAGGATTACAAGTCCTGTTGAAAATACTACAGGATTCCCAGTAACATTCAGTGAGGCATTTCAAACTACTCCAAAGCCACTTAGGTGCTTTTTAAAGTCCCAACCATATTTTTCATTTAGCTACATTATAATTTCAATATTTAAAGGGTCACCATAGATAAATTAAAAAGAAATGGAATAAGAGATAATTATTAAGAAGTCTCTTAAGGATTAGTTCTTTTTCTGCATTTACTGTGTATTTTTTTGTCTTGATTACAACTGAATGTTTACTGCAAAAATCCTCCATGTGGCACTTCCAGAATGTACACAAACCAACCGTACAGCAGGAGACATTCGGGCCTTACCCCAGAATATCCTGTAGTCTGCTAGCTACTGCTTTCACCTAGGATGTGGAAGGCCTGGCTTTAAATGCCTGTTCCAAATCGGGCAGAAAAGCTGGAACAAGAATGTTCATCTTCCACTTCCTGAGTAAGTGCTCCAATCTTGGACTGTTGGGTCTCCCACTATCATAGTCTCCAATTTCAAAATGAACAACTGACTTAATTTAGCCACCTCTCTGAAGAATGGTGAGAATGCTGAGTGCAGAAAAGCACCTAACTCCCCACAAGAGGAAAGATTTATGCTGTTCATTTTTCTGTCTTCTATGAATCCATTTTGTGGTTATATTCCCCATGGATTTCACGGAAAACCTAATGTATAATTTGTGGTAGGATGCCTGAAAGTTAGGTTTTATGTAGCTCGGCATTGCAGTCCCTTTGTGGATTTAGCCACTACCAATGAGGACCAGACTTTGCTTTCTCTGTTAATAATTTATAGAACTTGGTTGTTTTTGCTGGAAGGCTGAGTGTGGTATTGAATTCAACTCAGATTTTAATCTTTGGCAAATGCTAGAAAAAAATGGTAGTAGCTGGTGTCTCACATACCTTTTTCCAAGGTAGACCCTTGCTATCTTTCACAGTCCTGCAAATGGATGACCATTAATGATATAGCCCTGGGCTTTTTTGCATAAAACAGACCGATGTTTTGTAGGAATATGGTGAAAGTGGTTTTGAGGAAGGGAAGCTCTTCCTGAAAAAAGCGCCTGCCCCCAGTGCACAAAACCTCTGGAGGCACAACAGACTGGGAAATAATAGCTGAAGACATTTTTAAGATGCCTTTTCCTTATTTTTACTATATAATTTATGAATCATCAAAAATCTTGAGACATGTAGTCCATGGAACATATCAGAGTTTCCTGCATCTCAGTGCCACCCTGTTACACCTTTGTCTAAGGTCAGACTGATACGACTCTTTTGACAGACATGGAAATGACTTAGTAATGAAGAGCTTTAATGTTTTGTATTTACAAGTGGTATGTAAACAGAATACGTTAAAGCTCTTTATCTGTTACTATGCACCTTGCAATACGGCCATAAGACAAGGACTGCTCCAACTTGCTCGAATGTTTCCTTCGCTCTGAACACTTGCGAGTAGACCGGACCCTCGGTGCGGGATTTCAAAAAAGTTTCAGATGAGAAAACAAAAAGATAGATCTCATAACACTGATAGAAGGAAAGAAACATCCCCAAGGGTGAAATAGCTGACAAAAAAACCTTTGTCCCCATCCCCTGAAGGCTTTGAGACACTGAGAAACTTCTTTCATACCCTCCCCTGAAGAGCTTGAGTTGGAATGCCAAGAGTGGGAGGTGTCTCTAATACTACCTCAACTATGTGTGAGACAGGAGATTTCTCTTTATTACCTTTGTCTGAGCGAGACGCGCTTGCAAGCATTGTTCTTCGTCCGTTTTCTTGCAAAATAGCACGTGTTTTTGCAAGTAAAAACAAATTCCAAACAAACTTTAATTTTAATGTCAAAAGAAACAACAAAATTATTAAACTAAATCTGCCTAAAGTAAAGAGCTATTTTAGAAGTGAAGAAGAAGATATTCTAATCAGAAATAACGAAAATTTTAGAGTGGTGAATGACAGCAACTCACAGTAAAATCAATCTTGCTCACTAGTCCTCACATCTGGATTTTGTCCTCTGCAGTCAGAACTGGAGGTACATTTAGAAACAGAATTCACATAAAACGTGCATCTTGACAAATGTTCATACAGTTTTTAAAGTCAGAACCATTAAAAAAATGAAATCTGACCTTCTATGTAATATAGTCCACAGGGCTTTCTGACCAGCAAATTATAATTGGGGCTAGCGTATCTTTTAGAAAGACATTTGTTTTTTCCAGCCTTGATTTGAAGAATGGTAAAAATGTCATAATATTAAGATGCATTATTTTAATTAATAGTTTGATTCCCCCCCCTTATCCTCATGTTCCATGCAGGACCTGGACACTACAGGTATAACTCTGCTGTGGCACTCAGGAGCCTGGTCTTGTCTTTGGGCAAATAAACCCTTTCCAGAAACTTCTGTTCTGTGCACTTCAACCTGGAAATAAGGCCATAGGATGTCCTGCCAGATAGCACTGCTGTGACCCTTAAGACCTATGAAATGTTTCAGCCTATGAAATGCCATGGTATTCAGATACCTTGCAAATTTCAGTGATTTAATTTAAGTGAGGTGTTGACAATTCTCCCATCTGTGAAATGGGGATAATGAAGGAGAACAATTGGAGGCCAGAAATAGCTGAATGTATTCACTACATTTGGGTGCCAAATTTGAGACTAATAGCTCTCTGAAGTATCAGACACAAGCTTTTGGTTTCTACAGAAATCAGTATCAGCATAACTGTTGTAGCTGTGAGTGCTTACCAAGTTTGCAGTTCAGTCCTTTGTCTCAAGTCAGACAGCTGGCAAATGAGTGTACAACTGGTGGCTGCTGGTCAATCTCATGGGCAAGTCACATAAACCAAGATACTGTGCTTGTATTCATAGAACCCTCTGCCTCTTTCATTACAAGCCCTCTAATTCCTGCAACAACCAAGGCAGAGTTCCTACAAATGTTTTCTTTACCGCTTAATTCTGAATCGTCCCTGAAGCACGCTAACCCTGTGCCCTGAATGAACTCACTTGAAAAACCAGAATTCTACCTTGTAAGTTATTTGCAGCACTGGAACCCTTTAGATCCACAAAACAGACCTCTGCCACATAAGATAATGGAGTAACTGGCAGTGGGAGGCTGTAATCCTCTGTGGATCAGCCTCTAGATGGAGATGAGGTGCTTTGTCTCTGCATTTCATAGGTATTTGACATCAGAGGAATTATATCTGATAAAGTGAATTTCAGCTCATGAAAGCTTGTGCTATATATATAATCTACTTTGTTTAGCATATATTGCTTGTGCTATATATGCTAAACTATACTATACTAAACTGTACTATAGCTGGTATGTATGTATATGTATGTATTTATGTATGTATATGTATGTGTACGCATACACACACACTTTGTTTAGTCTATAGGGTTCAAATCTACCCTGCCTTCTGCTTTGGCTTTAGACTAATGTGGCTATATCTCTCAGCAGAGGAATTCTCAGTCTCAAGAAGTCTGCCTTCAGTTTTGGATCTGGAGGGGAATACAGGCTAGTGGTCAGGTTCTTCTGTCCCAGTCTCCATCCTTGTCCCCTTTTTCCCCCTCTCCACTAATTTGCCTCTAATCCTATCCTTTTTCTGCCCTGGTCCCACCTGTTGCTCACAGCTGCCTATCTCCTCCCCTGTCTTGCCCACTGTTAATGTCCCACCAATGCTCCTTACCCCTCAGCATTTCTTTTTCCTACTTGCTACCTGAGCAGTGGATGGGAACAATTAAGAGCAAAAGGAAAATAGACTCCCTGTTGTCCATTCTGGGACATTATGCTTGCTCAGTCACTGTGTACAGTCTGGTCACCCATAGGAGCTCTGAGGAGATGGAGCATGCTCAGTGGAGAATGACTTTCTGGAGACTACATCCCAAATCCAAATAATTTTCTACTGAACATGACTAGTTTTTAATTTTGTAGGTTGGTGGATTTTCACAGGCATGGAACAAAGGTGCATCCCTGAGATTAGGATCACATTTCAGGTCGCTAAACCAAAGCATGGAGCTGCTGGAGCTTCTTAATAGGATTTTTAAAAATATGAACAAAACAATGTTTTCCTCTAACAGCTGAATTATTTTACCTGAATTTTTTAAAGGCTGCTTAAAGCTTCCACCTGGAATGGGAAATTTTAGCCTAAACAGTTAAAGTTTGTAAACGTAGTAAGAAACTGAAAACAGGACTTTAACTGAATTTATTATTCAAATTGAGTATTAGTCCCTTGCCAAGATTTTCTGAGAAACAACTTCTTTTGATTTTTTTTAACTATTTGCTCTAATTCAAACTTTGGATGGACAGCAATACTCAGATTCTGAACAGCTACATTATCATGTAAGAGCCACACACAAATGTGTAACAAATGTTGGCTAGAATCAATTCGAGTTATTTGTCTGTGAGTTCATAGAGTCACTACAGCTGGAGGCAAGCAGTGACTGTAAGACTGGCCCTAAAGAAGCCTGCAAATCCAGTTTGCAATGTCTAGCTGGAATATGAGTCTTTAACCAGGTTGTGACCTTACAAATTCTTTATCAGGGCACAGTTTATTAGTGCCCATGAGCCTGAAGCTGTGTTGGAATGGGCTTAAATTCCTTTCACTTGGTTGGTCTTAGCCATTTTGATATGGAGGATTTAGGCACCTTTTTTCCCTCTAACAATGGTAGAATACTGCAAACATGGCTGGTGTTATTTCTACAAATTTGGGCATCTGCAGATACTGAATTTGAATCACAACTGGCTGAGTAGTATGGGACCTGTTCTCAAAAAGTGTAAAATTCTTGCAGGATGCAGTTTGGTTTCTGAAGAACTTTCCATTTACAAGGGGAAAAGACCAGTATTTTGTTTGTGAACAATGAACTTTGGGCCAGTAGCAAAGGATTGTTTAATCATGAGACAAATGCATTCCTTAACATAATGGCTTTTGTTTTGGAGGAAGCAACAGTAGTATGTAAAGTTTAGTTCACCTGGTCAAGAAACCAGGGGGCAGGTTTTTAATGGTAATTTGGAGTCTAAAAGTAAAGATAGGTACCTAGGAGGATTTTTAAAATAGGGATTTCCCATTGCTTTTCAATAGGTCTTAGTCACCTTTGCATTGTTCCAGGCATGGGCTTGAAATCTGGCGTCATGTGACTTAAGCAAGCAATTTCAATACACCAATAATTTATGTACACTGCCCATGCCTACTATACTTGTTTGCAAACAATTCACATCTCAGAAATTATCTGAACTGTTTCAAATAATAAAAACAAAGTTGCAAAAACAGTTTGCTCTCAGAACAATTTGCAACGTGAAGAAGGTAAATCAAATAAACCATACAAAATGAATAATTCAGTCAACTCTCGTTGGTTATCTATGACATTGTCCTACTTCAGGAATTGAGTAGAAAGAAGGGTTGATTATTAACCAGAACCTATGGAAGATGCTATTATGCCTGATCCCCTTGACACAATTATGTTGTTTTTACTGGTCTCTGGTTTGCCTCGGGGTTGTAATACCATGCCCGACATGATGCAATAGTGCATCTGTCTGTATTAACTGTGTGGGCAGCATGTGTAGACTTGTTCTAGTATGTATATAGTTATGGCATTTTGGCCTGCATGTGCCCTTTGTATGTCCTCATGCCAGTGATTTAACAGTTCTTAGTGGCATGCACCCTCTGATACATACCAGTGTTTCAACTTGACCCAGACAATGGCATAAGCCCTGTAGGCTCAACACTGCCTTGATGACAGTAGGGTATTTATTACTTCATCTTCTTGATCAGATTTCTCCTTTCACTGTCTTTGTTCCTGGGATCAGGTTTGTATGCATTGTTGTGCAGAGGGTTAGCAGATTTCTCCTAAGAGAAACTTGTATTACAAGTCACTTAGACCTGGATCCTCAGAATGACATAGCAGTCACAATGCTGAATGCTGAAAGATCTATTAAGAACCCTGTCACTTAATGGAAATATCAACCCTCTGTTAAATGCCTGGGTTCCCAACACAATGCATGGAGAGAGTTAGGCACTTCAAGAAGGGAACCTCAAAAATCAGTTGAGTGGGGAACCTTATAAAGAACTGAGATGCAAAAGAAATTGGGTAGGGCTTAGGCTTCTAAGCAACTAAATTGGCCTGGACAGCCAGGCAGATTCTCCTGGTAACGATGCCTAGTTGTCAGCCCTCTCCTGGAGCTAGGCACCAAAGCCTGGCTTTCTAGTCCAGGACAAAACTGAGATCAACCCCAAAATAGCTAGCTAGCCCAGTGGTTAGTCACCTGAAATACTAGGTCTACTCTCATTTTAACAGGAACTTGAACCCAGGTTTTCCACATTTCAGGGAAGTGCCTTAGCCATCAGAACAGGTGGATACATAGACAAATATAACCTTCAAGTTCACTGCTGGACCTGTGACATCAATAGAATGCCCTCTCCCAGGCAAACATGATGCAACTAGAACTACTCTGAAGTGGTCTTCCTTGCATCTGCATTATCCTTTCACAGACCTTTCTCTCATATGGTTCAGTAACACCAAATATGCTGCAAGATCCTTCATTCCAGTGCCATATAGTTGTTGGCTGCTTTATAGTTTTACTCTTGATTTGTCCTTGCTTTGTGTTTAGTAGCTTGCAAAAGTGTTTGTGAATAATAGCCAGTTGTCTTCTCACTCAGAAGTCAAGTCTTCCTGAAGCTGTGTGAGGCTTTGAAGTGTAGGGTTTTGAGTGATGGAGATTTGACTACTGAACTTTTTTACTGTTTTTCGACATAGTGCTGTTGTTTCTTTGTTGCCTTATTTTTCAAGGTAAGAAAATAGCTGTCCTCTGACATTACCCTATTATTAGCTAGCAGTTCCTTTTTCTTGGGTGTATTGGGTTTGTTTCATTGCTCTCACTTCCATGAGACTGAAGTTCGAAGATGTCTCTGTTTGCAGTTGGCTTTACTGAATTACTTCTACTCCCTATTGTGTCATGATATCCATTTTTAGCAATATCCTAGTTCTGTCTAACACAGCCTGACCCCATTAAGGGCCAAATTGTGATACCTTTAATCACACTGAAAAGTACCTTAATACTTATACAGTTGCATTGCTTACCATGAGACAAATAAATGAATAAATTGCCGATCGATGTGCATAAGGGTATCACTCTGGACTGAAAGGTTTCCTGGATATTCTTGTCATTTTATCAGTCATCAGAGATTTGGGAGCAAAAACCATGGAGTAAAGGTAGGATCAAGAGAAGCAAAAAAATCCTGAGCTAGACACTATGGGTACATCCACACATGCAAGCACGTGTGCTTACAGCAGCTCAAATAGGAGTGGTATAAATTTGAGCCAGGGCTTTCTGCCTCAGTGCACATACCTGGATAAGCACTTTGGTGTGGGCCAAGTTGTGCCACTTGGGGAAAATAACCCTGTGCAGCTCCTCCCAGATTTGCAGCCAGGGGAAGCTAGAGGCTGGGGCCAGCACTTGTGCTGGCTCCAGCAGTAAGAAAACCTGCCCTGGTGAGCAGCTCAGGTCTATTTGTCCTCAGGAGCTTCTGAGGCCCGGCCAATTGGTATCTGGGGACACTACCCCTTGTGCTAGCTGGACAGCTGAAGCAGCCCTAACCTGGAGTGGCCCCTGCACCCTCTACCCATTGCAGCAGTCTGGCAGTGGAGGCTGCTGCCTGGCTGTGACCTGCTGCCACCTGTGACAGTATCCTCCCACTTGGACCTGCGGTCCCAAGGCTGTGCCCCTGCCAGACCCAGATGGGGTGCCCCCACTCTGCCATCTGGGCAGCTATTGCCCAGAAGATGTGCTTCTTGTGGTGGCCTGCTTTGAACTGTCAAAACATGTTGTCTTGGCCCCAAATGGCCAAGAGGTGAGCCACTTTGTCTTTCCTCCAGCTGGATCCCCAGTGCTGGCCCTGGACAGGCTCCTCTGCACAGGTCTCGTCACTTGTCTCACCAGCAGAAATCCTGGTGTTTCCTGTTTATGCAAATTCTCTGATAAGAAACCCAAATTCTTTCATTACAACACCCAAAATAGTATTCTTCCATTATTAAAATGAAATGCCACTATGTGTAGAGAGGGCAATGTTTTATTGATATATTTTCAAGTGTAAAGCAATTTGGAGGGGGGTTAGGGAAGTTTGTGGGTGGGTGTAGGGTTTGGGGGGGTATGGGGCTTGTGCAGGGGTTTGGGGTTTGTGGCTGGGTATGTGGGTGAGGGTGGCTTGAGGATGTGGGGGGACTGGGTGTGGGGGGCTATATGAGGGGCTGCTCAGGAGGGGGGGCTGGCAGCAGTGGGCCCTGAGCACCTCACGGCTGCTCCTGCTGTGGGGGTGAGCTGTGGGCCCTGCAGGGGACCCACGCTTCCTGCCCAGCCCCCCCGCCCCCACAGAACCCCGATACATGCACAGCCCCCCATCCCACAATCCCCTGCACCCCCCAGTCCTTACCTACCGGGGACAGCGCCCGGGTTACAGCTTTGCACCACTCCAGCTTGCCCCAGCATGTGAATACAGTGTGCTAGGGCAGCAGGGGGCACCATAGAGTTGCTCTGGTTGGATGCTAGCGTGTCTCTGGAGGTCCGAGCCCTGGACTGCCTCAGGGCACAGTGGGAAACCATGCCCTGCACCACTTTTCTACCTGGTGTATTTATTTGATACCTGGAAATCCAGATATAAAATTTTGAGTCGGTGCTGCAAATATGCAGTGCGGGGAACATGTTTTTGTTCTCAGCAAGCCTCTTGCAACATCTCAAAGTGGTTTGAAATGCTACAAGCGGCACGTGCACGCTCATCTAGATGTGCCCTATGGGAGCTTTGTGAGTAGGGAACATATCGTCAGTTGGATGTAAACTGCATTACACTGATTTACATCAGCTGAAGATGTGCTCCTCCCCACTTCCCCAATGCTGATGCATGGCACAAACTTGTCTAATTGTTGGTTTTGCTTGGGAAGGAGATACCAATTTCTAGAGTGTTAATAAGGCCTAGTTTTCATTTGGTACACTTGAAAAGAGAGACTTCCCCAACTAACTCTGCAATTGCATTACATAACCCAAAGTCTTCTAAAGACTTGACATATGGGGGCCAGTAGTTTCTGCTTTTAAACATCCATGTTGGTCTAAGGAAAGGTATCCCATTATCTCTCATCCACTTATCTCCAAGCAGTCTGTCTGTCTCTGCTAATGCTGACAAAGTAAGTATAGCACTTACTAAAGCAATCATCATCATTATTATGCCATTCTTTCCCCATCGGACAGTTGTTGGAACTCCTCACCTGTTGCCCCCAGGGCAGTTCCTACTTGATTTTTCTTAGATTTTCCAAGTGAGTTAGCTCAGGGTGAGGGAAAGTGTCTCTTGAAATGTAGGGATTTTGGAGATGAAAGGGGCCAAAGTCTTGCCCTCAGATCTTTATTGCGTTACTCTGGGCACTAAGTGCTACATTTGAGGGGGTGACACGAGTCATGCTGCAGCCTAAAGCTGAGCCTCACAAAATGGGGGTCTTCACATCAGGACATCAGCTCTGTTTCTGAAATGAAACAGAACAATGAACATATGCCATGCCCTTTACTGAAAGGCAAGCCGTAACAGACAGGAACTCCTTCTTGCCTGATCAGCTTCCATGCTCTTGGGCTGTCTGACATTCAGAGACTTTCCAGGTGTGTCAGAAGCCCCATTTCACACAGAGCCCCATTTCAAAGGTGTTAAGCATTCTCGGACTTCAGCTGCTGTCAAAAGTGGCCATCTCTCTGCAAATCAGGCCATTGATATCCAAGAGTCTGATTCTTCATGTCCAGACTGGGATTGTTTAATCTTGGGGATTGGCTTGTGTCCTGAGGTGGGAGAAATAGGTCTCTGCTTTGCAAGTTTTAGCTGAGCTATGTACTGAGACCAACTGAAGACCTCTGCCTCACCATACTCATAAGAAGGCTCAAACTGAGGGCAATGTCACCTGGAGTTGAGGCCTTGTCTAGGCAGAAACATTGCATTGGTTTAACTGTAACCTTTCCACACTGCATAAGATGCAGTCTATCCTAGTAATGTAGCTCTACATTAGTATTGCCAGTTGTCCTAACCTCTGAAAGAGGGGAGGGCAATGATGAGAACCAGGCCTGGCCTTGATCCCACTCTTAGTTAAGTGTGGAGCTAGCATAGGGTGGGGAGAGCTCCTAATGTGTCATTTCAAAGGACGGTGGAATTGTGGCTGAATCTCTAGAGCTTCTATTGGAGTGTTGCCCCTTGCAAAAGGCAAGCTGGGGCTGAATGCCAAATCCTAGCCCTAGGTTTTAACTCAGCCTTCCAATGAAATCAGTAGGTATTTGCCTGAGTAAAGCCGGAGGAAAAAAGAAAAGAGAACAAAGACTTACAGATTTGGCCCAGCTTGAAGAGAAATGAAGTATTTTTTATTAAAACCCTTTTAAAAAATTTAATGTTTTTCCTGCAGTGTAGTAAATCCAAACACAACCAACAGCAATAAGCTAGTTCATGGGAACCGGAAACTGACAAAGACTAGAAAACAACATCCTTGAAAAAAAAACGCTGTATTCAAATCTGTTTTTTTTATTGCTGTTGGAAACCAGTGACCTAGTGCAGCCAAGTAGGACTCTGGGGTTAAAATAAAAAGTCTTTCAGAAGGCAACCAAAATACACAGACCAAGATGCTGCATTCAATATAAGCATGTATATATGCATTATTGTTAATATATTTCCCCATCAATATATACCATTTAAATGTTATGATGAACCAAAATAGAACTAGGTAGCCTTTATACCCTGATCTGTCACTGTTCCTGCTCCTGGAGGAAAAGAAAAAATATTATAATAAAAATAGAGGAGAATATAAAACCAAGGAGCAAGACTGCTAATAAAAAGAATGGGTGATGGGTTTAGTGAAGAACCATTCCCACAGAAGACATAAACAGAAGGATATAATGTGCAGAAAATGAAAGTGGCTATATTTGTGTATCTGTGCCATAAAATTAACAGATGCAAGTTTTAGACAAGACCGCAATTACAGCTTATTTTAAACTGGAATAAAAGTGCAAGAAAGTTTTCCAAGTTTCATAGAGACAGAGTAATAAGAGACAGGGAAAAAACCTTATTAGATCACTTAGTCTGCCCCTCTGGCCAATGTGGGATTGCTCTGTGCAAGACCTTTGCCAGTAACATGCTTGTTTCCTTTAAGAAAACGTACATAAACAAACAAAAAAAGAAATATGAAAAAGCCACTCAAAGCAATATCACAATAATTATACTGATGGAATGGAATATAAACATGCACTTTTATTTTTGTTGTATTTAATTAATTTTCTTTTGTCCTTTTTCCTAGAGCCTTTTCTGTGAAAATATTACTTTTTGGATTAGGTGATTAATATGTATTATTTACAAATGTAATTCTAAATCTGTTCTAGGTACAACAGCCTGTAGGAGCCATGTTATGTTACAGCTGCACTAAGTTTTTAATACTTTTCCCCTCCCCAATTTTACAGTTTTATAAAGTTACTTTCTTGTGCTTGATAATTTTTTCTAATTGGGCTGGATGCATGATAGATTTCACTTTGCTACTATAACTATTCGTTGCTTATCTGAACCCTGCGGAAGAACTGTGCCATGTTCACAAATGCGGAATATTTTGATAGAAGACAGCTATAATGTAAACTAGCACCAATAAAAAAGGAAAACAAAAACAAAAATCAAACATAACAGTCAAAAAACATGGTACTCTTATTACAAAACTGAATGCAAAAAGAAATCTCATACACACAAAGATATGCAGCTTTTATACACTTCCAATAACCAGGCTGGGAGTTCATATACTTTGTGGTCAGAGTCTATTCTACCTGTTAGGTGCCTAAGTTGAATTAGGTGCCCAAAGTGCAATCCACTCTGTTCAAGACCTGAAAATCCATGAATGAATCTACTTTTGTAACATGCCACCATCTTACTTTCATGATGGAGACACAAAAAAGCAGTGAGGAAGAAGAAGATCTACCCTCCTTCTTGCATTAATTTTTTTTCAGGGACATGAGCAGGGTGGAATAGCATTGTACTTAGATAAAATCTGGCCTTGAGTGTTCATAAAAATACAGCTGCAAGTGTCAGAGAGCAGGGACAGGATGGGATGGGATGGGACAGAAAGATTAGCACTTACCTTCCCTCATAAGTGCTGCTGCAGTGTAAATTTACTAAACGCGGGGGTGGTGGCACTGTTTTGTAGTGCCATTCTGGTACCCCTCTTAATTAGCACCTAGGGCTTCTGCATTGTTTAGCCACCTCTAGCTAGGCTATTGTTTTCTATTAACCTTTATTTGCCTCAAAACTGCCAGGTTAGAATAGAACAAGCTAATTTTTTGTCTGTCCCTTACCATTCTTCATTTCCCTGAAGTGTCATTGTTGGACTATGAAGTATTTATGCCCAGCTGAGCTCAATGCCTCATTATGAGGAATGGATCATAATGGCATACACAGGCTCCAAACAAAATTGTAAATTAAAAAAAACAACCCCTCCCACAAAAACAGCAAGAAACTCAACAGTTCTTGGGTTCAGTCTGGCAAATTCAGTTGGACATACCTTACCCATGACTCAGTACAGTTCTTCATTGAAGTTGAGTGGGTTTCACTGACTTTCCATCAACTGAAAACTTTCATTGCCTACACTGTGCCTGTGATGGCATGCTTTGTTTGCTGCTTTATTCCTGCTCAGTATTTGGATTACATCATATTCATCCCATCTGTTCTTGTTACAACAAAAAATGTAACTGGCAATAACATTTCGTAGTCCAAGATGAGGATCTTGTTCCTCAAGGCAGTAAAGCACATGCTTAAGATTTGGCATGTGCTTTACTGTCATATTTTTGATGCTAGGCATATACTCAGTGATCTTGCTGAATTGGGGACCATGTGAAATCTGAGCAGTGAACAAATACCGTTTAGTACATAAAGGTATATTCTTTAAAAATATCTCAACTTGCCTACACAACAGCACTACTAGGAAAAATAAATAAGATCACTTTCAAATGTGACTTTTGGCATGACTGAACCCCCTCCCCCCCGCAGCTTCCAAAGCTGATTTTTACCTTGCTATTCATTCAGTCACAGTTATTCCCACCACCACCACCTTTGCAGTAAGTATGTGCCAAGGACAAAAATCCACAAGAAACTACTATAAGAAAAAGACTGTCCAACTTACATACAACAGCATCCAATCAGGAGGAAAAAGGCTATAGAAACCAGCAGTGGGCCTACTAAAAATAATACCCCAGAGAGCCAAAACTCACAGCTTTAGTTGTAAAAGACGCATCACAGTGCACTAGTACATACATGGATTCATCTGGAGAAGTGCATCAGGATGTCTGTAATTATGCAGCAAGTTTTTTCAAGCTCTTTCTAGTTTCAGAGACAGCCCACACACACCAGTCATTAGCAGATGGCTGCTGTGTGCTTCGGACTTGACAGAGACGCTTATTTCATCAAACGCAGAGGTGCAGATTTCTGCCAATAGCAAGTTATTGCTGCTTACAGTGTTGAAAACTTACTATGAGCCATATACTCCTATGGATTTAATGCCAAAAAGCATAGTGTTAGAAACCTGTTTGAGAGTCCATATACAAGAAACACAAACTTTCCTTGGTGATGCTAGATTATCTTAACATACACACAGTCCCATGCAAAAGACCTGAAAAAAGGCCTGCAAACAATGAAGTAAAGCAGCATGACAAAAATGTTAGCAGCAAGGCAGAGCCAAAGAATTACACTGTTTTTTTCTGGAGTAGCCTATGTACATTACTACAGAAAGCTGCTTTGAGCTTGTTATTGGTGTTTTGAGCAACTTTATCTTGCTGTTCATAGAAATCTGTACCTAGTGGAACAACACACAGAACTTCCAGCTTCTCCATGAGCATAAAAAGGGCTATCTGCAAAAAAAGGTATTGTCTGAGATGAAAGCCACAGAGAGTTCTGGACGTCTTTTACACACCTCTGTATACTTGGCTACCTACCATAGTCCACTTACATTGGCTTGTTTGGTAGTTCAGTGTTCTGCATTGTCTTCAGCACAATGAGACAGATTCTTTTCCATCACTGTTCTCTTTGTGCTGGTCTCTGTAGCTCAAAAGAAACAAATTTGAGGGATGTGGACAACATGGAGAGGGTCCAGAGGAGGGCCACTCACATGTTCGGGGGCAGCAGGGCAGGCCCTACGAGGAGAGGCTCAGGGACCTGAACCTGTTCAGCCTCCACAAGAGAAGGCTGAGGGGAGATCTAGTGGCCTGTTACAGACTAGTCAGAGGGGACCAGCAGGCACTGGGGAAGTCCCCTTTCCCCTGAGCACCACCAGGAGTGACCAGGAATAGCGGTCACAAGCTGGCAGAGGGTAAATTCAGACTAGATATCAGGAGGCGCTACTTCAC
>NW_017728943.1:53165759-53195923 GCF_001723895.1 Crocodylus porosus | reverse complement strand
GGACTTGATGATCTGCTCAGGTCCCTTCCAACCCTACCAACTATGAAACTGTGAAATACTCTAACTACTCTCAGACTGGGATTGTTTCAATTTCCTCCTGTTAAAGGTGTTAAATAGGAGGCAAAACTGTAATGTAATGCATTCCAACAATCTCTGCCCCTTGGGGACAGTAGCTAGCTTGCATGATGAGAGAAGCTGTTAAACTGTTCACACTTACAGTGGGTAGAGCTAATATACATAAGGTCAGAGTGGCCACGTCTACAGAAGATGCTGACTGTGCAGTTGTTACTGTGCAGTCATTTAGTACTTGCATGCCCAGGTACTAAATGACTGCACAGTAACCAGCGTTACTGTGTAGTAGCATCCCTGCATGGATTTGTGGTGATGCTGACCATGCAGTAGCTTGTTACTACTGCACAGTAGCATCTTCATGTTATGGTTCATGCCTGGCTGCGATGCTATTGCACAGTAGTAAAGAGCTACTGCGGAGTACTAATGAGCTACTGGCGAATAAGCATCTTGTGTAGACACAGTCAGTATGTGGGAGTCATAACCAGTGCTGGGTATCAAGTGGATTTCAATATGCTAGAGCATCTTGTGGCATCCCTGTAGGTTTTCCTAAGTCAAACAGCTGCTTAGTGGCAGAGCCAGAAATAAAATGCAGGTCCTTCTGACTCCCAGTCTAACACCCATGAGCCACATGGCTCCCGACCACATGGCAACCACATTATGGTCTTGATCTTATAAACACTTATGCAGGAATTTAACTTCCCACTCTGTGAGTTGCCCCAATGAAGTAAAAAGGACTATTTGGAGAGTCAAAATAAGCACATGCAAATATGATTGCAGAATTAGGGTGAAAAAGTATTCTGCTGTCAGAGGTGTGCAGCAGATTTTTCTGTAGCAACTGGAATAGTATTTATATTATTCCAGTTGGTTTTTTAGGTGTATATACTATTGGCTTCTACAGTACTAATTGACACGATGAGATGGCTTGAAGCAGCAGACCATTACTTCCTGAGGTATCCCAGTGAAGTCAAGCCAGAGTTTTCAAAATTAACTTGTTATTTTAAATGCTCAGCTTGAGACATCTTGGGAGGACCTATTTTTTGAGAGAGATTTGCAGTACTTTCTAAGAATGAGGCTCCCCTAAGATGCTAGGAACCCAAAATCACTAGTTACTTCTGAAAATTTGATTAGAAAAGAAATGCATGCGCTTAAGTTTGGTGCTAACTTTTTATAATTAACTATATAACTTAGCATTTACCTGTACACATGCTAACTATCATTTATAGTAAGCTGCTTTTCTCCTCTTTATTCTACTCTAGCTGGTACCACCTGTCCCATTTAAAATCTTGCTGCACTAAATACTAAATGTGAAGCTGGCCTTGCACTGCTTTCTGTTTTCAATGCCTCATTTACCAGCAGTACTGTAACCAGAGTAGGGGCGAGAGGGCACTTGCCCCAGGAGAGGTGCTAAAATCACCCCCACTCCGCTGAGTCCATGCTCCAGCAGAATACTAATGCCAGGAACTCTAAAACAGTCCCTGGCTGCTGCTGCAATACGAGCAACAGCCTAGGTGGGCATAGCATGCGGTGGCAGGAGCTCAGCCAGGAACTGTTTAAACTTCCTGGCATGCATAAGGCTGCTGACCTCCCCCCTCCTCACTCCAGTCCCCTTCCACTCCCACACTTGCTCTCAGGACTTGCACTCACCCATCCCATCTACTGTGCTGTCCTGCAGGGCTTACCCCAGAAGGAACCAACTCTGTTCATTATGCTACCCAAAAATCCACTGCACATCTCTGAGAGCGGAATACCTTTTGCACCCCAATTCTGCAATTATATTTGCATGTGCTTACTTTGACTCACCGAATAGTCTTTTTTACTTCAACAGGGCTACTCAGAGTAGGAAGTTAAACACCTGCATAAATATCTGTAAGATCAAGACCATAATGTGGTTGCCATGTGGTTGGGAGCCATGTGGTTCATGGGTGTTGGACTGGGAGTCAGGAGAACCTGCATTTTATTTCTGGCTCTGCCACCAAGCAGCTGTCTGACTTAGGAAAAGTCACTTCCTCTATGGGCCTCTGTTCTTCTTTATATTGGTATCTTCCTTTACTAATTGTTATAGTACAATGAAAGGTTTGTAGTACTATTATGAAATGAAAAAAAGAAGGAATGGAATGAAAGGAAAGATATTACATATTCAATTCTAAAATCTTAGACATTTACAAATCTGTGTTTCCTAATACACGTTAGCATGTTGATCACTGAAGTTATCTAATATATAGGGATCGTTATGTTCCAAAAAGCCTGTGATTGTCTCCATTGTCTCCACTATAATAATGATATAATGATGATAATGCTACATTTTATAGTCCTTAAATCCTGAAGGAAACTCCAGGAACTTTACAAATACAGGACAAATTGTTTCCTCAGTTGATCCCAAGAAACCCTATTAAACATGTACATATTTATGTATATAAATACATGAAGCCCAGCTTACAATAATGAAATGCACAGCTAAAAATCATAAAAGGTCACACCATGCAAAATATAAAGTTCAAAAGCAATGTCAGTGAAGCACCACGTGTTCTTTTATGGCATTCATTTAACAACAGCAGGAGTAATATATTAGTCTGCACTTTAATGGCCAGATCCATGCAGGTGAAATCAGTGAAAGTCATTTTTATGAATATTCAATTTTACAAGTAGAAGTATGTTTAGGCATCTTACAGAGCAAAATGGAAAAATGTGATCCCTGCCTTGAAGAATTTATGACCTTGCATTAAAGGATGATGGGCTAATAAACATAAGGGAGGGAAGAACAAGAGTTACAATAAAATAATCACAAGGTTACATAATTTGTGCATGTACATACTTTAATGGGTTAGTTTTAGTCTTTCATTCTAGGAGTTTGTAATGTGTGGTTAAGCTGCTACAATAGGCTGGAGCCTCCAAGTCCTTCCTTGTTTTGTTTTTTTAAATTGCATGCATAACTGTATTTTACATTTACAATTTTATCTGGACCTAGGATAGGATTTGACCATATGCTCGTGAAACAATCTTAGTACTATTGACTGTTCAACCATACATGTTGACATTTATCCTTATTGTGTATTAGCTAAGTGAGAGTTCAAAATGCTACCACTGCTACTTACATAGTTAAAATTCTGTGAATACCTAACACACCCAAATTTCTAAATCAGTTTGAAGGAGAAACATTTGCACCATTTCATCTGATTTGCTTTATAAATCAAATACCTCATTAATTTTGTCTCAGTGTCAGCAAAAGCAAAGGAGGTATCTTGTCTCATATGCTGAACTCTTCAAGTTTCAAATCCTTTAACATGTTTTACAATGATGCAATATTTTTAAATGATTTTAAAATGAAGCAATAGTATGAAGAAAAAGTCCTTGCTTCAGAAATGTTCCTAGCATTTCTTTAATATAATAATTACTATTCCTAATAAAAAAATTGTATTCACATTGTGCCTTTGATCTGAGAATCAAAAACTGCTTTGCAGAAGTGGATAAGAAATTTAGCCTCTAAACAAGCAAAATTAACTATAAGCATGTGAATGACCAAGGCTAAGTACAGACAGTGAAAAAACCCAAGGCTGAATTGATTCCATCTTCACAAGTTAGTCTAAGCTGCGTACACTGAACCAATAAGCAAGTGAACAGACATTAACTTTTGATTCTGGAAATGCAGCCACATGCCCACAGTGGCCCAGGCCAGAACCTGGGGGTGCTAGAGCATGCCTCCCTTCTTGGTTGGAGCTGGCAGCTTGGGCCAAGGCTAGCTCACCCACCCTGTGAGGTGGGGTTTGCCAGGGAGGTGCAAAGCATCCTGGGATGCTGGGAGACTGTGAGTTAACTTCAATCTGGAGGGGTTCTGGGACAGAATAAATCGCTTTCAATAAATCAGTTTAAACTAAATCAGTTAAGTCTGATACTGCATCCATCCAAGTTTATCTTAAAAAGGTTTCAGACATTTAGAAAGTGGTTTATGCACACTGAACTTCTGTTGCGTTACAGATTTGAACTGATTTGCAATCATTTATACCAATTTATGTGTAATTTCTGTCCTTAGCCTAAGGGACCACTCACAAACTTGAAAATAAGCATGTGCTTTGTGCTGTGAATCAGGGCCTAAGTGATTTGCTAAAATCATACAAGCCTTTTCTTGACAAGAATTTTTGGTTCCTTTAGTTGCCTGATAACTTGAATTCACTAACGTGACTGTATCATGCAGATGCTTAAACATTTGTTTCTGTGCATGGTTCACCCTGGGACTTAGCCCCAACCAATCTCTTATGGTCTATTGAAAAGTCAGTGTCCTTTACCCCAAGCACCCCTAATTTAATCCTTCATTGCCATCCTCATAAAGGGATAAAGAGAAGGGATAACCTGCTCATGTCCCTGGCTAATGATCTGGCCAAAAACAAATACAGACTGGGCTGAAGGAATGCCAGGGACTTAACTGCTTTTCATTACTTCAGCCAGTGGAGATCCTTGGTAAATTTTGCTTCATCAGCAACTTGCCTCCCCTAGAGCAGGAGAATGATTTATAATAACCAGTTCCTAACTAATACTTATTCATGTTCAGCAAACAGAGAAAAACAAAAACACTGTGCCATGAGACAAAGTTAATGGTAATGATGCTTCCCATGGAGTTCTATCCTTCTTTGAGAATAAGGTAGAGAAAAGTTGCATCTCACTGATGCTTCACCTCTAGCATTACAGACTACAAGGAGAAACATTTCTGTTCTCCCTCCCTCTTGTACAGAGGAGAACCTGGGAATCTCCTTTTTCAGAAAATGTAGGTGTTTACTGAAAAAGCAGAAGTGACATCTCTCTGCAGAGCACTCCAAGTTCTTCCTGTGCATACATGTGTTCCCAGTTCTCTTCTTCCATTATGTATGGCATTTACTTCACAGGACTGTTTGCTTTATTACAGACATGATTAGACATCTAGATGTCCCCAAACTCAAGAAACATCCATGTGAAATGGCATACAGTGAATCATTGACAGCAGATCTTTACTCTTATCTAGCCACATGCGTATCAGTGGTTCTACATCAGAAGCTATCAAACCTATTCTTCTAAGAGCTTCAAACCAGAATTCTCATTTTGGTGCCTGATAACCAATCAGGCTCCTAAACTGTTGATGAATAACTGAATGCATTGTGAGTACATTCCGTTTACATTCAAAGAGTAATCCATATGATTTTTTATTTGGTTTGTGAATGTGCACTTATCTACAGTATATCCTGCAGACATTCTAGCATACTCACATAACTGTAATATTGGCTGTTTGCAACCATTGTACATTCCCCTGTCCAGCAAATGAATGTAAAAATGGTGGAAACTGAACACCTAAAATGATCCTCTTGATACTTTCCTCAACAGCTGATTTTCTTTTCTTTACTTCATTTTTTAGCTTTAGTTGATTAGTTGTAGAGGCTGCCATGGGGAAGATGACACGAACCAGGGACATCTTTCTGTTATGTACTTGGCCTGGTGCCTAGCATCGGGACTGAATTAAAGAACATGCATCCCTCCATTTTAGGGGCCCTCTGACCTATCCACTCTTCCATAACAACCAGGGTACTCAGATTATGGAGTTTCTAATATTGTTAGTGCATTATCAACTACATGTGATATCCATCAGGTGACATAATTAGTGACACTCTCATGGTTAGTTATGACATTTCCCATGACAGATAAAATGTAAACACTGATTCATATTCAAACTCTGGAGGATGGGCTATCCTGTCTGCTTTTCTTTTTTAGCAAGAAGGCTATAGAAACTTGTCAAAGAAAGCTATATTAAGTGCTGAGCTTTTTAACTCTTTGTTTTTCAAGTTTGCTCTACTGAACATCCAGCCCTCAAAAATATGTCTCAGCCCGTGGTTTTTGGAACTTGTTAACTTGCACTTTAAAGAAAGACTGCAATTTAAAATATCTCAGTTAGGATCATCAGCTGAGATAACAATCAGGGAGAAAAGCTGATTTACGACTATTTTTTGACTCAGGAAACAATGCGTTTTTAAGGTAGAGCTTGCATTTGGGAGATCACATGCAAGGGTGGACTCTATACTGAGCAACCCAGCTGCAGTGTCAGAGATGGGTTTGATGCTCAGTATAGCAACAAACTGTTTGATGCTCTTTGAACAAAGTACCATGCCAGCATTGTTTGCATAGTTTAGCATACATAAAACATTCACAGTACATTTTTAAAACAAACTAGTCCTAGTACTAGTCCTATGGGAGCATGGTCTCTGTGCTGAGTTTCCAGCTCCTATATAATCACTGTGCATGCTCTTCAATGAAAGAATGCACATAGGTGTTGCCTGACTGGTACTGTGACTAGTGTTGTCAGTGTGACAGGACCTGCCCTTGGGGGTCTTGCAGGGGCAGCCACTACTTTAAAACTGTACAGTCACGATTTTGCATGTGACAGAACAACCAAAATACATTACAGCCTAGGTGTCATACTGCCATGCATGAAATTGTGACTGTACATTTTCAAAGCAGCCGCTATCTTTGAAAGGCATCTGAGCACCAGCTCTGCCCTCAGTGTGACTGTGTTAGGGACTGAGGTGTGAGTGGCTGATGTTCCCTGATGGGCAAGCACAGTTCAGGGGTGGCTTCTCAGAGGGCAGTCGAAGGGTTCAGTTAATGTCAGGAGCCAAAGCCAGAGTCAAAACCAGAGATTCAATAAGTGAAGCAAGGAAGACAGAGTACTGCCAGGTTAAAGACTGGAGCAAATGTACCCTGTTTCCTGTGGCCTCAGGGGATTGGCCACTCTGATTCCCCCATTAGGACAAGCTGAGTACAGGGCACTGGTACTAGCTTGTTGCAGGTGGTGTCTGGTCCCCTGCAGCCTCAGGGGATGATTTGCCCTGATTTTTTGACTGGGACTGGCTGGGCCCAGAACTCTGATCTGGCCTCATTACAGTCAGGTGGTTAGGAACAATATTTGCATCTACTTCTTTGATCAAAGAGCATGCACAACCATTACACAGCCACCAAGGTGCTCAATACAGAGTCCTTCCTTATCTGGGGCCTAATGAAGACAGTCTCAGCACTTGCTGAGCACCTGATATGCCATTATTGGTGTAGTAGCTGATCTCATCCTGCCTACCACCAGGATGTTGGGGCTCTAGACATTACCGCAAATCAAATAAAAATTAAGGTTTTGAAATCCCAGCACTTGTAATTATTTATGGATAGGGAGAAATTTCTCCCTTGCATTATGGTGCTTTGATGCTCTAGGACTGTGATTCTTAACCAGGGTGTGGCAGATCTTTTTAAGAGTGTCAAGCCATATTAGCATTGTTAAGTGTACAAACATCTACCCATGTTTCTCAAAATAAACTCAGAAATTTCAACTAGGAGTCTATGGTGTCGAAAACGTGATGACCTGCTGTGGTTCCTTGCAACAGAATAATTCCTTTATTATTTTTCCATAGTCAAAAAATGAATAGAAGCTTAGAGCTGGCATTTCCCAAGGGGTGCCTGGAGTCTAAAACATTGAGAACCACTGGTGTATGGAATATATAAGAAGCAGGGTTTGCTTGGTAGTAACTTTTATTAGACCCCCTACACATTTGGATGAGATAGTAGACAAGTTTTTGAGCTTAAATAAAGGGCATTTTGTGCTCCCAAATGTGTCTAGTTTATCTCCCAGCTATAGAGTAAGAGAAATGAAAGATATTATGAACCCACACCTGCTTCTCACATTTTCCTCCTAAGTAGTTAATTATAATTAAATAATGCGTACTTTAAATAAGTGCTGAAAAGTTGAGGTCAACATTTCTGAGCTTCTGAATGCATAGGTTGTGTACTCAAAGCATGAGTACATGCAAGTTAAGAACTGGATGTCTATGAAGGCCTCAAATAAGAGAAGTACTCATGTTAATCATACAATTTGTCTCACTGACTAGTGGAAATATCCACAGACACACTATTACATGTAAATATTCAACAGCTTCTCCCCTCTACAGTGTCCTCCTTCTGCATAGTATCAGAGTATGTATCATCCATTGTTCATTCATGAACATCAATACTGGGACTAATTTTGTATACCTTTGCCATACAAAGACTGCTGAGGGCAGCATTCTTGAGTGAGTATTGTCAGGTTTACTCAATCAAGACCTTACTTAGGGAAAACATTATGAGTGTCTGCTGTTAAAACACCTCCTATTCTTTTTTGTTTATTCAAAGACTTTCAAAATCCACACAAATGCAATTAATTCATAGAGAAGGATTTCTGAGGGCTTGGGTGGCAGCAAAGATGATCCCATATTGCCTAAAAACCATTTGAATTTGGGTTAAGATGCTAGTCTTTTTTCCTGCTTCCTCTACATCCTCTTTGGTAACCAGTGACAATGTGACCTGTAACTTTTCAATCACTTCTGGGATTGTAGGTCTGAATTATACCATGTTAATCATTTAGATCCCACCCCCCCCCGAGACAGTGGATCCTACAGTTCAAAAGGCCTTGCTGGTAGATGAAGTATGACTATGCACCTATTAGTAGGAAGGATTTAAGGAGAAATATTTTTTTCCAAACAAGCCCAGAGTTCAAATAAATTAAGTTTTTAGTCTGGGTTCCTGGGCCACATATCAAGATTTCCCCTAACTCAGTGGTGTCTGGTATGAGTTGGCCAAGTTCTACTAAGTTCCAAAGAAGGTGCCCTGATTTACACTGACCAAGTGCACATGTTCAGTGACATGAGATGGACTACATATGCAAAGGGTCAAGAGTCACAATAAAGAATAATGCACTCTTAAAAATGGGGCTACATACATTGGATAGGATAGGTCTCACTTCATTATAACCTCTACACAATAGCATAATTAAGAGGGGTGGGGAAGCCCTAGGCACTACCTTTGAGGATAGGGCATAAAAACAGGGGCACTGGGAGATGTTCAGCTCCCAGATCTAGTTCATGGTGCTTCACAGAAAGTACCATGAGTTAGACCAACCCTCCTGATTAATAGTCATTCACTGTTGGGTTGGGAGGGTGGGGGATCAAGCTCCAATTCAGCTGGGGAGCTACATTTCTACAGCTTCTCTCCCCTAGCTCTCCCCTCCCCCCAGCCTAACTCTGGTGCTGTCTGCAGGATGGGAGGGTGAGGAAGAGTGGGGAGAGAGCTTGAGGCAGGGGGCTCCAATCCACCCACCCCCACTCTAGTGCAGGCTGAGCAAACCTCAGCCTAAGCTCTCTGCCTCCCTCCCATCGTGATCAGACAGAAGTTAATGAAGACACTCCACTTTGGAACGTCTTCATCTGAACATTCCTATAATAAGGGTTAATTTGTTGTGTGATCTGGGACTTCTAAAGTGCTCTGCAGCTGTGCACTTCTGTCAGGGCATGGCTGTAGAGCATTTTCAAGGGGCCAATGGCATGACAAATGTAAGTTCTGTTTGCACCCTAGCTGCTGCTGCACTGGTACTGCCCTGTACATGGCAGCTGCCCTGCTAGGCCTCTGCCTATCTGTGGCTACATTAGTGGTGCAAAGGTTTCAGTGACCACACTATTGCCTTTAAATGGATATTCTGAATCCTGCTTAAAAGATTTAAGGGAAAGGTCTTAAGAGCTAATGCACCTAAGACTCTGTCAATATCCCTTGGAGTGATCAAAAAACAATCTTAAAGGGTCTTTGTGCTGATAAAGGATACAAGGTTCAAGTATCACTAGACCTATGGAATGAATGCTCCTACCATACACAAGTCATAGGTGTAATCTAGTGCCTGATGAAGTCAGTGGGAGTCTTTCCATTGATATCAGTGGGAACTGGATCAGTTTTAACTAGATTCCTTAACAAGGATGTAATCCTACAAACCCTTATTCATCTGTGTCTATATTACTTGGAAGCTCGTGTTAAGGAACTGTGATTTGGGACCCTAATGCTAAAGCAAATAAATATATATAATATTATATACTTAGGGTGAAGCAGCTTCTATATGATTTTTACTTGAAGTATTTAAAATACATATTTCTTTGTTAAGGAAAATATCAAAAAGAAAACCAAAAAAAAAAAAGGCAAAAACAAACACAAAAAACTCACCCAATCCTGTTTTACTACGTAAGGAGTCTGGGCTATCGAGTGCCATTGAGTCAAAGCCAGATCCTCAGTCAGCATAAACTAGTTTAGTTCTGCTGGAGATTTGATGCAGCACTTCTTATTGTCAAAACTACTGATCAACCAAAATCATACATTGGTGCCAGTGTTTCAATATAAATATATTTTTCCTATGTCCAGGAGGAGAGAACAAATATCATAAACACAATCATGTCCATGTTGCAATTTTTTTAATAAAAGGAATGTAGGAAGGGTCAAAATGATTAATAGTCCATTACTTCACCAACCTCTGGACAGCACATATTTAAATGTCCGTTTGTCTTTTTAGCGCTATGACAGAAACAGTATCACAATGTAGTGTAAACTGGAGATAACAAATGATTCATACAAGGACATTCAATCTTTCTCTTGTTCAGATTTTTCCAAATAGGAAGAGGATTTAAAAAAATTCTTCAGGCCACATCTATATCTGCAAGAAAATGCAAGTTAATAACTACTTAAATCATTTTATTTCTAAAACAATATTCCTCTTCTTTCATTGATGAAGATCCTTCTTGCACCTTCCATTTGGAGAACTTGGCAAGCAACCTGGACTTAAATGTAGCAACGCTAAAGATTTACCCTCCTTGGATTCTCTCGGCACAGCTGTAACAGCTTCCTCCCTTGGCCATCTCAAATCTCTGGATACAAAGCACTGGGGGACTTTAGATCTTCAATTACTTGCCCAAAGATAAAGATTTGTTTTTCTGTCTTTCAAAACTTTCTGAAATTGTATTTGCTTTTTAACATAAATACAGAAAAAATTTTAAAAGCCCCCAACAACTTTTTATTAGAAATTTTCTGAGTGTTCTTTAGTTCCAAACTCTGGGTTTTGTTAATTTTGTAGTTCTGTGGGTGTAACTGAACATAGAAAATAGACTGCTGTATCTGCTCTGACTGTTACCCAGTCCAGTTATTAGTAATGGAGGCTTCTGTTACAAAAATGATATCATAGTCGGAGGCTTGAAAAATTAAGAAAATCTGAAAATAGTTTTGAAATCTCAGTATCTGAAATAACCTTCCCAGAAACAATGTGAAGTCCACAGTATTAATCCATGTTTGTTACGTAAAAACAGACACCTAGCTATTCAGAATGTTAACCAATCCTATTTGTAGTGCATTTGCTGCATAGGCAGTTTGCCATGTGATTAGCTGAATAAGTTTATTGCAGAATTTAATAAAAATAGTAGGGTCATCTCTGTGAGCTATTCAAGATTTCCTAAAATTTAAAATAGCCATTGACTATCTATCACATACATTTAGAGGTCTGGGAAGCAATATAAAAGATCTCCTGGTATTCTAATGCTTCTTAAACACCACTGAAAAGGTGTCTGATGAAAAAAACAAACCATTTAGCTACAAATGGTGCAATTCATTAAATAACAAACTGGTCAAGTCCTATAGAAAATTCTTTATACTGCGATATATGTGATATATATGTGATATACTGTGATATATTATGATGAGTGTTAGTCTTAGAAATTCCTTGGATTCTGTCCTTTTATCAGTGCTGCATTCATTTGCCTTTATGACAAATGCTGTGGAAGAGATTGTTTGGAAACCATATAAAGGACACAATTAGGCATAGGAGAAAGTGTTTTAAATACCTATCCTCAATCACTCAACAAGTATGAGTCATGCTCCCCTACTCCCTATTGTTCTAAATTATAAAATTAAAAAATAAATACAATTTTGCACTGTAAATACTTGCCTTGCATTACTGAGCTCTTGGGGTACATTTGTATTATGTTTTTAATCTGTTCTTCACAACTATTTGGAGGAAATTAGCTCCCAAATAAGGGAGCTGGAAATATGAGGGATTCCTAGCGGGGGTTGCAGTATATGGGGGGAACATAATTCTGATGAAACTTCAATTGCACAAGAAGGACCACAGCTCAGAATGGGGTGAGAATCCTAGAAAAGGAACTGAAAATGGTACTTTACACTGAGAAGTGGTTTCATGATGACAAAAGTTTGGGAAAGGACTCAAAGTGATATTCTACATAGTTGAAGAAAGACCTTGATAGGCATGCTATGACTACCAGAGAGAAGAAGCTGATGAGGAATTCTGTGCATCTCAAAGTTTCCACTCTAAGCTGCAGAAAATCTCTTTTAAGATTAAGGTGGTTGGATGGAATAGAGCAATATATTCAACACACCCATGGATGGCCACTCAGCCCAACCTGTAAGAAAATCAACTGTGCCCCCCAAAGAGTGTCAAAGAGTGAAAAGAACATTCTGCAAAGGACAGCATGACAACAAGATGGTAGGCTGTGTTATCAGAATCAAGACATTATTTGATCAACCATTTTAATATTGGATACCCTTCTGTTGTTGATAAACAAGGTACAGCCGCTGGAATTGGCTACACAGGGATACTGGAATTGGTAGCCACTGGTAGCCATTCCAATGGTATAGCCTTTGGAACTGGTAGACAGGGATATTAACTGCAAACTTGAGCCCTCTGTGGCAGCGACTCACAGGCCAACATCAGGGAAAGGATGTTCAGTTTGATACTGTTCATCTTGGTGGGAAAAGAACCAGCTCCTTAGGGAACAGGCTGACTAAACAAGTCAGGAGAGCATTAAACTAACAATGCAAGGATAGGATGAGAGGAAGGAACAAAGGACTGCTCGTTTAGCACAAATTCTTGGTGGTGGAAACAAAATTAACCAGCTTGCCAAAGGCTGTGAAGAAGAATGCTTTAATTGCCTCTAGGTAAGTGCCAGGAACTTGGTAAATAAACAAGATGAATTAAAGTTGCTCATTTATGAGCATAAATTGGACATACTTAGTACTATTTAAACTTGAGATGATTCATGTAACTGGGATGTTAAAGCAAATGCTTTAAGAAGCATTATAATAATGCTTTTTAATTTAAGAAGGATTATATGGGTAAAAGGTGAGGTGGAGTGACACTGTATAAAAATGGTATCACTTATTTCTGAGTCATTGCAAAGTCTGAAGACAGTGACCTTCAATGCTTGTGGGCTAATGTCCTAGCACAGGACTGTCAAAATACTAAGCCCCTCACAGCCACATATCCACATAGCGGTGGGGGGGCACACCGTTCACTGGTGTGCTGTGCTTTGCAGACACTTCCCCTGCCTTCTTCCTTGGTGTACCAGTACCCTTTCTCACTGCTATACCACCAAACTGGGTGGGCACCACACCCACTGCACTGGTCACTTCCCCAACTGCTACATCATCTGGGCATACAAGTGCAATTCCCCTCCACTGCAATTCATGCCTGCCAGAGTGACCCTCCCCACCACTACACTGCATGAGCATGATCCCCCTCCTGTATGCAGCCCTGTTGCCTTCCCCCTCCTGCCCTGGCCGTGGACTTACCCTTGGCTCTCTGTGCTGCGACATTGCTCTGCTCCTGAAGCAAAGGCAGGAAGCAGAAGCCAGGAGGGGGAGAATAGATGCTGGAACTCAAGCTACAATTACAGTCGGAAAAATTGGGAGAGTGGCTGCTGGGTGAGAGCCTGGGGGCAGCACATGCCCACTAATTGGACAGCTCTTTCCTAGTAGGGGTAGGACAAGGTGGGATCTTAGTTGATTTCTGCAGACCACCAAATTACATGAGTGAACGAGATAACCAGCTTATGAAGTACCTGACTGAAATGCATAAGAAAAACCTGAACTATCATAGGAAAATTGAATAGGAAATAATATAGAATCATAGAATAGTAAAGTTGGAAGGGACCTCAGGTGGTCATCCATTTCAACCCCCTGCTCAAGGCAGGATCATCCTGATTAAATCATTCTAATCAAGTATCTGTCTAACTGTGTCTTAAAAACTTTCAAAAATTTCTACTACCCCTCTGGAACACAGCCTGTTCCAATGCTTAACCACACTTGCAGATAAAGTGGTCCTTAATATCCAAACTAAATGTCCCCTGCTGCAATTTCAGACCATTCCTCCTAGTCTTGCCTCCTGCACCCACAGACAAGAGTCCATCCAATCCTCAAGATAAGTCTTTAAATACCTAAAGGTGGTTATCAAATGTCCTCAGTCTTTTCTTCTCCAGCCTAAATAATTCTAGTTCTTTTGGCTTTCCTCATAAGTCATATTTCCCAGGCCTCTGATCATTTTTTTAAACTCTGCTGGACTCCTTCTAATTTTTCTACAGCTTTCTTTTAGTAAGGGGCCCAAAACTGGACACTGGAATACCACGTGAGGCCTCACCAGTGTCAAGTTTTGTGCCCCTTGCTTCAAGAAAGATGTGGAAGAATTAGGAGGAATCCAGCAGAGTTAAAAAAAAATGATCAGAGGACTGGGAAATATGATTTATGAGGAAAGCCAAAAGAACTAGAATTATTTCGGCTGGAGAAGAAAAGACTGAGGGTATTTGATAAGCCTTTAAATACCTAAGGTTGGTTATCTTGAGGATTGGATGGACTCTTCTGTGTGGGCACAGGAGGCAGGACTAACCAGGAGGAATAGACTGAAAATGGGAGAATCACTATGCTTAATTTTCACTATTCCACTATTTTCACTATTTTCAGTAAGATTCACTATTCTCAATTTTTAAGAATCACTATACTTAATTTAACTTAATTAACTTAATGCTTCTGTTAATACAGTCCAGTATGACACTGATTTTCTTCAACAAGATCAACTTCTTGGCTCATATTCAGCTTATGGTCCACTACAACACTCAGGCACTTTTCTAAAGAACTGTAGCCTAGTCAGGCATTCCCCAGTCTGTATTTGTGCATGCAACTGTTCCATTGTTGCACTTATCCTTATTGATTTTAATTTGATTTATCAAGCCATTCTGAATCCTAATCTTACCCTCCAGAGTGTGTGCTACTCCACCCAACTTAGTGTTCTTTCCAAGTTTGATAAATGTACATGCAAGCCCATCCTCCAAGTCATTAATTAAGGTTAAAAAATACTTAACTAAAAACAGACCCTTGGGGAATCCCACGGCTCCATACTGGATATTGAACCATTGAACAGTACCTGTTGAGCATGATGATGCAACTAGTTATGTATCCACCTTGCAGTACTTTCATCTGGTCTGTATTTCCTTAGCTTACTAAGATTGTGATGAGAGACAGTGTCAAAAACCTAGTTAAAGCCAAGGTATATCACAGCCACTGCACTCCCTGAAATCTACAGAGCCCCTCACATTGTCATAGAAAAACATTAAACATGACTTGCTCTATATGAATCCATATTGGCTGTTCCTGATCCTCTTAGAATCACAGAAAATTAGGGTAAGCCTTTTTAGCAGGAAAGGACATCAGCAGGTCTTCTAATCCAACCCCCTGCTCAAAGCAGGACCATCCCCAACTTAAAAATATATCGAACACCCAAATATCATCCCAGCTAAGTCTTTGTCTAGTCAGGTATTAAAATACTCCAAGAATGGAGATACCACATCTCTGGGTAACCTCTTCTATTGCTTTACTACCTTCCTTGTGAGCAAGTTTTTCCTTATGTCTAACCTGAACTTCCCTTGCTGCAATTTGAGACTGTTGCTCCTTGTTCTGTCATCTGCCACCACTGAGAACAGTCCAGCGCTATCTTCTCTGTAACCACCCTTCAGGTAGTTAAAGGTTGCTATTAAATCCCCTATCAGTCTTCTCTTCTCCAGACTAAATAAGCCCAGTTCTCTCAGCCTCTCCTCAGAAGTCATGTGCTCCAGCCCCCTAACCATTTTCATTGCTCTTTGCTGGACTTTCTCCAATCCTTTCTGTAGTGGGGCCCAAAACTGGACACAGTCCCCCAGACATAGCCTCAGGATCTTGAACTGTTGCATTTTATGGTCACTGTCACCCAAATTGTCTTCCACCTTTACATTCTCAACCAATTCCTCCTTGTTTGTGAACAGCAAATTGAGATGGGATAATGGAACTTACTAATGGGACTCAATAAAGAATTAAAGGAGTAAAATAAAATGAACACTTGTTAACATGGGTTTACAGAACATAGATCCTGTTAAATTAAATTTTGTGTGTTACTGCATGACATTGTGATTAAGGAACTAGAACGCTATAGAATTTACCTGGTGCACATTAAACGGATTTAAAACTGGCTGACTGACAGGTGTCACAATGAAAATTTCCACAGGGAATAAAGTAATGATACTGGTGGGGGGCTGCAAGAATAACTTCTTAGTGTTATTTGAACATGTTTATCAGTGACCTGGAAGAAAAGACAAAATCATCATTGATAACATTTGCAGATGATCTAAAGACTAAGGGACTGGTAAATAACAGAGGACAGGTCATTGTTGCAGAGCAACTTGGATTGCTTTGTAACCTGGATGCAAACAAACAATGGCTTTAGTATGACCAAATGTTAGGTTGTACATCTAGAAACAAGGAACTGTGAGCTCTACATGCAAGAAAAAGCCTCTTGAATTGGAAGCAGTGGCTCTGAAAAGGATTTGAGATCATGATGGCTAATGAGCTGAACCTGAGCTCCCCGTGTGACTGTGTAGTCAGATGTGATCCTTTAATTTATAAACAGGAGACTCTCAAGTTGGAGTTGGGGTCATATATTGCCTCTGTAACAAGCACTGGTGTAATATCTGGTTCTGGTGCCAATAATTCAAGAAAGATGCTGATAAATTAGAGGGAGTTTGGAGAAGAGTTATGAGAAGAAATAGAAAACAGGATTTAAAGTGAGATATCCAAGGATCTCAATATATTAGGTTTCTCAAAAAGCAGGTTAAAGGGTAACTTGCTCTTAGTTTATAAGTACCTGCCAGGGAAACAACATTTGGTTATAGAGGGTCCTTTAGTCTAGCAGAAAAAAGGAATAGCAGGATCCAGTGCCTGGAAGTTGAAGGTTGTGAAATTCAGGCTGGAACCAAGATGATCAGAGGAATGGAGCTGCTGAAATACCAGGACTGACTAAAAAGTCCAGGACTCTTTAGTTTGGAAAGGGGAAGGCTTAACTGGAGCAGGAGGGGGAATGATAGGGGTTTATTAAATCATGAAGAGTATTGAGAAAGTTAATAGGGAACTTTCATTCACCAAGTTCCAGAGTCAAGAACCAGGACTTGGGGCACCCACTGAAATTAAGAGAAGACAAGTTTAAAACATAAAAGAGGGGGTAGCGGTACTTTTTTTTACCTTTTCTTTCAGTTAACTTGTGGAACTTTTTGCCACAGAAGGGTGGAAAGGCAGATAGTATAACCAGGTTCAAAAAAGGGATTACAAAAATTAGTGGAGGACCAGTCCACTAATAGCTTGTAAATAGAAGAACTGGGGATGTATCCTCTATGAACCTTAACCCTCTCATAGCTGATACCAGGCAGGGTATGAAAGGGGAAACACTGTGAAGGACCAAATGTAGCTCAGTGCAGAACATTATTAAGAACAGCGAGTTTTCAAGGAAAGTGTTAGTTTTATAACAAGGAATCTTTTGGGCTAAATGTTGCACTTAGGGTAGCATTTAAAAAAGTGTTTGCCCCATTCTGATCCCCCTAAAGACAATTTAAGTGAGGCAAACAATGAGTTCTTGTGGAAATCCCACCCTGAGTGTTTTGGCTGAAAACACACAACTGCTATGAATGTCTCACTGGAGTCAATGAAAAAAATGCTACAAAGTTAATGACACAAATATAGACCTCTCCAATAAGTTACTCTAATGTTTTCAAAGTAGAACTTGAGAGGGATGGTTTTGGTTTATATATGTATAATCAGATCACTCCTATGATTTAGATGCGTCTCTATCCATGACTTAGAAAACCTATGTATTTGCTTTGTCTGGAGTTCTGAAGTGGTATATGTCTTATATTCATCTTGGAGTTGGTGACAAAATTAAGAAGGGAGAGGGAGAACCTGCCAAGCCTGTCAGGCTTGCCAAGGTGTTTGGGCCATTCAAGCCTAACTAGCTTCACTATTTGAAAAATGTAATTGAAGGCTTTAAGTGGGAGCTTAAAGCCTCCGTCTGCCAAAAAAAAAAAAATCCATTCTTTTCCCCTCAGTCCTTCCTTTTTTTTTTTAATTGTGTTGTAAAACATGGAACAAAGATCCATTTCTTGGTTGTAGATCAGCTGCCTGCATAGTTTTTGCAATGAATCATTCATGCTGCAGTAGTTTCACCTTCTGTGGATTATTGCTGAGATGTGTAAGAATGGAACAGGAGTTGAAGCGCTTGATCTAAAGTTCATTAAGAGTCTTATGGATATCTTTTCATTGATTCCAAATGGCATTGGCCCTTTATTATCTGAATTTTCATTATTATTTGACTGACCACAGAAAGGTAGTGGTATAACGAGGGCAAGGCAATCAGGGCAGCTGCTGCAGGCACCAACCTGCTGGAGGGGCAGAGGAGGTGGGAGAAAATGTATCCTGCCATGGGTGACTGGTGCCTCCTAAGACTGAGGGGGCACAGTTTGTAGACAGCAGTGGCAGGGTGGCGAGCAGTGACTGCCTGCAGAAGCTGCCAGTGGTGTAGGTGGCAGGGGGAGGGTGGGCAGGAGTGGTGAGCAGCGACTACCCACAGAAGCTGGTGCCGGTGGAAGTGGCGGCAGTGGGGTGGCAAGTGACAACCACCCGCAGAAGTTGGCGGTGGCGTTGGCAGCAGCGGGGTGGGTGGTGAGCAGCAACTGTCTGCAGACACACAGACACTAGTGGTGGTGTCAGCAGCAGCCAATCTTGGGGGGGCACTTGTCCCCCTGTAGTCCCCCTACCAGTCGCCTAAGTGTCCTGCAACAGCAGCACAATTGCACCAGCAGCAAGTGGACATTGCTGCTACCCTTGTGTGTGGCTGCTGCCCTGGGTGCCCAGCCTTATTATTACACTTCTGTAGAGGTGAATACTAAGCGCACATGTGATGCTATATCACCGTAGCAACACGCTATGCTGATGTAGCATCCACGGGCATCTATGCACGACTAGCAGCTATTTCTCTGTAGTGACGTGCTCCCTTGGTATAGCATACTGCTATGGTGAAGTAGCTGCTAAAAATAACCATGTGCTGTGCATACGGCACAGTGTGGGCTATTACTACACCATAATATAGTATTTCCAAAAGGAAGTACTAAATCACAGCGTGGTAACAATGTCACCATAGTGACACATGTAGATGCACCTTCTAGAAATCTGCAAGCTGACATAAGGTGTTTTTAAATGGCACTTTTGGACATTGTAATTTTTAATTCTGATTCCATATAAACTAGTGTGAATTAGGAGTAACTGAAATCAATAAGGTTAGATGATAGAAACTCAATGCGAGATCAGAATCAGGCCTTAAAGCATCTGCTCTTTATGCCTCAGAAAAAGTCCAGTGAATATTTGTGGAAGTTATATATGGGCAACCATAAGTAATAGAATAGTTGTTTGAAGCCAAATTCTCTATGGTTTAAATTAGCGTAACTCCACTAAAGTCAATTTAATACTTCAACAGATATTTGGCCCCTTGATTTTTGAAGTGGTGAAACTTAGGACTACTGAAAAGTTCTAAAAAGTTAAAGCAAGACTGTAATGTAAGTACATCTAAAATAGTGCTAGGTAAATGGGGCCCAGGGTGCCTTTCTCTTCTTCTGAAATGTCTTTTATTCATCCTTACTATCTTATCCTCAAGAATGAATAGTTTGGGGTTACAACAGTTCCAATGTTCTCTCCTCTTACTTTATTTAAACAGTAAAATAGCAAGTATCATAAAAAGACAATGCAATTTAATAAACAGAAGTGATACTTAACATGTATTACCAGTGGCAATTTGGATAATGGACGTTTCAATGCAAATAGAAGGCAAAAAATGTTATTGAAGGATCGTAACTATTTCCATAACTATTTCAACAACATCCCATCTTGATGTAAGTAAAGTCACAGTTATAGAAATTGATATTCTGCTTCTGAAGAACCTGTAATTATTTTCACGATAGAAAACTTGGGTTCAATTTAATGGGATACTTAGGGTCATTCTCAAATATGAAAAAATTGGAATCTGAGTATCGCTATCCCCACCCCCATGCTGAATAACCCCTTTGCACTCATTTTGAATTGTTTATCAGCATCTTTGGACCTCATCCTACTACTATTATACTTCTTGGCAAAACTTCCAATGATGTCAATAAAGGAAGCATTGGGAGCTTTTCTTTTTAGGCATATTAGTAACAAAATAAAGAGCTAGATGTTGGGAGTCCTAGCAATGCTGCAGGGCCTTTTCAAAGGCAGTGATTATTATGCACTGACAACAACTCTGCCCCATTATAGAAAGGATTCATTTACCTTAAAAGCCAAGCATTTGTCACAGGCTTGGCACACAGCCTCTAAGAGCTTTGTGCTTGTGCAGATTGTTCCTAAGTGTGCACAAAATAAAATCATGTAGGAGTTAATGGTTTCTGTGGCTTTGTTAAACTTGACTAAAACTTATTGTTTTAAGACTAACATGTGTGGAGATATTCATTAAGGTAAATTAGCACCTTTAGGGAGTGCAAACAACACCTGTATTCCTTTGTGCTCATCATCACTGAAACTCTAGTACTCAGCTCACTTTAAAGTAATGGAGTTCATTGCTTCTGTGCTCATTTTCCTCTAACTTTTAAGTCATTTCAGGGTGAAATTCACACTTGCATACAGGGTTTGCACATGCTCATGCATCATTTAAATCTCATTTAAGCCCCTCAAGAAAACCAATGCAACCTGATATAACCGGGGGGGGATGCCGTTATAGCTTTTGATGTCTTTACAGAGGTTTCAGTATTCTCATGAAAAATTGCTTAAAGAGGGCTGAAAGATCTTACTGTCTGATTTAATGGTGATTTTAATATTCAGCATTTGTCTAATTTTAAGTAATTCCATTGACTGTAACAACACTAGTTGCATGCCTAAGAGCCTATGTAAATCAGGGCCTTGTATATCAAATGCATTTATCTTATATTTTTAAGCAGGTTGATCTTTAAAGAAGACTACTAACTACTAGATAACACACTGTAGGCAGAGAACGTATCTTCATTCATGTGGTGCTTTAATTTCTGGGTTTCTAAGAGTTTCCCCAAAATGGTCATTGCCAATGTCATGAGAAGATTTTATTTTTCCACCAAATTGCCAATATCACGTGAAGCTTTTTTTCCACTAAATCTTCATTAATCGGGGGGGGGAGGGTTAAATCTTCCTATTATAAAAAAAGTGTAAATGACAAATTGTTGCTCGCTAATGTGCTTTTGTTTCTGAAAGGTTTAAATATATGTTTTCTTTTTAAATTAAAAATTGTACCAAAACATCTTCAGTGCATATTGTTGCAATGTTCATTTGAAAAATCCACAATATTTTTAAACATTAGACTAAGCACGTGCCTTCCAAAAAAGGCAAAGAGATAAGCATAGTAATTTTAAGTCTTTTAATATTTACAGGTACATTCCCAACATTTTGGCCATCGGGTCTTTTTCAAGGGAGTGTGATGGCTGAAACTTCAGGAATGTGCCTGTAAGTAATCAATGCCTTAAAATGACTGACCTTATCTGTTAGTCTTTCTTGAAGGTGTTCATTCAGTATTTTAATGTTTGTAAAAGAACTATTAGACCATTCCCTTGAATATAGCTCCCTAGAAATATCATTTTTGTAGATCTGATTTTGAAGTCCTTTCAACAGGAGTTTACTTCTGGGGTGGCTGCAGGATTGGCCCTCTTTTTAATAGAACTTTTTGAAGTAAAATTGTAGCGTGTAGTGAACTTAACAGTGTTACTTTCGCAGTGTTCAAGACTTGTTTGCTCTGAAAGGGACTCAGATATGACTCATATATGCTTCTTGATGAGTTTCGTGTCAAGCTTGCCCAGCTTATAAATAAGGATTTTTGCGGGGGGAAAGGGGTTAGGCTGCCAGTCCTACAAACTAAGCCTGGAATCAAAAATTCAAGTTTGGCTTCTTTTATGGTTCACTGGTTATCACTAGTAATAAATATTCTGCAGTGATAACTCACTTAACAGTTCTGGCAGACGCCGGAAAATAATCCAGGCTTTTCTCCAAAAATGATTAGCTTTCTGAGCAAAACAGGACAAAAACAATAAACACTTATTTTTGCTACCATTTGTTAAAGCAGGTCACAGCTCGCCATATTAGTTTGCAGGCATCGGTATTTGTTACAGTATAGCATTGAACTGTATAGTGGTCAGTGCAGCCTTCAGATGCCTGAGGAAATGGGTGTTTGAAGATTGTGACATTAGATCTGAAACCAATCTCATGGATTATCAAGCAGTCATGATACCTACCTTACTGTATGGTGCTGAGACCTGAACAATGGACAGGAAGCACCTCAAGTCGCTGGAAGAGTACCATCAGTGCTGCCTAGGGAAGATCCTTTGAATCTAGTGGGTAGACAGATGCACTGACATTGACATCCTCTGACGAGCAAATGCCATGAGTATCAAGGCAATGTTCATCCAACATCAACTTCTCTGGGTTGGCCATGTCATCTGGATGTCTGACTCTAGATTCCCAAAGCAAGTTTTATTCTTCCAGCTCAGTCAAGGCATACACTCAAGAGGAGGGCAGAGAAAGCTCTTCAAGGACGTTCTCAAGGTCAACTGGGAAAAAATACGACATAGATATCAACTTGTGGGAAACTGTTGCTCAGAACTGCCCCAAATGGAAGAAGAGTCTGCCACAAAGATGATAACAGGAGATGGAAAAGCAGGAGCAACAGAAAAAGCAGGTCACAAACAGAACCAAGAACCCAGACCCCACCCTGCACAGAAACATTTTCCCAAGCTGCAACAGAGTCTATCAATCCTGGAAAGGCTTCTCAGCCATCTTTGAACCCACAGGTTAGACAACTATGGAAGACATTTATCCTCACCTTTGAGGAATTGCCAATGATGTGTAGTGGTGCCAAAGGTAAAAGAATGGTGTGGTGCCAGAGGACTGGAAAAGGGCCAATGTGGTTCCCATTTTCAAAAAGGGGAGGAAGGAGGACCCAGGAAACTATAGGCCAGTTAGTCTTACCTCGATCCAGGGGAAGCTTTTTGAGAGAATTATCATAGCGCATGTCCATGAGGGGCCATCAGGAGAGATCATACTTGGGGCAACCAGCACGGGTTCATCAGTGGCAGGTCCTGTCAGACCAACCTGGTGGCCTTCTATGACCAGGTCACAAAATCCTTGGGGTAGCAGTGGACGTAGTCTTTCTGGACTTTAGGAAGGCCTTTGACACTGTCTCTCACCCCATTCTCGTTAAAAAACTAGGGGACTGTGGCGTCGACACCTACACAGTCGGATGGGTCACTAGTTAGCTGGAGGGCCACACCCAGAGAGTGGTGGTGGACGGGTCCTATTCGACCTGGATGGATGTGGGCAGTGGGGTCCCCCAGGGCTCGGTTCTCAGGCCCACACTGTTCAACATCTTCATCAGCAACTTGGTTGAGCGGGTAAAAAGCACCCTGTTCAAATTCACAGACAACACTAAGATGTGGGGGGAAGTGGACATGTTAGAAGGGAGGAATAGGCTGTAATCAGACCTAGACAGGCTACAGGGGTGGGCGGATGAGAACAGGATGGGTTTCAATACTGACAAGTGCAAGGTGATGCACCTGGGGAGGAAGAACCAGCAGCATATCTACAGGCTAGGGAACTCCCTTCTCGGCAGTGCAGAGGCAGAAAAGGATCTCGTAGTCATTACTGATGTCAGAATGAACACGGGCCGGCAGCGTGGGGACGCGGTCAGGAAGGCCAACCGTACCTTGTCATACATCCACAGATGCACCTCGAGCAGGTCCAAGGAGGTGATCCTCCCCCTCTAAGCGACACTGGTCAGGTCGCAGCTGGAGTACTGCGTCCAGTTCTGGGCACCACACTTCAGGAGGGATGTGGACAACATGGAGAGGGTCCAGAGGAGGGCCACTCGCATGATCGGGGGCAGCATTGCAGGCCCTATGAGGAGAGGCTACGGGACCTGAACCTGTTCAGCCTCCACAAGAGAAGGCTGAGGGGGGATCTAGTGGCCATTTACAAACTAGTCAGGGGGGATCAGCAGGCATTTGGGGAGTCCCTGTTCTCCCGAGCACTGCCAGGAGTGACCAGGAATAACGGTCACAAGCTGGCAGAGGGTAGATTCAGACTGGACATCCGAAGGCACTCCTTCACAGTCAGGGCGGCTAGGATCTGGAACCAACTCCCAAGCGAAGTGGTGCTGGCTCCTACCCTGGGGGTCTTGCTGGGGTAGTTTGACCCCTGTACCTTTTCCTGCCATGGCAGGAGGTTGGACTTGATGATTTGCTCAGGTCCCTTCTGACCCTACCAACTATGAAACTATGAGATGGGGACTAAAATAAAACCCGAAGAAATTCATAACCCCAAGCATCTCGAAACAGGTTGTATAAAAGCATGTGTAGATTGATGCAGGACATTGGTGCTCTTTCCAGTAAAGTTGTGACTCACATTTGTATTTAGTGGGTTACAAAATCTTTCAAGTGACTTGGAATTCAAACAGGTGAAAAACAGTTTAATTTTTCAAACATCAACCTTCTCATAGATTTCCTTTCTCTGTGGGTATGGAGGCACATAAAAATTGAACTGTTCAAAAAGGTCACTGTTTGGGAACCAGTTCACAGTTGTCACTGAGGTGCAAGTGTCTTGGTTACATTTGGAAAAATGAGTTTAGAAGAGGCTCTTTCTGGGGGGTTGAATGCCTTTGGAAGCAATCAGCACCTTGTAACACTGGTCCAGAAGCTTAGAGCACCTAAGACTGCTCCAACATGCTGGAATGCCATTAATTAGTACTTGACTAATTGAGTTTGCTGGAGCATGGCAACTGCTGTGGTCCAGCAGCTTCCTGAGTTTTGTGTATCAGAGCCCCCATGCTTAAAAATGGAGGGGGCAGGGCTTGAATTAAAGTAAGTGTGAGATCACTTTTAAAGGAGACGCGGCAGCGCTTTAATTACAGCAGCTCTCACCCTCACCCATGTAATTAAAGCGTCACCTCTCCACACCCCCATAGCATATGTAAAAGTGCCCTTAAAGAACTGAAAAAACAGGAATTGTTCATATGGCTTTCCATTGCATTTTAAGTAAATGCATACACTATTAGCATCTGTTTATATCTGAAGTACTGCAGATGCACTTAATTTAGTGACTACTTAGTGAGATTAAAACTAGCGTATGCATTGAATATGAGATTACATAAAAATGTATTTTTCAAAAAAAAAATTGAATCCTACTGAGCTATGCCAGAACTAAGTATTATCTAGAAGAATCACTAACAAACATAATGTATTTGTTTCACTGTGACCACATCTACATGAAACACTGAGCCCTTGTTACTGCACAGTCATTTAGTACTTGTTTATACAAGTACTACTGAGCAATAACGTGGGTTACTATGTAGTCATTTAGCACTTGTTACTTCATTTAGTACTTAGTTACTTCAACCGGGGTATGAATGTAAACAATTTGTGATCCCTTTTGTTTTTCCTTTTTATCTTGTAGCCCAATCCATACCCCCATTGTAACTGAGAACCCTGCTATTTAGCTATCTTGACTTGTAAAGATCAAAGAAAGATTGTCATATACTTTTTATAATAAAACATTAATGGAGATATTAAAGCCTTGGATATTGGGGAATTAAAAAAAAAATTCTATTGAAACTATAGAAGCACTTCATGGAGCTACTCTTTGCTATTCAGTTCAGATGGGATCAACATGAATGAAAGATGAGTCAAAGCATATGGAAGCCTATATCTACCCTGAGCCAGGAACCTACCAGGCATCTGACTATATTGAATAAATATTATACGCATAGATGCAGTTGTATAAAATGCCAGGAGGCTAAACTACGATACCAATACTCTAGACAGGAAAACAGGTTGTGTTTTCTGTTGAACTAAAATATTTATTTTTGTTTTTTTTAAATCCTAGCTTATGTTGAGTGTTTTGTTATTTAGACATCATGCTGTATTGATACAAAATTAGATTTTGTTGTAGCTTGTTATACTAAATACTACCTTTGTATTTATACTACTGTATACAGTGCGATTGCTATTTAAACAGTTGAAGGTAGCTGAAATATGGCAATGTTTCCTATTCTAAATGCAGGGAAATACTACTTTACTTGAGATACTACTGTTAACAAATAGTGACTTTTTAACCCCTTATGTCACAAATATAAAACAGTAACAAGATGTCTTTAGGAATGCAATTTTCTCTTTTGGTATGCCAGCCTTTCCCAGTGTTTCCTTATGGGGAATATTTCATGCTTGTTATGGGTATATTGAAGAGTGCCTTGTGTTCATATAAAGGATCAAGGAAGAAGATGGTGCCAAAAGTCTGACCTTGAATCCTTTTATGTTAAAACAGGCAAAAAAAATCCTTAGTTTGCTGAAAAGTTGAACAGTTTTACCAGCCATGGGATGCCTGTTCCTCATCTAGTTGCCATGATTTCCAGAAACTTTGCTCCATTTCAGGCTACTTCATGGAATCACTAGATGAAGTCCTAGCTAAACTGAAGTCAACAGCAAAACTCCCAATTTGACTTCAGTGAATCTAGGATTTCCTCCTTTTGAATGTATTATTCTGAGATAATATATACAACTGACAGAGCTTTGAGAATCTTTTAAGCTTGCTTTATTAGTTGTCAGAAGCAGCAGAATGACTACCACATGGTTAAGCTAGGAAATGGGTGCCTTTTGAAGCCCATCAATAGTCTTCCCTAAACCAATAGAGGTGTCATTGAGCAACAGCCTCTATGATAGCGCTCTCAATCCCCTGCTGTCAGGAGATTCGGCCTGTCCATCTTGTACAGTAAGGACATGCAGAGCAGAGTAACTAGGACTAAGCCAGTGTTCCAGACTTGAAATACCTGTGTGTCATTGTGCATTTAAATTTAGCCAATTAAAATGCTTTACTTGTCTGATTTTGAAGTCAAGATGTTTATCCAAGTAAAGACTCTTCAGATACAGCAAGGAGCCCTGACATCAGCAAAGATCAATGAAGGACCAAGAAGTGTATTTAATCTAGGGAATGAGTGACCTGGCTCTTTGATCCTGCTGCATTCTTTTATCACCCCAAGGCTAAAATTAGCCCTGCATACACAAATTCTGTTTAGCTAAGTTTACTTAGGTTTTAAATATTTGTGGCTTTCTTTTGCTGAAGTCCTGTTGTCTAAGAGAAAGAAACTGTTACCACATAATTAGATCGGTGCTTTGTAAGCATGTGTAGCTCTTTTCAGATGAGAAAGCGGAATATGCAAATACCCCATGTGTTGCTTTAAACATTCATATTGTATGCAGGAAAACTTCCCTGAGTAAATGTACACAAAGCAGCATATGAAAACAGCATGGGGAAACTACTCAACCTTGAATAACAGAGAGAGAGAAAGCAATTGTAGGCAAAACAGGCCAAATAATTTCCATTAGCTCGGAACACAGGGAAATTAGGAAACTCGTTTGAGAAAAGGTTGGGTTTGTTTTTTGGTTGTTCTTGGTTTGACTTTCTGCGAAACAAGAGAGAGAGATTAATATTGCAATTAAACTGATAAAATGATTAGATGGTTTCTGTTCCGATGAAAGAAGATCTCCAAGATATGTTTTGGTGAGAGAGGAGACTGTTATCGAAGAGCACAGTTTTGAAAGATTCAGTTGGGCTTAGGTTGAAAAAAACTACAGAAAGGCACTCACAATAGACACTGAATGCCAGCAAGTCTGAATTAAACACACTCCTTGCCTGTTTTATTGGACCGAGAAAAAATATGTCGGGTTTAATAATGAACTAGAAAAGGAAATAAAAGGTAAGGGTGAGAGGAAGGAAGAACAGGAAGATCAGGGGTTTGAACAACCTGCTGGTTCAGTCCTCAAAGTCTTCGCCCTGTTCCCCCACTCAGACAGCTACTGAGCCTTACGCACTCCTCCCTCATGTTGAGGGCTGCTAATTCTTGGAAATTTAAGCACTGGGAGATGAAAGTAGGGTGGGGTGGGCTCTGTGTGTGTGGATAACTAGATATATTTTAAAATTTAACTTGGGGTTGGCTAATTGGAGTGAAGCCTGGCTGGTGGATTTGCAGCTATTTGCATGCATGGCCTCAAAGATTGTCTTCTTGAGCATGGTGAAAAATGCCTGGAGCATTGGCTAGCTGAGGTACAAATCCCAATAGGTCACTTGAACTGTGGTATCTGAGCACCTTCTTTGTCACCCCTCCACTGCCTGTCACACGTGGGGACTCTGCTAGTGGAACTTGAGGAGACTGTTCCTGGCCCTTGCTGGTGAAGTGAGGTGGGAAGGCCAAAGCATGCTAGGCAATAACTGAAAACACGGCCTCCCACTCCCCCAGCCAAGCCACTGCTGAGAGCCCAACCCTGGCTCCGAGTGCCCCAGCAGGCCCAGCAGGTGCTTGGCCTTGGGGGGGGGGGTGGTCACTTGAATGGGAGGATAATACAAAGCCAGGAGCTGTGGAGGGGGAGGGGAGACGTGCCCTTGTCTGCAAGCAGGGGGCCCGTGTGCAGAGCCAGCAGGGGAGTGTGTGTGTGTGTGTGTGTGTGTGTGAAAGAATATATGTGAGTATATGTGTGTGTGCATATGTGGGAATGTGGATGTGTGCATGTGAATGTGCCTGTGTGAGTGTGCTGTTGCATATATGTATCTATATGTGAGTAGGTAAATGTGTGTATGGGTATGTATGTGTGCGCATGTGAGAGTGCATGTGCGTGTGTATGTGTGTGCATGTATATGCATGTGCATATGTGAGTGGGTGTATGTATACGTGCCTGATTGTATGTCTGTATGTGAGTATGCATGTATGTGTATATATATGTGTATGAGTGTGTGTGTATGTATGTGTGAGTGGTATTGGAGTGTGTGTGTATAAGTATGCATGTGTATGTACAGGTTTCCCTCGATTTTATGTGGGTTCTTTATATGCTAATTCACTCTTTTGCGATAAGCATATTTAGACCCATAATTTGTTATATGAGAGGTAAATTCACTCTTATGTGATCAGCAAAAATGCCCCCCTCCCCACCCCAGCAGGTAAGTCTGTGGGGGAAGGAGAAAGGGCTGTGGCCTGACTCACCCCAGCCCCGGCTGCAGCGGCCCTGGGAGCAGCTGGTGCCAACTGCCTGCAGCCACTGGGCTGCTTCGACTGTCCCCTGTGCCTGGACTCACCTCAGCTTCTGGGCTGTGCTGTGCCATGGTGCAGGCAGCTGGTGTTGGCTGCTCCTGGGGCACTCCAGCATGGGCTGGGGTGAGTGCAGACAAGTGGAGCCCTGGGTGGCGTGGGGCACAGCACTCACCCTAGCTGCAGTGGCCCCAGGAACAGCCAAAACCAGCTGCCAGCACCACGACATGGCACAGCCCAGGAGCAGAGGTGAGTGGTGACAGGCGGAGGTGAAGCCCAGTGGCTGCAGGAGGCTGGCGCTGGCTGCTCCTGGGGCTGCTGCAGCTGGGGCTGGGGTGAGTGCCCCTCTGTTCCCTCTGCTTTGCTGCCTTGTGCAGCCCCGGGTGCAGCACCCCTCCCTCCACCCTTTCCCTAGTCCCAGCCTCCCTCCCTCCCTCATGGCCATGGGAACCTATCCCTATTAGTCACACTGTAAAGTGGGTTCCCTTTATGTGAATTCGATTCATGCCCTGTTCTCCCCCAATGCATGTACAGCATACATTGAGGGAAACCTATATGTGTGTATGTATATATGTGAGTGTGCGTGTGTACATGTGTGTGAATATGTATGCATGTGTGTATGTGTATCTATGTGGGGGGGTGTACATGTGTGTGACTATGTATGCACGTGGGTGTACCCGTGTACCTGTGTATGAATGCGTGTGCATGTGTATATTTGAGTGCGTATAGAAGTATGCACGTGCATGTGAGTGTGCGTGTGTACATGTGTGTGAATATGTATGCACCAATGTGTGTGCATATAAGTATGCATGCGTGTATGTGTATCTATGTGAGTGTGCGTGTGTACATAAGTGTGTGTGCGCCACAGAGCACCCCGTGCAGCCCGCCCGCATTAGCACCAGCAGCGGCCGCGGGGATCCCGCAGCAGACACCGCGGCCCTCGCCCCGGGCCAGGCTCCCGCCGCTGCCCCGCTCAACAAGTGCGGCGTGCCGGCGGCGGCGGAGG
>NW_017728943.1:53146889-53165585 GCF_001723895.1 Crocodylus porosus | reverse complement strand
CGCCGCCCGCCGCGATGACAGCCGACAAGGAGAGGAAGAGGTGAGCCGGCGGCGCCGCGGGGCTGCGCCGGGACACCGCGGCGTACGCCCGCGCGCACATGTGCGCACTCGCGGAGCCGGGGCGCGCAGCATGTACAGCGCGCGCTCCCGCGCACGCACCCGTGCACACGCGCGCGCGCAGCCACCTATATCCGCACACACACTCAGGCACATTCGCGCACGCTCCGCCGCACACGCGCACGCACACACTCGCACACGCAGGCACAAAACTTGCTCGCACGCACATCTGCGCACTCGCGTACACACGCCCGCACACTCGCGGGGCGGGGGCGGGGGCGTGCGTCCAGGGAAGGGCGCGATGTGGCCCCCGCCTGCCAGGATCGGGCCCTCTCCGGGGGCGGCGACGGCGACGGCGACGGCCCAAGCCCGTGTCGCGGCGGTGCCTCGCGGGGCGGGAGACCGAGCCGCGGAGCTGCCCCGCGTTGAAGCCGGGCTGGGGGGAGCCCTGTCCGCCCGGGCTGCGCGGGGGGCGGCGGACACGCCCGGGTGCGCGCCGGCGCCCGGCCAGAGGGAGCCGAGTAGGATGAGCAGTTGCTCATCATGAGCAGACGTCTGAGCTCTAGCCTTGGCTTTGCTCTCCCCCCCGGTCGGGGCCCGCGTCCCGGCCCGTGCTGCGGGGGGAGATGGGCAGGTGCACCTAGGCGCAAGGAAGCTGCTTTGAAATAGTGGTCTGCAAGTCACGCGTCCTCACGGGGTGCGGGGGGCCTGGCTGGCCGGGCTCTGTCTCGGGGAAGGAGTGTCGTGCTGCTTGCTGCTAGCTAGTGTTTTCTGCTGGAGCTGCCGCTGGGGTTGGCAGGGAGGCAAGTGACAAGTCCCGAGGGCTTGCTCCCCTGGAGGGGATTGAGGGCAGGGAACCCCCAGGTCAGCCCACAGCCCAAGCTCAGGGCTGCCTTTGATTGCTTTTGGGAGGTGAATGTCCCCGGAGCTGTACTCTGTGATTAGGGGAAAAAAATCCTCCGGTCCTGTGTTGCTTGGGAAGTAGACCCTGACACCCAGGGGCCAAGGTCTCTTCCCTGGTCTCATCACTGCTCTGGGTCTCATCGCCAACATTTCCCCATCCATCCCATCCATTCACATCTCCCTTCCCCTGAGAAAACAAAACAAAACAAAATACTAACCTGTGCCAAGTGGGAAATTCCCAGCTTTTCTGATGAGGGGAGAAAAGAAAGCCCTCAGACAGGCAGGAGTCCGCAATGTGATTGTACATGCAGAAAATTAAGGGTCTTCACTGATCACTGAGACCCCCCCCCCCACCCCAGTTAACAACAAGGACTAGTTATTCACTTTCCAGGCTTTTCCCTCTAACCGGATTATTTCTGTTGCAGGATCACATGTAATTCACAACCAGGTTTATTAGGTATTAGCATAATATCGGTCTTTCCAGGGTAGATGGTGTTTAAAAGGAGGCAGTTTTAACAAACCTCTGTCCTAATTCAAATTCCCCTGGACCTGATTAGCATGTTATGTAAATATTCATTATTTTGGTATTCATTATTTTGGTAAGGCTGATCCATCTGAACACTGGGAGGTGGCCTGAGATTTGCTGGGCCCCCGTTAAATACCAGGACGTCTTGCTGGATATAAGAGGCATGGAGTGGCTACCAGTCATTCTCCAGGGTTGTGGGCTATGGGAATGCTGTTTGCACAGTTACAGGGCAGGTGTTTGATAAGAGTGGTTTTTTTTTCTTTTTTGCCTGCAATAGGATATAAAGTTTAAGCACTTCATTATATTATAATATTACATATTTCCAAGAAAAACAGAATCAAGGCAATGCATCAAGTGCCATAATTACATTTAACATTTCTTTCTTAACTGACCCTTAAAAAAAATAAGGAAAAGAAAAAATGCCTGGTGCTCTATAGTTCAGAGTTTGTAGGTGAAAACAAGAGGGAAAAACATACCTAACTATGGACCCAGTCAGATAAACTTGTAATTCGTGGAATCACTGAGCCTGTTCACTGGGTGAAAACTCTATTTAAGGCTTGAGCCCTTGCTATCTTCAAGCTATTTTAGACTATTAACATTCACATGACTGATTTTTATAATTGACTCAAATTTCTACCCTATCACAGAATATTCTTATAAAATATGGAATTCACAAAGGAAGTACTTGAGCTTGCCATTGTTCCTGCGCAACTTTTAAGTTGTGGATATAATAGCTTTGAAAAACCATATATCTTCTTAATTTGTAGCCTGGCTCCTTGTCATTGATAGCATAACAGTGCAGCTGTTAAGCAGCATGGAAACAATTGCAGTGGATAAATTATATTTTTATAGGCAGACCCCTCAGTGTATCAGATGCTAATTTATTAAGGTGATATATGTACCTTAAAAGCACTTTTTTCTAAGCATCAATTAGAAGGCTGCGCACAGAATGAAGTGCTGGATAATAATTAGGCATCTACCTAATAATTCTGTTTTGAAGGGAAGAGCCCAAAATGCTATGGTAGACTGGAAAATATGTATTAAAAAAGTGTGGTATGTTTATTATAACAGTATGGAAATCTACAAGCCTGAAGAATTACAGTTTTCATGGTTTTTTTCCGTTAAAATTCCACTTTTTAATTATGTACTACTATAAGGACACATGTGTTGTCCAGTGTACTGCAACACCTAAGAAATCTACTTCAGGTAGAGCAAAATTTAGGAGATCGGGGTCTAATTCTAATTCTGCCACTGAATCAGGTGTGACTTTGGGCAAATCACTTGACATTCTAGTGCCAATTTCCATGTCTCAGAAGTAAAGTAATAAATAAGTCTTATTACTTCACAGGAGTGTTGTGAGATTTACGGTAATTAATATTTTGTTAAGTATTTGAGATTATCAGATGCAAGGTCACTTCTAATACATTATTCCTATACATATATATGTATACACAAATATTCTTCTTACCAAATGAAACTGGATCTATTATATATTTTTTTTCGTATTGCTCTTATAGGAATGATCTAAAATCTGTAAATCAGTTGTTATGGCATTATTAGCGGGACTTCTACAAAGGTATATGGCTAGAAACACTATTCTGACTTGCTAGTAGCATTTATGTATCAACTCTGTGGTGAAGAAGTGGCAGTGGTGGTAGTCTGTTCTGTGAAATTTGCAAGCAAACCTTGGGCATGTTTTTATGAACAGTCCTGTCACGGTTTATGAAAAGACACTTCACGAAAGATAATCTGTGATTCTTTACGTTATGCTGTATTTAAATCTGAGATCATCCTCAGATATTCTCGTGGGTTTTATCAATTCGAGTTTAAGGGACATGAGCAACAATTTGAAGTAGTACTATATGGTATCAAGTTTTTTTTACTAGATTGCAGCATGTGTTTTCTAAAATAAAAAATATTGGGTGAAACTTCTAAGGTAAATTGGATGGATCTATTAATGAGAGAAAGTAGAAACCTTGTTATGCATGTCTATGTACCTAAACAAAACAGCTGGTATTTCTTAAATACGAATCTTCAAAAAAGGAAAAATATAAACTCTGAAACAATAAAACAAATTTCGGTGAAAGAATAAAAACTAAGAATACATAATGCACTCATGTAGTCGTCATATTACAGACATGACCATAAGCAAAAAGACCATCTGCTGCAGTAAAACTGGGCTACACATGGTCTTCTGCCAGAGTATCCTCAGCGGCACACTTTTGTCCCCCCGATTTAATCAGGCATATTTTATCTGTGTTTCAAGACATGCTGAAGTAAATAGTCTGTTGAATGGCATGGTCAGTGTGAGAGAGAGAATTTTGAAACTGAATGAATGTACACACTGGCAGAGCTCTTCCACTGCTGAATGTTGATAATACTTGTATGGTAGCTCATGAAACAATTGTCATAACACAAATGATTTGAAAAAAAAAATCACAGTTTGATTTGACAAACTGCAAACTTTCCATGATGAGAAGAAGGGTGAATTGTTGCTGAGTTAGAACCTGGCTATTGTGACCCTAACTTTTTAAAGTGTACTTTGTATGACTATTTTAAAACCCAAGAAAATGGCACTCCTGAAGTGACTTGGTTTGCAGTAGTCCAAAAGATTTTCTACAAAGATTGTGGATGCTACCTGTGGCAGGAAAAATAATGATGAAAAGCAAGTTTGGTCAGGGAAGCCCAACCACGATTAGATAACTGAGTGATGAAAATTAATCTTTATTAACCTTCAAAGCTTTCTACTGTTCAGGGCTGATAATCTCTAATCAGATACTTGGTGCCTTTATCTTCCACTGACCTCTGCCCTAAAGGGACTGGTCTTGCACCATTGAGGTTAGCAACAATTTTGGAATTCACTTTAATGGGCCAGGATTGGATCGTAAGAGTGGTACCACCAATAACAGGAACTGAGACTGCAAGCCTTACCAAAATTGTCCAACTCCCAGGGAAAATCTCATCCTGTGAATTTCAACCAGACCGCATGTATGGGGATAAATTGCTCACATACAGCAGTTTGCTTTGCCCTCCGGGCTCCACCCTGCAGGTGCTTCATTAACTAGGTGAATAATTTTGCTCATGCAAGTTTTCTACTCAAACTGGAGTGCAGCTGCTTTCATGTTGTTGGAAGGATCAAGGCGTGGGCTTGTAGAATTCAGGAAATAGCTTTCACTCCTTTTCTCTTCATAATTTATATTCTAAGGTACTTCCATTGATGGAGGCATTGCTTTGTATTGTATTGCATTGTATTGTAATACAAGGTATTACAATATCTTGTCATAGAATCATAGATTTAAGATGATACAGACTATTGGATCTTCTAGTCCACTCACCCACCAGAGTAGCTTTTTTCTTAAACAGTATGTATTCTAGAATTGTAGCCAACCTCATGTTTCAGGCTATGGGGCTTTGAGCACTTTGGCAAGACTGGTTACAAAGACTTTTGGATCTCACCATTGAATAGCTTTCCTAGTACATGGCTTAACATTTCTTTAATTTCCTTCTGCTTCACCTACTTGGACCAATGCTGTCCTCCAACACAGCACTTTTTGGATTTGTCAGCAGAACTTTATGCGATTTATATTACTGAATTAATTATAAGAAATATATACAGACATTTGTTGCTTAGTTTGAATACACAAATAAAGCAATAGCTTATAAGTAATTTTGAGGTTTTTAAGCAAAGAAAAAAAAGCTCCATAATAAGTAATGCAGCTCCTTTGTGATGGCCTTGGCCACCCCTGAACATAAGTTTCATTATACTGAATTTGTGTGGGGGTGTCAAACATCTGCTAATGATTTGGTTTCTTCTTAGGATTTGAACAGTTCCTGGAGGCATGACAGTTTCCAGTAGCTGTAGGTTTGTCCCTGGATCAACACTTATGACACTACCCCATGTTTACTACCCCACTGTATCCATGTACTCTTTGTTTGGTTTTGTTTACTCTCTTTACATAAAAAGCGAATAAAGTGAATACTTTTTTGTATTGGGAGGATATATATGTTTTTCGTAACTTTTTATTGAACGGTTAGACATCTCTATAAATGGGGGTGGGAGTGCAGGAGCAGAGGGTTGTATTGAAAGCTAACAGTGCTTACTTGTGATAAATAGGGGTAATGTTAGTAAATAGGGACCTTTAATTGTCATGCATACTCTTTGGTGCCCTGTTGTAGAATTCACCTCTAGAACCACAGTTAACTTTGAAAAGGACAGTACAGTGAGAGTGGCCCAGGAGAATGAAAAGTGAGGGCACCACAGGTATTTGCATGTAGCAATCTCATTATACCCCTTCCAACAGGTATGCAAAAGCTGATCATGGATAGGCTGAGCAAAAGCCTGTTACCCTGGCCATTTGGCAAGTTAGTTCCCCGATTCCTGCCCCCAAGTATTATTTCTGTCAAAGTATGGAATCACTCAGGATAAGCATCAAAATGCTCTGAGAAGGGTTCTTCCTACTGATATTCCTTCTCCCTTACACTCTCCCCACCTAAAATTACATTTTACGTAACCTCTTGTCAGCCTTGCTTCTCCTGTGTTCACCCTTTTGAATCATTATGGGAATTTGTTTATCATAACAGTAACTATTACAGTATCCTGTATATTTAGGGGTCTCCCCATTCATCTGAATAATGGATAGCCTCTTCCGTTCTATAAAACTAATTATAGCATCAGGCATCTAAAAATTAAAATATGTCATTTTCAAAGGACGAGCTGCTGCTGTTCATGCTGAATACTGTAACTGTGTGCGCTAAGATGTTTTAAGTACCTTTATTTATTGTCTATCTAAATATGACTCATACTTTGTAGGCAAAGTTTTATAACCCATGCAAAGAAAAAAGTGCTAAATTATGACCTTTGAAACCTAGCCTTATACTTCATGAAAGCAATCCTAACTCAACTGAGTAATTCTGTTAAAGTTAGTGGGATTACAGCACTTGTCTAGGTAGGTAATGAAGCACTGATGGAGCTGCTTCTTACCTACATGATAATCTATCTGTAAAAGAATGAAATGAGGTTGCTATGATGAACTGCAATTCATATTTCACACGAGTGCAGAGCAGTACTACTTTTTACTCAGTCATATTTTTTTTCCAAATATACTAGTTCATACAGTAATGCTAAGTTCTATTTAGACTGAAACTTTCTTTAGTTTATTTTATAATGTGTCTCTGCTGTGGGACATGAAGGAATGGCCTTTAGCCCTTAAATTCCCATACACCCACTTCATTTTGGTACTTTTGACACTTGAAATTGTGACTGTTAAAGATACCGATGACTAAAACGACATGGTAATAAAAGAGCAGATTATTTTACCTTTGGTTAATTGTATCTACATAAATGGTTTTTCATTTAAATCTGTTAATAGTGAAATACAGTGGCTAGGGTAATTTTTTAAGCACTCGTGTGCTTGTACACTGTATGTACATGTTGGAGACAACTCTTGATATGTATCTTTACAGAATAGCCTATGGCACAATGTATGTATCTATAGCCAAAATATACCATTTTCATTAAAACAAAATGCAAACATGGGGTGTTACGCAGTGTAAAATACAGTGCTTGTTTTATGAAGTACAATAGACCAGTTAGCCAATAAATAATGAATGCCTCAGAGTAGCTCATGTTTAATTATGCTTTTTAGTTCTTAATCTCAAATCTAATTATGATTTTAGTTCTCTCCCCTATATTTAAATCTAGAAGGATTTATCTGTGACAAATGTTGTTCATAGTACATTTTGATTAAATGAGCATTTTAGATGTTAAATAGTTAGGTTTGTAATATAATTGGTTTAGACTGTTTTATAAAGAGTTTTCGGTTGGATAAAGTATCCCTTATGCTCCACTGTCCATTGCATTACATGACACAGCAAATATTCAATATTCTATTCTATAGAAGCTCATCAGATGTTTTGTCTGACAAGAAGGAAAGTTGCTTTAGTTGAATTTTTATGTCTGATCTTCAGTCAAAGAGGTGCCCTGGTCTTGACCCTTCCTATGCATATGAATATGTGGAATCAGCAGTTTTCTTTGATTAGGGGAGTGTTTAGGGTGTTCCCTCCAAAAAGATCCAGTCTGAAACGTTCAGGAACTTTACAAGTGCTTTATTTTAGCTTGTGGGTGTGTGATTAATATTGGCTTATTTCAGATTTAAGAACAAATTCAGTGCATTTGGGAGAAGCAGGAATTATTTTGGCAATTAATTAATTTTGGTAATTACAGTAATTACGTTGGTAACTGCAGAGGCTACAAGGGGTGAAATGTACAAGAAGTAGTTTCTGTAGTTCATTTTTTTGTATCTCAATAAAATCAATATAGGTGCACACATTCTATTTTTTATGTTAGCCGTAATAATGACCGATATCCAGTATCTTGATTCTGCAGCATGTATATGCATTTATGTTGCAAGCTAATTTCAAGCAAAAGATAGCTTAAATAGTTTACATTCTCCACATCAAATATTTGCTGTTGAGCACTTCAAGAATGTACGTAGATGAAGCACAACTAAATGCTTTGTTTTTCAAACAGGTCTCGGTCTTTCACCTCTGTTCCAAACAAACTATACAGAAGTAAAAGTGAGCTTTAAAAATATAATATTTGTCACCTTTTAGCCCTCTTCCCATCATCAGGGGACAGTATGTGCAAAAACAGTTGGAACTGTTAAAATGTTTTTCATCCCATATATCAAAGTGAGGTAAATAAAGTTGTTATTTGCCTAATAATTCTCAGGAGACGAAAATACCAAGATCAGCAATGTCAAACTCCTATGGAGTAGGCTAAACTGCATTTAGAAAGAGCATTACTAGATTGCATGCTTACTTAATTATCTACCTAATTATATGACTAATTAGGGCCACATACTTAATTATGCATTTAGATTACTTAAAAATCTGGAGTCTGCTCCTCAGAAGGTCTACATTAGCATAGTTCTGTTTAAGATAATGGATCTCTGCTAGTTTACAACACTGAATGATCTATCTTTGGACTTTTTCCAGAATCACCGTTAGTCTGAGAGTTAACACACATTGAGATCACAATGGGCAGTTGACATCTCCCTTACAGCTGTGCTTTTTTTTTGCAGCGTAGATGTGCACTAGGGTGTGAAGATGGTTGTGCCGCTTTTCATGAACACTCTTTACTATCCTGAATGCCATTGCATTGGTTGCTATAATTAGACACAAGGCTTAATGAGTTGAATCATTATTACTTTAGGATCATTTGCCTCTAGATTTAAAATTATTAGAATAAATTATAATAGTGTACTAAATGCATAGATACAAGAAAGCTAATGTAACCGCTTAATGAATTGTGTCTTTGGAGTATGAAGCTCATAGAAAGGTTATAATTTATTGTAGTTTTCAAGAACACAGTGGACACATCTACATGTGCTGTTAATGAACTGTAAGCTTACTATACAGTGAAATGATGTGCAGGAAGCTTCCCCCAGAAGTGTGTCTACACATTTGCCTGTTGGGAGCAAATTTGCTCCTGGTGGGAGCAGTATAGTCCAGTGCTACTCCTGCCTTGCTCCCCCCCCCCCCGCAGCAGCCAGGGGGAGCTCCAGGCTCCCCTGAGTGCCAGCCTCAGACTGGCAGGGGGTACTGGGGTCAGGCCTGGGCTCTGGGGATGGGCAGATGCCTCCAAGCCTCTCCCCGATTGGCAGTTCAGGGCATGGAAAACTCTTCCCTCCCTCAGCAGCTGTTACCCAGCCCTGCCTCACTATTCTCATGCTCCTGCTGCCTGTGATTACTGGGAGCAATTTGCTCTTGGTCAGCTGTCTACGTGTGTACTATTGCACATTAGCTACTGCGTGGTTAATCTACTACCTGTATCTACAGGTAGTAGCCAACTGCACAGTTGACTATCTGCACACGTGTAGATAATGATGCTTTACTCCACAGTAAATTAGTCTACTGTGCAGTAAAGCATCTCATGTAGATGTGCCCAGTGTTACTGCTTCCAATTTTTGCTGAACCCAGAAAAGATTTTCTGGTGAATCCTATTGTAAATACATGAGCAAGGACCTTATTAGATTCCCTATTCCTGTCATAATTTAAGTCAGGGGTGTCAAACTCATCTGGCCTCTCAGGCTGGATGAGAGGTGTGGGGCTGGGCTTTAAGCCAGATCAGACCCACAAACTGGCATTGTGCTTTGGAGCCAGTGCACAGGTTCAGCCCGGCACAGTCCTGCATGCAGCATGTACCCAGGACTGTCCCTAGATACCAGACAGACTCCACATGGAGCATGAAGAACCATTCTGAGACCCACAGGCAGCACCACAGGACAGGTCATGGCCCCCCACCTGGCTTGCAGGATGTATCATTGACACCCCTGATTTAAATACTTATTCTACGTTTTCTGTATAACATATCTAATGACAATCTGAAGAGTTGGAATTTATTTCAAAGGCAGCTGGATGCTTGCTTTTCCTGTTGCATAATTTTGAGTATGTTCAGCTTCTACTGGCTTCCCATTGGCTGCTTTCTTATTCTCATATGCCCATTATGAGACATCTGGCAGAATAAGCAGCTAGTATATCCAACATTTTTTTTATATTTTGATACGGGTCAGTTGCATATACCTAAGTGACATATCTTTTCAAAATACTTTCCCTAACAATGGACTTTAAATCATTGGACTCAATTTAATTTAGAAAAATTTAGAAAATTTAATTACATTGTGTAAGACACAGGGCTATTTTTGATTACATAACTGCAGTGATAGATGAATCATATGGGTGTATCTTGAAGTATTTGATAGTGAACAGTCTGAAGTACCAGTGTATATGGTAATATGATCATCAGAATCATATTAGAAACTCCTTTGAAATCACTAAACTGTAACCTTAATTTATTACAAATATTTAAGCACCTGATATTTATATGCATCAGGACATATTTGTGTAGAGCTAAATAAATGTGGATGAGAAATAATATGCACATTTTGCTGAAATGATTCATTTAATATTTTCAAAACAAAGCTTTCTGACTTTTTGTTTGAAAATTGATTTTTTTTGTAATAACCAAAAAACAAGACATTTTGTTTTGGAACAAACAAAATGTTTTGGTTTGTACCAAATCAACACTTTTTATTTTTGTCTTTGGAAAAAAATATTTTGGCCCTAACTTTTGAACTAAACCACACAGTAGATCTAAACATTTTTTCTGTATTTTTGGTTCAGCTACCAAGTTGAACATCTGTTATTCAGATAGCATTAGTTGTGTATTCCTCCATCACTTGTAGTCTTTAAGATCACACTGGCTGTTTTTTTAAAAGGCTCAAATTATAGGATTTCATGTAGAAAATATTGGGTGGGTTTCTTTGGTCAGTGTAACGCAAGTGTTTATATTAGTCAATCGTAATGGTGTATTCTGGCCTTAAAAACAATTGTTTGCATTAAAAAAAGAAATATGCACATTTAACATTGAAGATAAAGGCACATCATTTGCTTAGGACTATGCAATGATTACTAAAGTAGAAGCCTAGAATGAAGAACGGTGGTATTCTTCATTCTGGAGTTTCTAAACCAGTTGTTTGGCATAAGGTTACAAGGCTACTGAAACCACATATTTGAAAAAATGTCAGTGGCTGGCATCCAGATGCTTAATCAGAGGGGAGGTTGCACTGGATCATGGGACATGTCATTCAGCTAGAGAAGTTGGCCTGTATAAAAGAAAGGGGTATATTTGCCCTCCATGCTTAAGCTCCCAAGAGGCAATACACCACAATAAAGGAATACATTTGGTTAGTTGTAGTTTGGTAAGTTTTATGTCCAGCTGTTATAATCATGTTTGGTATTCCCACATGAATATTGTATTTTTCCTGAACTATTTTGTCATGAAATTTACAAAAAAAGTTGCCCTGCCAAAATCATAACTGTAATTTCAGAGCAGACCAGGCGTATCCGATGTGTTTGCCTCCCTTTTCCCAGGCCAAATTTAGATTGCAGGGTGCTCTGCAGGCCAGATCCAGACCCAACTCTGTTGGCGGCACCTCCGTTGGTGGTGGTGACACTTGTGTTGGCCGGGTCATGGACTCACAAGGGTTAACACAGCTGCTGCTTGCCTCACCAAAACAGGTCCTCAGTGGGGTTCTGTACGTTGGAATTCAGTGGCAGGCTCTGCCCCTGCTCATCCTGCTCCCAAATTTGCAACTCTTTCAGGAGCTCTGCAGGTGGAATTTGGCCTACAGGCTATATGTTTCATACCCTTGAGTTAGACAAATAATTCTAGACTCAGCCTTTAGAAAATAAACTAGTGATAGTAACACATTAAGGAGTAAGGCCTAATCTGTCCAAGTAAGCTATTCCTGCAGAATTGCCTTGCCAAAATCATAGCTGTTGTTTTGAGGCAGACCAGGGGTGTCAGATGTGTTTTCCCCCCATAAATCCTATAAATAGTATCTCAAGGCATACTAAATACATTTAGTTGGATCCACCTTTTTTAGGAGAGCACATTTTAAATAGTCAATTTTGTCAGACCCTTAAAATATTTTATTTGCATAGTAGTCTGTAGTACTCTATAATGTAGCAGAATCGTTTCAGTTTGTTTCTCATGAGACTAGTGTAGATCTTTTATTTACTGTGGATCATTATTTCCCTTTTACTACAGTATAAATTGCTTGATATTGCATAAAATTGGAGATCTTTGCTAAATTTGCATGAGTGAGTATCACTTGATGAATGTTGTTATAAGTTGATATACCAGAGTTCTGCTTTAGAACATACATTCATGCGCTTTTACACTATTAGAGGCTACAAAAATATTAGGCTACAAAAAGTATAAAGGTCATTTTTTTTCAGTTATTGTGACAGAGTTTCTGCAAAAGACACAGTCTTGTATTTGAATGTCACTACCTGTATTTTATTTCAGCACTGCATGTATTGGAGGTAGACAATGAATGGTCATGATAAATAGTACAAAACTCACTGTGTTTAGCTTCTTAGTGCCCACACTGTTCATTTTCAGTTGCATTTAAAATTCATTTGTATGATAAACTACAGACCAGTTCTTTAAATATCAATTTTTATAACACTTCAGTTGTCAGTGAATCTCTGAGTCCTGTGTATTCACAATTATATTATCCTCTGTATGAGTGAATTCTTGATGATATCAATTCCATTTATTGTCACAGTGCTTTGAAGATTTTTGATGTGACATTAAAACATGGTAATTTGACTGTGTCTACGTATGTCTTTAATGGACCCTGCTATTACTACAGACCACACTTAAACCATCACAGTGTCTGTGTGTTACACAGTGACTGTAATTCTAACTAAAACTTGTTGTTGCACACCCTAAAACTTCTTCTGTGACTATGTGTGAGCGAGCGAGCTATGCTGGGTTAGATTTTATAGTCTATTTTTGTCATTTAGCATTCTCGAGAATTAGTTATTCTGCTATAACGGATGTAATTACCACTAGGTAATTAAGTAAAATATTGGCCTGCCGCTGAACCTGGTTCAATAGGAACATGAATGGCATTGTCAATTATCCTCTGATTAGCAAAATAATACCACAAAAAAGGCAAAATGATACTTTTTTCCCCAGATCTTACTTGAGCTTTGTAAAAATTTATTGAGAAAAGAACTCGAGGATTTAGCCCTGAGGACTACCTTGTGCTAAAAAAAATTTAAGCAGCACTTTTATGGGAATAAAAACTCAGTTACTAAATATGGCTTTAGTATTTACATGATTAACGGATTTTTATTAAGGGCTAGATTTCCTTTTGTGTATTCATAACCCACGAGAGAAAATTACATGAGGAGAAAACTCTATTAGTACATTTTGTGGAGCTTCTTCCATGTTGTTCCAGGATGGGATTTACTCAGTTCCTCAAAGGAATTAGTTACGCCTCTAAACCTCAGCAGTCCCCATGAGTGAGAAGTGTCTGAGAAGGTTCCACATCTTTGCTCTTGGCTCTGCTTGCCTCTAGGGTCCACCCCACCTTTTAAAGTGAATTCCCACCGTGAATGAGATTCCATGGGCAATCTGTTGCTTCTCCTAGGGTATCTCCGCATGGCCCTGGCCCGACTATTTGCAACTCTTTAGCTGATTCCAAGCAATTGCAGCATATGGAAGATCAAAAATAGTTGATTCCTCTATCTGGAGTGAGTGAAATCAATATGACACCTATACATTCTTTCTGTGTGGCCTCTGAAGGCAGTCTCAAGCCCTTTCTCTGACAATTTCTTTCCTACATGATTAGACAATGTAAGTGTTTTCTTTTAATTCAGTATCTCTTTAATCTGACTGTGCTGTTGACATCTAAACCCATACTGTTAAAACAATGATTCAGAAGCTTTGGCTGAACATTTTAAATCTGTTGACTAGCAGAACCTCTCTTTGGCAACCTTTGCACAGCCCCAAGATGAACGCTTCAATGCTAGAGCTGTTGAACTTTATTTTCTTATGGCCCTTGTATTTTTCCCTCAAAAGATGGATAAGATACGTTCTTGCCATTACTAGTCACTTTCTACCCTCCAGTTTTCTTAATGTTGCCACAAGTTTTCACATAATGGTAGGACTATATATTGTACAAATGATTCACAAAAGAGCATATTCTATGTAGTTAGGCATGTACAAACCTGAAAGTAGAATATGAGCAAGTGTAGATGTTTGCAGGGAAACTTAATACTGGTGTTTCAAAACACTCATCGTTTCCCATAAAAATCTTTTGGTTATTAACTGCATGAACAGCCCATGCAGACTGTCCTCAAAACCAGTATCCAGTCTAGCCACACAGACAGCACAAGATGCTAGTAAGCAAGGATACCATTTTTTTGGATTTTGCCTTTTAACTCTGTTCTTTTCTGTCACATTGACTCAGTGCTTGTAGCACAATGAATAGAGCACACCTCCTTGGCTGCCCCAGGATTAACACTTACAGACTGAAGAAAGAGCCATATACACCAAAGGCAGGAGAAGGAAATTTAAGACAGAATCTTCCTAGTGGCCATTTGGAGCAGAGAGGACCCAGGGCAGAATTTGTTTCTCAGCAAAAACAGGCAAAATCCACTGAATTGTTCTTTTTGACTTGCAGGCATTTAAGGATTCACAGTGTAATGTTTATAGAAAATTAAATATGCAGGGTCAAACTAAGACAGAGAAGCTTTATTCAAATAAGTCTGTAAATAATTAATCAGGAGACAGAAAAGAGGTAGTACTTCTGGGTCTCGGGGGCAGAGATTCCTGCTTATTCTGCCTGTAGTACAGCAAGTCTCTGATTAAGGTGACTTAATTACAACTTAAAATTAATACACCCTTTTGTGGTAATGACTTTTCTTCCTGTTTGTACAGCGCCTATCAAATTAAGGCTCTGATTGCAGCTGAAGCTTTCAGATGCTGCTACAATGCCAAGAATAATGGTGAAAATTTGGTGTGAATTGTTTAACATCAAAACAATGCTTTTATAAAATATCTGATGTATGAGGACATGTCTGGAAAGATATGATCAAAAGTGTTCTTGGCTCAACTCCTTGATGCATCCTCAGTTTGGGATACAGGAGATCTGAGTTCCAGTTTCTGGTTCTGCTACAGATTTTGTGTGTGAACTCAGCCAGCCACTTCTAATCACTCTGTGACTCAGTTCTTCATTTGTCAACCAAGGAGAGAAATATATATTTATTACACCATTTGCGGATCTTGTCTATTTAGATTGTAAACTTTTAGAACTGGAACTTTGTCTTACACTGTCTCATACAACAGCACTTGGCAGTGCTCATTTTGAGTGGAATTATAAGGGCACTGACAGACATGTGCTTCCTGCTGTTACTCATGGCGCTTTCCAGGAAGCACCGTGAATTACAGCAGTCTCCCAAACCCAACAGATGTTTGCTGGTACAGGGGGTTGGGGGATTGAGCTCCAGTTTGGAGTGGCTGTGGCTGCGGCTGCTCTCCTCTAGACCCCCAACCCCCCACTTCCCCAGCTCCTGTGCTGTGTTCAGAATGGGAGGGAGGAAGGAGGGGAGGGAGTGTGGTCTGGGGTTTTCCCAGCCTGCACTGGAGGGTGAGGTGGGTGGATTGGAGCGCCCCTGAGGTGGTGGGGGGAGGGGCTCTAATCCACTCACCCCACCCTCCAGTGCAGGCTGGGCAAACCCCAGACCACACTCCCTCCCCTCCCTTCTCCCCCTGCCATTCTGAACATAGCACTGGGGACAGGGCTGGGCTACATCAGCCCAGCCTTGCTCACACACATGCTGATATAAGGTAATGAAGGCACTCTGCTTGGGAGTACCTTCATCTCAACCTTTATGTAATAAGGGTTCAGACTGTCGTGTGATCAGGCACTCTTAAGGCACTCTGCAGCCATGCTCTTCAGTCAGGGAGTGGCTATAGAGCACTTTGGGGGCATGATCATGCAACAAATTGTCACTTCTGTCAGTTCCTTAAGTAGTAGTGCAGGATAAGGGAGTATGTCAAACAGTAGGCCCTACATTCCTCTCATGCTGTATTCTTGTTTTCCTTGCTATTCCCTGCTCTCTCTTGATACATAAATGACATAATTCATATACTACATTGTCACATGCCTTGAGTTGTGCTGCCTCTAAACTTGGCTCTTATGCTTAGATCAATACACAGATATTTGGTGAAGAAAACAGTATGGGAGCAGAAAACAATACATGTCTGTCGCAGGGCATTGAAGTTCCCTGCTCCTAAAGAAGGACAGGTATGGGTTGCTGGGACAACCCCAGAGGTCAGCTGACCAGAAGGGGGCAGGGCCTGGCCTTTATAAACAGCCTAGGCTGAGGCCAAGGGGCAGTTCCCCTCTGGCAGCCGTGAAGGAGAGAGCTCTGCCGGGAGTAGGCAGAGGTGGGAGGCCTGATGACCAGAGCAGTTCATGGGTGAGAATACCAGGCAGAGGAGCCCTGGCAGGGATGGAAATAATGATGAACCAGAGGGCTTCGGGTTTATGTTTTTCAGCCAGGAGGCTAGAGTTTGAATTAGGGCCGATTGGCTGATGGTTTTTGTTGGTTATTGTTACAACCGGAGGACCAAGTGAGGCTCACCAAGTAAGGTGGAGGAGGCCTCATAGGAGGTCCCCAGTAGTGGAGGGGGGTTTCTGGCGCTGGGTGGTGGTGCTGCATTTTGGGGTGTCCCGACCCCGGCCCCAGTGGGGCAGTATCGGGAGGAGCCCAGTGTGGGCGTAGGCAAGAAGCCCCAGTGGGGCGTAAGACCCAGGAAAGGGGTCTGGGGGCCAGGTAAGGCTGAGGGCGACTGAGCCCCGATTGCATTAGCCCAAGCAAGACCCCAGTGTGGGCGTGGGTGCGAGCGCACTGAGAAGCCCCAGAGGGGGCGAGCGCACTGAGAAGCCCCTGAGAGGGCGAGAGAGCGGGGAGGAGCCCCCGAGAGGGCGAGGGCTCAGAAGGGCGAGCGTAATAAGGATAGTTAGACCTAACAACGTCCGGGACATTTGAGAGGCTTGGGGCGTGATATAAGGGGTGGTAGGAGCCACACGTAGTCCTGTGACGGGAGTACACAGAATCAGCGGTAGACAGGGTACCGGCGGGAGTACGCCAAGGGATACCGTGCTCAAGGGGGTAAAAGGCAGCCTCCCTTACAATACTTTCACTATCAAAGTCATGGCAGGCGAGATAACGAGGGTGCATGGACACCCACTTGGCATGGTAGGGGGCGCCAGGAGAGATCACGGCCGCTCCTGGGTCCCCGCCCTGTGACAATGTCTCATAGAGATGAAAAGTCTGAAGCACAGCTTGGTGTTTTTTCTGCCTTTGCTGGAGGCAGTGGACAGGGCACAAGCTGCGGCTAGATTGCTGGTAGTATCACTGTGTGTCAGGGGGTGGGTCCGTTGACGCTGTTACTTGCCGCAGTCTCCAGCCCCCTGATTTGGGGACCGTCGTCAGGGTACTTTACCCGGAGCCGCTCCTCTGCAGGCTGGACGCCTCCGGACCGCCTGCCACGACTTTGATGACCTCCTGGTTCAGTGTTGATAATCCGGTGCGTGCCAGTCCACAGATGAGACTCCTGGGTCCTAGGGGTCCCACGTTGTTGAGGGATCATCCGCCCCTACAGCCTCGCCCGTACCTCCATGGGGTTGAGCAACAGTCTGCTCAGCCTCCTTGTCAGGATATCGTGCCCGGGATCTGTAAATCAAAGCAGGCAAAAATAACTCAATGCTAACAGCCAGGGATTCCCCAGAGCCTGGAGGCCGCCTGGACCTTTTTGCGGGCCTCCCTGGTCTTTCCCAGTCCGCTGTGTGGCTAACACCACTCCTCGGGCTTCAACTTGCTCCAGGGCTTGCGGGGTCTACTGGCCCCTCTCCATCGCAGCGGCGGCACCTCCCCTGCTGCGAGTGCCCCCCTATTAGAAGGAATACGGCTCGCTGGCTCCTGCCGAGCTGAGCCAGGCTCACTGGCCCAGAACTGTCAGTGTCTGCGCTGGGGTGGTTCCTTGGGGTTTGCCCTTACCCCAGAAGGTCTTCCCGTGCCTCTGGGCTACCTTTGTCCGTGCCCGGGTGCTCCCGCTGACATCCGCACTGCCGCCACTCGCTTCCGGTTCCTCCTCTCTAGCCACCTTCGGTGTCTCCTTTACAGTGGATGGAACTGCCTTGGGGCCTTTCTTCCGGACACACCTGTGGACGGTGAGTGTTCCTGCCCTGGCAATTTGTGCCGAGGGGCGTAACACGGGCTGTTTAGTGACGGGGCGTGGGGTTTCGGGGGCCACCTGCTCCCTTCCTCCCCCACTCTGTGGCAAGGCCAGTGTGAAGGCTTCTATTTCTGTGCTTCCCTGCAAGTCAGCACCTGGAGATGGTGGCCCAGTTGTCTCCCCATAGTTATGCTACTGTGACAAGTCCATTCTATAGTGTTTTCTATGTGGCAGGCAGCTACATTGTGAGGCAATGGGAGGCCTTTGTTTTTTAAGTAAAGCTAGTACACAGCACATGGAAAAATCAGTCTAGTAAAAATCAAAGTATTCCTTCTATTTCCAGATGTTTTAAAAAACCAGGGCAAAGGAAATGTTACTGACAGCTGAAGTCATTTTGACACATTTTCAGATTAGACAGGCTGCAGCCTAGATCATACTATACACTATTTCATAGATTTCATAGACATTAGGGCTGGAAGGGACCTTGGAAGATCATTGAGTCCAAGTCCCCTCCCAAAGGGCAGGAAGTCAGCTGGGGTCATAGGATCCCAGCAAGATAAGCATCCAATTTGCTCTTGAAGGTGTTCAATGTAGGTGCTTGAAC
>NW_017728943.1:53128064-53146264 GCF_001723895.1 Crocodylus porosus | reverse complement strand
TGTCCACATCATTAATGAAGATGTTGAACAATATGGGTCCAAGGACAGAGCCTTGGGGGACCCCACTGGTCACAGGACACCACGATGAGTGACCTGTATCAATTACTACCCTCTGGGTCCCACCACAGAGCCAATTTCCCAGCCAGTGGATTGTGGTGGACCCAAGGTCACAATTGGCCAGTTTCACCAAGAGTTTCGCCTCTTGTGGATTGTTTCATCCTGAGACATGCCATACTGTTCCATGCGCACTACATCCTGAGCCAGAACTAGTTCATGATCCTGTACCCAGGTTAGTTAGCTCTCCTGAGAGGCACAAGGGCAACTTCCAGTTTCGGAGGCAGTGTAACTGGAAGAGAATGGCAAGTTTCAGTACAGTGACACCTACTACAGTAAGTGGGAGCTACAGATGTGCCTCATCTTTCTCTGGTCTAAAAATAATTATTTGAGAAAAAAGCATAAATTGTATAGAAGGGTTTTAGTGGGGCATATTCATATTTTGTAAGTGGTCCCAAAAAAGAAGAGGATAACTAATCCTTATTTTGTGTATGAGCCTAATCCTTCCCCCACACCTGCCAGTTTTCAGGACTCCACCCAGACCCAACCAACACCCAAATTGCATAAAATTCCATCCTTTTGAAGTAAACAAAGGGTGTTCAGGTTAAAATATAACTGGAAGGGAAGATAGTAAACAATGCAAATAGGGCTTATTCTAAAAATAACAACTTTTAAATTCCTTCTAAAACTTGGGTCCAGAAAATGAGGTCAGTACCATAGATAATCAAGTTCTGTACCACAGGGCTGTAGTTAAAATGTGATGTTCTGCTACTACAAAGTGTGATGGTAGATAGTATTGGAACAGAGGTACGTCTAAATACAACACTCAGTGAGACAACATGTCCTGGGCCTAGCTACATAAGAGTGTTAAAACAAGTTATGCTGATCAGAAGTCAATGGAAAATACTGCTGTCTAGGAATGCATATAATGAATAGAGAGGAATTAAAAACTACTGGTTGCAGTTCAAAGCAAACGGTAACCATGTTGTTGTTTTTTGAACAAGCTGCAAGTTGCACAAGATCACTGTTTAGTTTTCTGGGAGCTGTATGCTACTGTTGAGGTCATCACAGAATAAATAAATGAGCTAAAGGTCTTTGGGACAGAGATTGTTGCTTATTTTGCCTCTAGCACAGCAAGTTTCTGATTAAGCTTGAGACTCCATCTTAAAATTAACACACCCTTTTGTGGTAGTGACTTTTCTTCCTGTGTTTGTACAGTGGCTAGCAAATTGAGGCTCTGATCCAGGCTGAAACTTTCAGATGCTGCTACAATGCCAAGAATAATGGTGAAAATTTGGTGTAAATTGTTTAACATCAAAACAATGCTTTTATAAAATATCTGACGTATGAGGCCATGTCTGGAAAAATATGATCAAAGTGTTTTTAGCTTCACTTGTTGCATCAACTTTAATCCCTTCAACATATGGGGATACAAAGAGCAAGACTGCCTTCGTACATGACTTGTATCCAACAGCCAGGGATGGGCTAAGGACCTGAATTTGAACCTCCATTGGAGGTTCCAGGACATAGTTTAATGCAGGATTTGGAAAATTGCTGAACGGGCTGAAGGTGGAACCAGTTGCTCCCCCGTAGAGATGCCGAAAATACCTTCCTTGCTCCTGGCAATAAACATACAAGAAGCGGATTTTAAATTCTTTGGGGCAGGGACTAAGACCCACATTTTTGTGTGCTTAACTCTAGTCCAACTCCAGTTGCCTGCAGTACTCTTGAGTGTAAAGCTAAATACTTATGAGTCTCTACAGGATTGGGGCCTAAATAATAAATATACACCATAAGAGAGCCCCATGTAAATGTAGATGAGGTAACATTTCTTGATGTCAAATGGAAATTTTGCATGTTCGGTGCCTATTTACCAGTGGATTAAGCAAACAGATTTGTTAGACACTTGTATAAGATATGAGAAAGGTAAAGCACAAATCTGTTTTTTATATTGTTACTTGTTCAGGAAGTGGGTTTTAATTTATCAGTGTTTTCAGGTGGAAATAGTTTGTGGACAAATCTATTTTAATTTATTGTATGTGGCTTTTAAAAAAAGTATTTAGCTTGCTCTCACAAGCCAACAATCTTTGTGACCTTTAAGGTGAGGCGGTTGAATATGAAAAAAATGTACTTGTGGGGGGAAAAACCCCTTGGCGTAGCAATTTTAATTGTAGGTATTTGGAAACAACTCGGATATACCATCAATAAAGAAAAAATTAAGAATTCACAATCGTTGTTGGCAGGTGTATTCTAGTTTTTGACAAACTGCAACTTAAATATTATGTCAATCATGACCAGACAAGGATATATGTTAGATGGCACTGGGCTTGTTACCTAACATTCTTCCTGGAGTTTTAAAAAAATAATGATTTTAATAGAAAATCAAGCAGCAATAGCTTTCCTTCTGATCTTTACAGACCATTGAATGGTTTGACTCCTGTGCCACACAGACAGTAAAATCACAAAACACCATTTGCATTTATCACATCTCACTATTTGGCATTTGACAGAAGTAGACATAGGTAAAGTGCTTTTCCTTTCCTTGGGCATTTCAGAAGGAACCTAATTGTGATCTTGAGCCTTGGTCTTTTGGGCACGTGGGTTAAGACACTTGAGTCAAGAGCATCCTTTTGTAATGTGCAGTTAAAGGATTTGGTAGCTCTTCATTTGGCATAGAAGGTTGGTTATTCCTTGAGGGAGAGAGGTCAGCATGTCAGTTATGCCTGCCTTTGCTGTAGCTGATTGGTTTGCCTAGTTGTACATTAGGACCTGTTCCTGAAAGGTGGTTTATATTCCCACTACATTCAAGCACTTCAGTAACTGCTTAATTTCAATACATGCACAGTTCCACTGAAGCTCAGAGCTTTCATTTTTATATGAAATTGTAGCACTCCTTTGGAGTGAGATACAGACTTTTCAAAAAACACAGCCAGGGATTCAGAGGCATTAAGAGTGGCAGTATATACGGCATTAGAAGAATGTGACTTGCTCCCAGACAATTCATCTTTGTTTGGATAAGTCTCTTTTTGGTTGCAGTTGTCCAGTTATATTGGTGGTTGTTACACCAGTGTAACAATGAAGGCATTGTAACCAGTGCCATTTTCACTTTCCTGCCTTGATACGGTGCTAGTTTAAGATTGGAGAGGTTGTAGGTTATGGGAACTTCACTGTGTGTAAGGCTAGGAAGACAGAGTCTACAGTTAAGAATTGTACATCTTTGACATTTACTTTATTTAAACAGTCATGCTGGAAATCATTTTGATGAACTGTATGACAAATTGGCAATACATATCTATACGACAAGTAATATACTTCCAAGTATCCTTTTTCCCTGCATGGAAGTACTACAATTAGTTGTTGTTTCATTACGTAGTAGCTGACAGGAGAGACGTTGTTTGTTAGAAAGTGTTTGGAAATATAAAAGTGGAGTCTCTTGAGAACTCCTTGTCTACGTGGATCACAATTGACAATTGTTTTGTATTATGCATGTTGGACTTTTTACTTGGCTATGTGTGCATCTCAAAATGGACCTTCCCACCTCAAACGTTTTGTCATAAGTGTTTAAAAGATAAAGCCAGGAACAAAGAAATACATTTCTCCCCTACCTCATTATACTACAAGTAATGAACATTTGCAGGATTAAGGCCAAATTTTGCAGTCATTATTCAAGCAAAACTCACATCACCTTCAAATGATGTAGGAGTATGGGATGAAGGATTTGGTCCTTACAGAAAAAATGATTCCACTATAGTGGAATAGGCACTAAAATAATATAATTGTGTGAGGTGTCTTGTTTTTCCCCATTCAGAATCTACTGTCAACAACCATGCTTAAGTGCCAAGGAAGCAAGAAGCCCAGATCCCCAAAGTATCATTTTGGTAGTGTGATTAGGTAGGGTTGGGTGAGATGCACTGAGAAAATGAAACTCTTGCCAAAGCTTTTTTTTGTAGGCACTTACTGTAGTTATGACTAGGGAGAGCAGAAGCAGTAGTGGTCTGTTCACAAAAATGAAAGCAATCCACTTGCCATTTTTGATATACATAACAAAAATACTCTCAAAATTTTAAAAGTAGGTTAAGATTTGGCAATAAAATAAGACCTGGGTTTATCTGCATTTCATCAGGTACATGACGTTCTGGAGCACAGCCCACTGGCAAAAAACGCGTAGTGTTATCCTTTGCAATACTGGGAACGTTCTCTGCTGAATTTGGCGCCAATGACCGAGGTTTGCTTGTTAGCTGAAGTTCACACAGATTTCTTGCCAGGCCTGCCCAGAATACTGTCTCCTCTAACTTCCTCTGGTCTTGCATAATATTTCCTTGCTTCTTGTATAACTGTGACTTGGTCTGGTCACTGCCCAGTTACATAGTTCATTTTAAAGGTCTGTGCCTGCAAATGTGCACATGAGCAATTTTACTTGTATGAATTGTCCCAGAAGTGTAGTCATATAAGTAAAGCTACTTATGAAATGTTTGTAGTTAAGTGCTTTTAGCCAGAAGGTATAATCCTGGTCTAAATGTATGCTTTGGGATGGGGATTACATTTTTGTTTTTAGGTAAGGTTGGCTCAGATCGACTTGTTAATTTCCAAAAACAAACAAAAAAGATCTTTCTCCATTCTCTTATTTCTAAGGCTTTGCATATCGTTTTAATATACCTGTGCTTTTTTGGATAAGAAGCATTGGGGCAAATATGCAGGCCAAAATTTAAAAACTTAAAAAAAATCCAAGCAAACTTGAAAGCATTAGATTCCACATTGGTCCTAATTGTATTATCACTAGCACCTGAAACAAACCATAAATGAGTAAAAAACTAACTACATCTCCCTAACACAGTAAATCTTGTGGAATTTAATAGGAAATCTAACAGAATGGTTCTACAAAAATGTAACATGTTCATAGATGTTACTCTACACACATATGGAATTTTATAGAGAAAGACATGTCTTTCTTTAAGTTTTTAAAAACTTTTCTGAGGATTTCTGTGGTAGCAATAAAATTCTTCATTAACTGGGGATGGTTTTAAAAATGATGATAGTTACCATTCTCTTTTTTAAATTTTTTAGGAAATGTAAGCAAAGTAGTTATTTTAAAAGCTGAAGGGATATTTTTTTAAAAGGTACTAATAGCACCAAAGTACTTAATTCCCACTGAAAGCTAGCAGGACTCACATGCCTAACGTCCTTTTGTGCTTTTGAAAATCTTACTTTCTGGATTATATGTTACTTACTGATTTTTTTGTCTAAATTTGTATTATAACAGAGCATATTTCAAGCCCTGCAAAGACACAGAAGCTCAGAAATGGATAGACTAGTAAACTTAAAACTTTAAATTGGACTGTTTTTAATACTATATTTTGAAAAGAGCAATGAAGTTGTTATTGACACGTGTGTACAGTAGAGTGGATGACTCCTTCCTTCTATGTCTAATTCATACTGACTAATTTGTAAGTCATTTCATACTGGGATATAATTGACTACTTTTGATATTTTAGTGCTTGTACTCTTTTATCTGGCATGTTCTTGTTGTTGTTGTTATTACTGTTATTATTACTGGGTACATTTATATGTTCAATTAATACAATGCAATAAACTCCGGAGCAGTTTGCGTCAGGCTATACTTCCCCCAGGTGCAGCATCAATGTGTGCGCCTGGGACAACAACATTTCAAGCTGGGCCATAGCCCTAGGCTGGCAGCAGGCTCCGGTGGTTAGCCCTGGGGTCTGGCTGGTAGTGTCAGGGCTGGGTGGGGCGTGAGAGTGCCAGAAGTGCAGCTGTGTGGCTGACCCTCTGAACCTGCTGCCAGCCTGGGGCTGCTCTGCCCTGGCTCAAAGTTCTGTCCTGGTCACCAGCCACACATATATTTTAGTGCAGTAAGTGACTCTATGAGAAGGTAGCGCTGAGTTAACTAATTTACTGTGCCCTAATACCAGTACATGATGCTTTACTGCAGAGCAGGAGATGCACCCACTGTAGCTCAATTTGAGAAATCTAGATCAGGAACCTAATGATAAAAGTAATAGTCCAAGACTAAAATGCAAGTTGAATGTATTTTGGAAATGTGTTTTGTTGTTAGTTTGATATGTATATACATGGATGTTAGTGAAAGCTACCTTGTTTTTTTAAAAACAAATATTAATTAGTGAACATATTTTCAGAGCTCTATAAAAATTCCTTTAACATTAGCAAGAGTGATACAATTAAATTCCTTCACAATATTTTGAAAATGCATTCTAAATACCTAAATATTTGTTTTCAGAGAAGATTATATTACTTTGATTCTACCAATGTTTATTACTCTCAGACAAGGTCTTTTCCAGAATGTAAATTATTGCCTGTGGTTAAAAGTGAATGGTGTTTGTGCATTACTATTGAAGAAAATATATTACGATAATGTTTGGAAGTGCATCTTTCATTAGCTTGCCTGTTTGACCAAACTTTTTCACCATCAAAGGCATTGGTGTATATAAATAATCTTTGCCAATTATATGTGAGGTTTGTAAATAATTTCTGTTAAAAAAGCATTCGTTCAATATGAATTTGTCTAGAATTCCTCTTTCTAAAGTTAATTCTACCTCTATTCAGATTCATTGACATCTCAGGTTCTGAAATTATTTTAAGTGGTTACAGAAATAAAGGTTAAAAATAAATGAAAGTATACATTAGTATTGATTTAGTAATCATGAGTTTGTTTAAATCGTTTTATAATGTTATCTATTTCATAAAACAGATTAACCTGTTGTCATAGTAAGTTTTACACAGAAAAGTATATACCCACTAGCAGTGATGACATCTTACAGGTTAATACAGGAAGACAGCTTTTCATGAAAAAATAGTTGTAACCATATAAAATGGCTTGTCCTTTGAATGTATGGCAATCAAGCCATGCATCATTAATGTTTGGATGACAGTCCATCTTGAATCAGTAACATTTTGAAAGGCGTCAAAGGAATGAAATAGCTAAAAAATTATGTGAATATTTTTTTTTGTAGCTGTCAGAATATGTTGTGGTGTTCTCAGTGCATACCAGTGTTTTGATACAGCATTAGTGGTGCATTATACTTTAGGGCCAGGTGCAGACGTTACATTTTTTGTGGTTTAGATGGTTGGAAAACAGTCGTCTAAACCTGTAAAAGAACACAAGTTCAGGGCACATAGACTGGTTTAAAAATGGTGGCATCTGGTCTAAAATAGATGTGGATGGATGTAGTATCAGACTTAAACAATTTAGGTTAAGCTGGTGTATTAAACTTATATACCAGTTCCCACAGAAAATCACATTAGTTCACTGTCTTCCAACATCCCAGGTGCACCTCACAGGATGGCATGCTAGCCTCGGCCAGTGCTTGTCTGCTCTAGGCAAGTGCTGGGCCGCCCCCCGGCCCAGGCTGTCATATACAGGAGCAAGAAAAGCCTCTGTCTCCTGTCTGTGTGGCTGCAGGGATGGGGGGCGAGGGGGTGGGAAATGGAGGCCTTGCCCCCCACCACCCAGCAAGCACATCTGGGAAGAGCCACGCAGTGGGGACTTCCCTGCTTCCTCACTGCCTGGCCTGTCTGGCCAGCAGAGCATCTCTCCTCAGCCTTGCCCCTCCTAGCTGTCAGGGTAAGGGCGGAGGAGGGAGAAGCAGAGGACATAGATCAGGTGGCCACCCTAGGTGTTTTGGCGTGGTCTGGAGGGGCTGAGCCCACATGGCAGGGCCATCTGCTCCTTCTCAGCAGCTGCCCAGTGCTGGTGACAAACTCTTGCCTGCAGTTGTCATCAGTGGGGCTGGGCAGCAGTGCCCTTCTCCACAAGTGCTGGTTCATGGGGGGACAGTGGGGAGGCAGGGCCTTCCCTGCACTGGCAAGACCCAGGGCACACACACCCTAGTTAAGGGGCTGCCAGCTCTGGAAGCATCCCATACAACTAGAGGCTGGAGGATTGCTGTTGCACTGATCTCTCCACCCCAGGGGTGCAGGGAAACCCCTGTAGTCAGAGGATTGCTGTAGGGGCAATTTCACCACCCCAGGAATTTTCCACACCCCCAGGGTGGGAGGGATTGCCCCGAAGCAATCCTCTGGCTCCAGGGGTTTTTCATATCCTGGATCCCTAGGGATCACAACAGCTGCAATCCCCGGGGTCCGGGGGTTTCACATAAGCCCTGAGCCCTTTGTTTAGGCAATGTGTATGCCACCTCACCTTGGTACAGAGCAATAAAAACATATGCCTGCACAAAGCTACCATCTTACTGTTGAAACAGCTTTTGGGATTGTCAGCTATAGTATGAAATTACTCTTGCCCTAGGCAGGAAATGAATGCTAAGATAGTTTCAGGATCAAGGAACCTGAAGTGAACTTTATGGTTCTTTGCTGTTCTGCAGGTTTTGAGTTGAACACACCTCAGTCAGGTAGGAGGATATGGTCCATAAACCATTAAAGTGATACTTTTTAAAAAAAATAGAGAACTTTTTTAAAAAGGAAAAAATCCATTTTTTCTTTAAAATGTTTTTCTATACTGTCAAAATTGTCCAAATGATTTTAAGAAAGATAAATCTTCAGAAAAAAATGCTCTGGGTGTAGTGTAAGTAAATTGGAACATAAAGAGGCTACAGGGATATAACTATGTTGAGCAAACCTGTTATAAACTGGGCACTAATACACGAGCCAAGAGTACAAAGAAACCTATAAATGCAATTTGAACCAAAATGTAACAGGGCCAAAGGTTATGCCCTTTTCCTGAACATAAGTATTTAGAAAGCAAATGCACTTGATTCAGAACATTGGACAATAAGGGTTTAAACTTCAGTGGCATACCCAGGAAAACCCCCCGTTGACTTTAGTGGGAGCTCTGCCTGAGTTAAGCATGTGAGGCTGGTCACTCATGTACTTGTTTACTTAGTGAGATCCATATGGAGACATACTTGTAGCTGTACAAAGTAATCACCTTTTGGAGATGGGGAAACACCCTTTGTTGCTTATGTAACCACACGCTTATCCACCTCTTGAATTTTATGCAGATTGTTGTTAAGAACTGTGATCTCAAATCCACACGTAGCTAGCTGCAGAAGTGTAGCAACAGATATCTTTGAGGGACTGCAGCATCTGTCACCCAACCCTTGGTGTGGTGAGATACCATTCTCTACCAAGACATTCTGGGCCAGATATCAATGTTGAAGTGCCTGTATTCAAAGATAGAAGAAAAGGGGAATGTTTTTGTTGTGCAATGCTGAAAGTCTCACTCTGGTTTAAATTCAGCTTTCTGGAAGGAAAGCTTTTACAGAAGCAAGAAGGAGCTCTGCCTAGAGAAAAAAACTAAGTGCATGGAGTATTGGAGCATGTCTCATGAGCAAGTATAGTCTGTATTTCATAGACTGAACAATATACTGAAGCCTCTTGACATACATAGTGAAAAGAGAGCTCTCTACCCATAGTATTTTGACTTCTTTTTTTTACATGTGGTATATGTGTAGGGGATATGAAAGGTATACCTTAGTGTTGATTTTTTCAAATGGTATGTTGACATGGGCAAAAGCAATATTGCAAGTAAGCATCCAGTTTGTGATGCCATTGTGAAACTTGTTATGTGTCACAATTCTACCACTTATCATATAATCATAGAAAATAAGTTGGAAGGGACCTCAGGAGGTCATCTAATACAATCCCCTGCTCAAAGCAGAGCCATTCTCCAAGTAGATAATCCCATCCAAGGGTTTGTCTACCTGGGTCTTAAAACCTCCAAGGATGGAGATTCCACAACCTGTCTGGGTTGGTGCTTCACCACCTTCCTAGTGAGAAAATGTTTCCTGATATCTAGCCTAAACTTCTTTTGCTGCAATTTGAGACCAGTGCTCCTTGTTCTGTCATCTGCCACCACTGAGAACAGTCCAGCTCCATCCTCTTTGGAACCCCCCTTCAGGTAGTTGAAGGCTGCTATCAAATCCCCCTCAGTCTTTTCTTTTCCAGACTAAATAAGCCCAGTTCCCTCAGCCTTTCTTCATATGTCATTTGCCCCAGTCACCCAACCATTTTTGTTGCCTTCCACTGGAGTCTTTCCAATTTATCCACATCTCTTCTGTGGTGGGGGGAGGGGGCAAAACTGGACAGTACTCCAGGTGTGACCTTACCAATGCCGAATAGGGGGAAGAATCATTTCCTTTGATCTGCTGGCAATGTCCTACTAATACAACCCTGTATGCCATTAATGACCTTTGCAACGAGGGCACACTGTTGTCTCATACTGTCCACTGTAACCCCTAGGTCCCTTTCTGCAAAGCTGCTGCTTAGCCATTAGGTCCCCAGCCTATACTGATGCATGGGATTGTTCTGTCCTAAATGCAGGACTTTGCACTTATCCTTATTGAATCTCAGGAGATTTTTCTTTTGGTTCTAATTTGTTGAGTTCTCTCTGAATCCTAGCCCTACCCTCCAGCGTAACTGCTACTGCTCCCAGCTTGGTGTCATTGTCAAACTTGCTGAGGGTGCACTTCATCCCATCTTCCAGACTGGTGATGAAATACTGAACAAAACTGGCCCCAGGACTGACCCTGGGGCACTCCATTAGCACTGGCTACTGACTAGACATTAAGCCATTGATTAATACCTTTGGAGTCTGATGATCCAACAACCAGTTTTCTTTCCATGTTATGGTCCATTGATTGCACCCGAACTTCTTTAGATTGCTTGCAAGAATGTTGTGGGAGACCATATCAAATGCTGTGCTAAAGTTCACGTCCACTGCTCTCCCCCACATCCACAAAGCCAGTCATCTCATCATAGATAGCAATCAGGTTGGTCAGGTGTGATCTACTATATTTATACAGTATAACTGGTTAGGGATCCTTCGGGATGAAGGGAAAAGTATATGTGTGAAATATTACTGTAGTTCAGTAGTACAGATGTTAAGTTTTCCTGTCCATACAAACAAATGTTGAACACAATAGTTGGAATTAGCAGTTCTTTTTATTTCTTCCTTGAAGTCTGGTCCTACAGGATTCTGAGCACCTCCGTGGAATTGTTGAACATACTTGACTCCTGTTGCACACAATAGTAGTAGAGGCCAGTCATTTTCATACAGAACAGGACTCATTAATGATGGTTCCTGCAATGGTCTGTGTGAAACTGGTCAAAAAACCCCAAAGCATGGCTAATAAACAAGTGGCTTGAACAACTGGAATAAAGGAAAACCTAAACGTTTTTTAAAAACCTGTCCATGGTGAGCAAACATAACATGGGCCATATTAGCCTGCCTGCCAAATCAAGCAAAAGCGAATTATATAAATTTCACTGCTCGTATTTTTTTTTGGGAGGGGGGAGGGAAGGGTGCATTTCCCCTTGAGCTATTCCTGGATAATACCAAGTTCTTACATTTTCCTTACAAGGTTGTAAATCAAATCCTAATATCTGAGTATCCTGGCTCTTGTTGAAATGTGAACTTAAATATCAAATAAGAGAAGCAAAGAGACAGATACAATTTTTGCATTATCCATTTCCCCCTCCCCTCCAAAAAAGTAATGATCACTATTTACTTTTAAAATAGCACAAATTGAAGCAAATCAAATTTGCTTTCTATAAGAGTAAAACCCAATGTAAGTTTAAGAAATAAAAAGGTGAAGGAAATGTTTTAGATATGGGTGATGCCACTTTTTTGCTCATATTGGGTGAAATTTGTGATTGAACAATATCTGTGTATTACTCAGAATCCTTAAGAGCAGCTCAAGGGAGCCTTAACTGGTTCATTTACAGGAGACTGTATACCAGTTTGTATCCCTGGGGAGAAGAGAAAGAGCTGATCTTGCAGTTCTATGAGCTCAGGGTCTAGAATTTTTTTTCCTTATAGGAACAATGTATGCGACTACATGTCACCATATAGCAATGTTTCTATAGCGCTGTACTTTAGTATTTCCTCTTGGAAGTACTAAAGCATGACACAGTAACCACCTATACTGTGCCGTGTATGTGGCACATACTTAGATTTCACCACTACGTTGCCCTAGTGGCATGCTACAACAGGGAAGCAAGCCACTATGGTGACATAGCTGCCTATCACATGGGCACAGACATTCAAAAAGCCTGAGCCTGAATTGATTCAGTCTTTGCAGGTTCATGTAACCTGGCTAGGTTGAACCAGTTTCCAGCTGAACAGACATTCTCTCTAGACTGAGGAAATGCAGGCATATGCCTGGAGTAGCTCAGGCTCGAAGCTGGGGGGGTGCTACGTCAGCCCTCCCTTCAATTCCAGTGCTGAGATGAGGGGCGTGTGGCTAGGCCCCAGCAGGACACTTTGATTAGGGAAGGGTCATTTCTCCCCCCTCAGCAGCCCAGCAGAGAATTGATAACAGTGTTTATCACCCAATTAAGTAACAAAGGGACATTACCAGCTACCTGTTGATTCGTTCTTTGTCCTGCCACATCATGGACTGTAGCCAGCCTGTCATCTTCTAGCTAATGCTGAGGTGTCTGTAAGGCAGAGGGGATGGGGAGCTGAACAGGGGGAAGAGGTAGATGCCTGAAGTCTGCGTTGAAGTTCTGACCAGGGAGCAGAGGGGACGGGCCAGCCCACAGAGCATGTCGGGATGATAGGCATATCTGGCTTGTCTTAAACCAGCAAGGGGCCTGGAACAGACATTGCATAAATTGGTTTGACCCAAATCAGTTAAGTCTGAGACTGCATTCAACCAGGTTTATCTCAACCAGTTTCAGTCATTTTCAAACTGGTTTATGTGCACTGAGCATCTGTTCTGTTACAGGTTTAAACCAGTTTCTGATCACTTAAACCAGTTTGTGTAACGTCTGTCCCGTTACACATGTAGACTCACGTGATTGCTATGTCACCGTACAGTGATGTAGGGTGTTGCTAGGGTGATGTAGGGTAATGTGTAGATGCGCCCAGCGTAATGCAGAAAGAAGAGCTTAACAACCTTCCTCTACCCCTTATCACAGGCCTACTGAAGGGGCTGGATTGGAGTATTACATGTACAAGGTCTATTCATTGCTCAGGTCTCACTGACTCTTAACCCAGGCTCTAGAGCATGGACCCTTTTGTAGGACCTTTACACAGAGGTGAAACATGCCCCAAGGGCTAAATCTTGACTCAGCTGAAATCAACAAAACTCCCATTGATCTGAATGGAAACAAAATTTGTCCCCCAAATGCTTCTGGTACATGACAATCCCACCGTTATGTATCTACTGTTTGTATGCATGGAATTCAGCTTACAGCCCAGTGATTTTTAAGGGCTCTAAAGTAACAATTATTTTTTCGTCATAGCCACTTTGTTTTTATTGTTTCAAAGGAAAACAAACATTTTCCCATTAGCAAATTTAATTATTCCTTTTTTCCCCCAAGTAACATGTATTTCTTCACAGGAAAAGAGGTTTTTTAACAACTCGAGGACAATTGCAGCTATAATAAATAATGGCTCTATCTAACCTTATAGAGATACGGTATCAACCACGACCAGAATCATCCCCTGACAAGCAGGAACAACATTAGGGTGCAGACAGAGAGCCTTAGAAAGAACTCTAAAAATTATTTTCTTCTTTCCTTCTGTAGAAAGGTTTCTGGTGATGGTTGAAAAAAGACCTTGAATGAATAAATGTTTTCAGGGGTGGTGCACTACCTCTTAAGTTCAGTGCCCCTCATACTATTCTGTTGAGACAATTCAGTGGAGTTTCTTTGTAAGTCAGAGTGGTAGGAAAATGATAATGAAATATTTAGGTTAATAAATACAAATTGATATTGGAAATACTCAACGGGAAAATAACAGTCGAAATCTACAGAAGTTTTAGTAATAACCTGAGAGTTGAACCCTATCTTTTTAAGATCAATATGTTGGACTTCTAGTAGGGTGAATTCAAAGGGATGTTAACAAACATTTTGTACTTTGCAAGCCTGAACCTGTTATAGGCATCAGCTGTCATTGTGGGCACTGATGGGCACACCTTTTTTTGAGCACTGTAGTCCTTTCCTGAAATCAGAAGAGGCGTATAGTTCAGTCTGGTAAGGTGCCACTGAACAGATGTGTGACACTACGGTGCACTGAAAAGTATTTCTTATAAGAAAAGACAAAAAGCTTTCCATTATAGGATAAAAGTATACTTACTGTATGTATTTAAGGAAGTAACAGTAAAACTAGACCACATTTCAGTTCACAGTACATGATAAAAAGCATACAGGTCCATCAGAGATTTTTGTGACATCATAATAAATCAGCAGTCAGCATGAGGAGAAAGACCTGCTTTAATGGAAATTAGGTACCACAATTAAATCACATCTGTATCAAAGAACATTCAAAGGCTATTAGTTCTTATTCAAAGCAAACCCATTATTAAGGTGATGATCTTGTTTAAAACATCTTTCTGGGATAATGTTGAACAAAACGATCTGAAAACAAACAGAATGTGACACAAACAGATTTCTATGTGAGATTGACATTAAAAATAGGGTGCAGAGAGTGCATGTAGATATGCACTTAACTGTACAGTAGACTAATTTGATGCGGTGTAAAGCATCTCAGTCTACATGTGTAATGCTATTAGACAGCAGCTAACTAATTTTTGCCACGGTAAGATAGTACTCGCAGAAACAGTACTGTCTTACAGCGGTGAAAATAACTGCACCTAAATTATGTGTAAATGCTAACCTGGGCATAAATTGAACCTGGTCAGACCAGACACCTGCCTGCCACCTAGCCATATAACTCCACTCTTTGGGCACTCTTGTGCCTCAGCCAGGCCCTCTGATGCAGTGGCCTGGAGCCCGGGCCTGACCCCCCTCCCCGAGCCTGTTGCCAGCCCAGGGCTGCTCCGTCGCAGCTCAGGCTGCTGCTGTCTGAGGTGTACGTGTAGATGCTGTGGCCAGCAGCTGTTAACTCTGGTGTGAAGTGCGTAGGAGTTTATCATTGTGCACTGAGTGAACATGTAGATGCACCCAGATTCTCTCTTCATTCTTATTCTTCATGTGCTGGTCAACAGTCCCTCCAATATCACTGCAATATGACACCCACCTTTTAAAGAGCTCTCTGCAGGAGAGTAGAAAATGGGTGGCCATTTAGAAATTCTCCAACCCCTTAGAACTTACCCAACACATCTGACACTGGACGGACCTCCCGATAGAATCTGAGGACAGAAGAGACATTTATGATCATTTTGTGTGACCTGCAGAACACAGCTGTAGAACCTCACCCAATAACTTCTGTAACAAGACTGTAACTTCATTTGTATTTTAGCATTTCTTTTACATACCTTTAGGTTTTCAAGTGAAGGAGAATGCCACCTCCCAGGAGCAGGGCCGGGAGTGGGGGGCGAGGGCAGTGGTTCCCCTCTGCGGGCGGCACAGGCACCATCTGGCTGGCTGGACATGGGGGGAGAAGGGGCAAACTCGCACAAAGCAGCTGCCATTGCCATCCACCATCCTATACTGCCGCCGTGCCACTGCCATCCACCATCCTACACCCCACAACTGGCTGCTGCCACCACCAGAAGGGGCAAACTCCTTAAAAAGGTTGAAAGCCCCTCTTTTATTAGATCAGAACTTGCCTCTGTGGCATTATTTTCTGAATGCTGTTCAGTTTGTCATAATCCTTTTTTTGAAGTGCTGCATACCACTGCTGTGATGATCTCATACTCAAAGGTAATTTATTGTCTTTCTTCCTTTTTGGTATGCTACTACTTCTGTGTCCCATGATCACCGTTGTCCATTTAGCTTCAGGATTGCATCAATCAGTTATCTACCATGGCTATGAGATTCCATTTTTTTCTTCATTAATGATATTTTGACTGTAGCACAAATAATGTTTTAATGTTGGCTGACCCAAGAAAAGGTCCTTGGCTAAGTCCTATATTAAATTTTATTTTAGAGCTCATGGGCTAATGCTGCAAACCTTATAAAGGTTCAATGCTTTGTGTTTCTTGTGCAGTACAAGCATGAGGAAAATGCAGTTTTTAGGCCAATAGTAAATTTACTTGCCATTTCTCACAGATAGCTTTTGCTTAACACTACATATAGTTTTGGGATAGGATTTCATAAAATACATGTTAAAATCCTCAGAATATGGTGTGTGCAAAAATCTGTTTGTAGGGGGAAAGGGAATTGTATATAAAAATCATAGTGATGTGGTGACATAAGATCCAAGAAAGCACATTTTTCATGTTCCATGCTTGGAGGTACCCACTAATATAGGCTTGTTGGTTATTGCTGAAAATACCACACCTTAACAAAATATAGAACCAGTAGCTTCCTCCAGGTTTAGTAGTATTTGGCAGTATAATATAATACTTTGAATCTTCAAGGCATTGTACAAACATTGATTATCAAATCCTTCCAACATGCAGCATTAGAACAATTACTGAAGAGAAGTTCAATAACTTGTCACAGTTGCACAACAAAACTGTGGGAGACCTGGGGTTAGACTTTTAGTTTCTGGCTGCCAGCCATGAATTTAATCTATTACCCTGTCTCTTGTATGTATGAATAGCAATGTTGTTGCTTTAGATGCATGTTTAGGATTTGGATGACTCTTAATTTGTTTTATTGTTATGAAAGCCATCTGCCCCTTTTCTCATTTTTTAGCATTCTGTTCCTCCAAAAATCTCTCAGTCATATATAGTTCGGTAACACTAATAATGTGTCCTCATATTTCTCTGTAGTTTTTCCTATCTATAGATTTATTATTTTCCCAGGGAGGCTTTACTGTATTATTATATTGTTATAAAACACAATGCCCTCAATCCCACTAGTCCATCTTGGGGAGCAGGTATCTTCATGCTTTTCTATAAGGACAAAGAAGTACAAAGATTTGAAGGTACTGTAAGATGGTTAGTGATAGGCCATAAAATATACGTATAACCTATGTGCATTAGAAGAGAGATATAGGGTATTTCATCTTCATTTATTAGAGAATTATTAAATGTTTACAAGGAAGATATCTTTGGATATGCATTGTCATAAACTGGCATCTTTAATCAATGCATAGAAAATAGTATAATCCCTACAGGTATAATTAAAGAAACTTAAATTTAAAATGTGAAGATTCCTAATCAAAGTATGCCTTTTTAAATGCAGCTTTTTAGTACCAGTGTGAGTGCATGGGATCTAAGTGGGCACAGCACTTAGTCTGTTACATAAAACTTTGGAAGTTTTTCAGTGCAGAGTGAACCTCTGGGAAAGCTCTGGCCTTTGAACTCTGTAGTAGATTATGATGATGAAAAAATCATGAGAGCCAGATTTAGACTCTCCTGATGGAAAGCTGGTTAAAAATACTCAAGTAGCATGTTTCTTCCCCCCCCCCCAAACAAGGATCCTCTTAGGAGAACACTGAAATACATTCTCTGTAATTTTATTTTAATATTACTTTTGGTGCCCTGCTTATAAGAAAAAGAAAAAAAATGATAGTCATGGTTTCTTTTCAAAGTTATTTTGGCAGGAGTCCAAAAAATAATTTCTTATGATTCTAGATTTCTATGCTTTTCCACTAGCTTTTATAATACCAACCTGTCCCCATTACAAACTTGTTTAAAATAAAAGAATATGCATGTATGTTAGTCTTAAAATAATATTCAGGGACAGGACTAACAACTATTTTAAAATATGCAAATAGTTTACATTTTTTATTCATCTTCCATTAGAAGATAAAAGGGCCCTGGGATTATTTCATTATAATGTATACTATTATGTTTGATTCTTATGTCAGTTTATTATTAAAGAAAGGATCGTGCATGAACTCCTCCTTTCCTTTTCATTCTTGTGAGGATTTTCCCTATTTTAAAATATTTTATTGTTCAATTTAATTTTAGTTTATACAGGAGTACTGCTTCATGGTTGATTTACAGTAGAGGAGTGCCAATATATCGGTCCATATTGCGTCAGCAGTGATAAAAGGAAAATTGACATTACTGGAGGCGGGGGTACAGATTGAGGCCCCCATGGTGAGGGAGGGAATGGGGCTGGGGCAGGCACTGCTTAGCCAGGGTGGGATACAGTGCAGGGCAAATACTCATGCAGCATGTATAGGAGGCATGGGGGGGTGGCTCCTGCCGCTTCATGCATCCCCGGGAGAGGCTCCCTAGATTTGTGCATGGGGTGAGGGCTCGCTGTGTTCTGAGGGCTCAGGGATGGGGGGCTGTGCTGGCCTCTTCCTGGAGGGTGTTGGGCCGGGGTTATGCTCGGGGTGG
>NW_017728943.1:53066152-53127887 GCF_001723895.1 Crocodylus porosus | reverse complement strand
AGCCTCGATTTGGCCTCCCCATGCCCCTTTCCCCTCCCCCTCCCCCCAGACTTACTGTCTGGTCACTGCTCTCCAAGCCACCAGGATGCATATTGTCAGTCAGATCGGTACCAGCTCATATGGCTGGTTAATAATTGGCCATCAGTACAGGCCAGAAAAATCTGTATCAGTGCACCCCTAATTTACAGTGCAAACTCAGATTCAGCACTCTGTGAAATCAGAGTTTATTTGCAGGAGGAAAACATTGGTTTGCACTCTATCTCACTAGTAGAATGAAGTACCCTAACCCACTTAGTTACTTAGGTGTTTTATGTCACATTGCATATTTTAATCAACACTATTTCATTAGTGGGAAGGATTTTTGAAGAATTGGACAGAGGAATGTTTTTCAGCAAATGCAAATATCTTTGGCACTTGAGATAATGGCCTGTATACATTTTTTTTTAGTTATGTTCCTGGAATAGTATAAATTATCTTCTGAATTTGTCTTATGTTTTGTCATTACTCTTGCAAAATGGCTTGGGTTCCGAGTGTTGCCTGTATAGAAGGGCCAGTCCATTTGCACTAACCAGGGTATTTAATCAACTGTTATTTTCAGAAGTCAAACTGTTTCAGATGCCATTATAAAGTAAAATACTACTCTTCCATTGAAAAGAATACATTTCAACTTAGTCGTAAAACTAGAAAACTCCATGGGCCACATTCTGCTCTCAGTAACAAATGTAAATCTAGTGTAATGCTGCTGAAGTCCGATGAGTTACCTTAGATTTAATTCAGTATATTTCAGATCCAAATCTAGCTCTATTTCAAGTGTTTGATAAGCTTCTAAAAAGGTACAATTCCTGGTTTTCTAGCTTAAAGCTTTGGACAGTTTTAAATAAGATATATTAAGTAAAACCAGACTGAACCAAATAAATAAATAAACCCCAAACATACTGAATGGTCTATTCAAGTCCTAGTTTTCTCAAGGTTATTTAAATATATAATACAAACAGGAAATATTAGCTAACATGTTAGCATTTGATCCAATAAATGTGGGGTATTTTAGCCATCTGTTCTTTTGGGTCAGGGGCTAGAAATTGTATCACTTAAAACAAGTCCAAAGTAAAATATTAAAGAACAGTGTATAAATACCATAAGATCCTTCAATTCAGTTTCTAATGTCTAATCTATTCTAAAAACACAACCTCTTCTTTTTAATTTTATGAGCTTTTATTTAAGAAACGGGGAAAAGCCAAGTCTCCCTCTTAAAATGACTTACTGCTAATAATTATTTTTAACAAAGAAGAATTCAAAATATTGGTACTCTCTGATTATTCTTTTGTAATTAATTTTTGTGGGGAAATAGACCTGGATAATGCTAAATAGTAGTAGTAGTGAGAGCAATCTAGATACTGTTCTTTAAAATATAAAAACTTTCATCTAGTTTGTGAAGAAAATAAAAAGCATTAACACACACTCTGTTCTCCCTTAGAAACACACACTAGTTAGGTACAGAGTACTTAACAGGCATTGAAAATGTGGCCTAAGAGCTTTAATTTGCCTTCATCTGTCACTGTTAATGGACAGAACAAGTGCTGGAAGTGCTGTAAAACAAATCTGTTTTCCTTTTGTCTGCTGTGCTAGATAATGAAATAAAAGCTAAATTATCACTGATAAAAGTAATTTACAGAAAAGCAATGTTAAAAATATAATAACAGAGCTTGCCATTAGTGGCTTAAACAGATAATGTCTGCTGGTGCCTGTAACTCACTCCTCTCCTGTCTTTACTTGGTCAGTCCTCTCCTGACTTTACTTGGTGGACCCTTTTTCAGCCTAAGTTTAGGGCAGCAAGGCATTGTCTATTCTAAAATCTCAAAGCAAACTTCCTGTCTTTCTGAAGTAATATCCTATTTTTCCTGTCTCAGTACTATAATATTGTATTGTGAAAGGGTGCGGATGATTTGAAGTATACAATTTGTATAACATAATTAATATTAACAATGGTTATCTTACCTTCAGGAATGTGTTTGCTGATGATGTAAACAGTTTGAGAAGGATAATTTGTGCTGCTGCAATGGTGTCGGCTCTTGTGATCTTATCTTGAGCTTTGCTATATTAATGTATGTCTTAAAGCCTCAGCTCTTGGAATCATGTAATTTAGAAAGTTAAATTTCTAGCTCACACAATTGTGGAGAAAAGTTAGACAGTGTGACCCCAACGCTCAGAAACTTGAAGGCAGAAAAATAATCCTCAAATCTATCATGTTTTTAAAAATCTCATGACTGTTGTGATCCCAATTTATAATTTTGTATGCTGGGGGGTAACTATATGGTTTTTATGACAGGTAACCAGTGGTTGCTATAAGACTTCAGCTGTAAGATGTTTTTGGGTGATTAAGAAAAAGGGTAAAAAGCCAAGTTTCCAGTTACTAGACAGATGCATTTACCGAAAGGGTTAATGTGTTTTTAAAAAGCCTATTTAATGATGGTTATGAATCTCTTCAGAAGGAATGACTACTGAATTCTGTTTCCAGCACATACAAGTGTTTTGAGTTTGTAGCCTGGAAACTAATATACAGTGCTTGCCAGTTTGCAAATGTCAAGGACAGTCACACTGCTGCATTTTTTGTGGTCTATCTATGGAAGTCCTTTCTCAATGGCTACTGTCTCAGCTACTGCTATTATTTATTACTTTAACTTATTAGTGTACCACCTAGAATTTGCAGTCAGGTCGAGGCTTCATTGTGCTAGGCAGTAGGCACTATCCAAAGGTATATAAAGGTATAGATTATTTCATGCCAAGCAGAAAGACATGTGGCTTATGAAAAGTGTGAAAGAAGAATATACTGAATATGAAACAATTTACATTTTCATTTATATTAAAATTATTAGGAATAGATAATATGTCAGCTATCTCATCTATGGCACACTACTGATTGTGTAGTCTATTATAAGCCTCAAGCCCCACAGATCACAGTGTAAACAAAGTAGGCAGGCTGACTTTCTGTAGAATAAAAGTTTGCCTTAATTATATTGCAGTGCTGTAAACAAATAGTTTCTTTTTCATGAATACCGTAGGAAAATTTCAGTACCAATATGCAAGTATTTTCTGGCATGTGTTTGTGAAAAATACATTCCTGTGTTAAAATCTTTTGAATCACCTTCTTTAATAGTGTTCTGAAGTGTGTTGCTCTATATTGCACTTTAATAATTTTACTACAATAAGTGTATGTCTTTTGGCATGATGTATTTTCTGGCATGCTTTACCCCCTTATAAATAGTAACATGTTTAGGGATTGTACAAATATTTGCTATAAAAATATGGACCAGTTTAGTACGAGATATTGCTATATAGGTTATTTAAATAGGAAACTTTGAAAATTTGGTAAATTTGTTTGGTAATAGTTTTATCTGTATTATTTCCCAGTATAAGGAACAAGCAGCTTTCTTCAGAAATGCATCTGACAGTGAAACTTTTATTAGATAAAATTAGTAAGAACCATCCCTTTTTAAAGGTCATATTCATTGAATTGGGAAACATGGGATACTTGGAATAGAATTTATACCACATAGTAGTCTATTTCTGGGGGTCTGGGGCTTTCATAATGCTGGGTGTCTTCATAAAACCACTTTGTACTTGTCTTAATTTGAGCCAAATAAATAGTAGAGGGTTACCAGTAATTAGTAGTAGTTATGGTTTAAGGCCACCAGTTTAACATGACGAGTAGAGTATTGGATTTTTTTTCTTACCACAGTGTTTATAAGAAGATCCAAATCCAATGACAGATTTACAGTGAGTTTATGCAAACAACTTAAGATCAGGTGATAGAAATCTGATTGTCAACATACAGAAGCAACTGTACTCTAGCTTCTAATAATAAATAGCAGGACTGATTTGTAAGCTGATTATTTCGGGACAAGTGTAAACTCCCATGGAAAGTGAACAAGATTATGAGGCTGTCCTAGCTGGATAGAAAACTTGTTCTGAGACACTGACACAGTGTTTATAAACTTGTCACAAAAATCAGCAGAAGACCAAAGCAGATGGCTTAGAAACAAAGGCCAAAGTGTAAAATCCAAAACGCAATTCATAGAAAAGTAGTGGCTACACTGTCAGCATAATTATAGATTAGCAAGAAGAACTGGTCCTTTAAAATGTGGGGATAAATCCTGAGGGTAAGCATACTCAGGACTTTCTATGAATGCATACCTCTAGAAATAGATGTAAAGTTTAAAATGCAGTAGAGTATCTGTAGATTAAAGTGCAGATATTCTTGCTTACTGAAGGGAGTTGAACTAGATGACCCTTGTTTCTAACAGGAAAATGTCTCATATGTTTAAGTTTCAGCAGAGGCAGAGAATTGTGTGGAGTGATGATGACTATTAAAACGATGCTCATGTGGGGAAAGCTGAGGAATGGCAGTATGTTCATATGTCTATGAACAAGCAATCTGACTAGCATCCCTAGAAATGGTGGCAGTAGGCAGAGTTCCAGGCTGGCTTGGAGTCGTAAACAGAAATAAAAAATGGTCTTTCTGCTCTCCTTACTGCCTATGCATGCTGTTTGACTCTGCAAAAGGGAAAATATTCCCATTCCCCCAAAAAACATGAGAAATTTTTTTAAAAAAATCTAACAATTTAGAAAAATCCTAAATTGCTCTTCAAGGTACAGACAGAAGTGACAATTTGTGTCTCGTCTGTTTGTAACTGTGACCAAACACAAGTGCATGGCTGCAGACAGCTTAAAAATGGCTGATCGGGTGAAAATCTGATCCCTCATTGCATGAGATAATCAGCTAAAGACATTTCAAAATTTAGTGTCTTTTGTAACTTGTGTCTCCAGAGCTCCCAGTTTGTCACTGTTTTCAGAAATTGAGGGAGAAAAGGGAGCTGAGGGAGTTTGGCCTGGGGGTTTCTCAGTCCCTTCTGCAGGGTGGGGTGTACTGAAGCCATCCTATCCATCAGCACCAGCTGGGGAGCCCCAAGAATGAGCTTCCTCTGCTGCGTTTGTAGCCTCCCATTCTGAAAACAGTGAGCACTGGCAGAGTCCTGGCTCTTGCTGTGGGATCCTGGCTACAGTGTCCCAGCTCCCACCTAGATTCCCCTCCCCCCTGGAATCAACAGTAAACTTCTGTTTGGTCTGGGGTAACGTTGTAACTTCAGGGCACTTTGTAAAAATCGTTCTGAGTTATAGCTGGGAGCTGCACTTCCTTTTGCAACCTCAAGGTGGGTCATTCTTGTTAAACAGGCCATAGCTTTGTGACAGTCTAAACAACCAGGACTCATTCCAGGACTTTGATTCTTTTCTTTCCACTTCAAGGGGCATAATTTTAGAAAACCTAAAAAGTGTATCATGACTACTCTGACATCATTCTCACAGGGGAAAAATGCAAATCTTCATAGTGAGACATAACTATTACATGTCACTACAGCTACAAGTTTATTAAAGCAGAGGATTTTGAATGAGCTGGAGAGAGACTCCAGTTTTGAGAATCAGCGGTGCATCAGTATCTACACAAGACGCTGACTGCTCAGTAGCCTGATACTTCTGCACAGGACCATTGCATGGCAAAAACCATGCTGAGACAGTACTGTACAGTAGCATCATTTAAAAGGCGTTCACCAGTGCTATATACAAATATAGCAAATATATATAACCAGGTACTAAATAAATGCACAGTAACCATTGCGTAGTACTGTCTCATGAAGATGCACCCAGTGTGTTGGAGATGTGTGCATGGTTCATGAAACGATAAAATAGTAGAGACAGAGTCAACTCTTGATTTTAATGGCTCAAAAAGGGCAGGAGGGCAGGGAGAGATAGTAGGGGAGAGGGAGGAAACCTATTGAGGGGCTTCTATAGGGCAATTTGACTTATTGATCAAATTGCCAAAAGGAAAAGACGCAAATAACCGAGTAAAACTACCCAAGTGGCTAGTTATATCCTTATATAGTGGCTTCCATCACAAATGTTCCTAAGTGATTTATTATTTCCCTTCAGCTGAAAATAGTTACATTAAGGCACCATGTGTGCCATGTCATGAGTCAATTAAATCCTTTTTTGTATCTATTGGCTTTCAGTGTTCTTGGGGTAGTAAACAGAAATAAAAAAAAAAATGATTGTTCTCTTCTCACTGCCTGTGCATGCTGTTTGTCTCTTAAATTGTAATCTTTTTCTGTTTTAGATTCTACTGTGAACTTAAATTCTATTGAGGCATGTCATAAAGTCTACATGAGACTGACACATTATTTGTTTTCTGTTGAGGTCATAGGGTGGGAAAAGAGATTTATAAAAACATTTTAATTTGATGGACTAGGAAATTAATGCAACATTGAACAGTGTAAAATTGCAGCCATCCAGCTTGGCTTTTCTCAGGACCACTGCCTTTGTCATAAGGTAAGGATCTGCCATTGATATAATGCCTACTTAAGTTTGAGATTCTGTTTTTGCTCTTCTTAGCTTCTCTCTTTCCCACAAGTACTCACTCTGGGTTGTTTGTTCTGGATAAGTGCTGAGGATACAGGCATGAATGAGTTTGCTATCAAAAATAAAATTTCTCCCAGTGTTTCTTATTTAGTACTACAGCTGGCTGTGTAATTAAATAGTGTAAATCTGAATGCACCAAAATACTTGATAATGATTGTTTGCCGCTGCTGTTACATGGATGGAGGAAGAAGGAGAAAGCACCTTCCATCAGCTTTAGCAGGACAGAGACAAATAACTTATTTTCAGAGAAGAACTGACATTTATTCTTCCATAGGGTGGAAGGGAGCAAATTGCTGTAGTTAATCTTTCTTGTTTCTCTTGTGTTTTTTCTGTCCTGTCTTCAGAGTTCATCTTACACTTCTGTTTTGTATTTCTGCATTCCTTTCCACTTAAACTCAGAGTTCACTCCTTTAAATGTTCATTTTTAAACTGTCCCATTGTTACTGTGCAGAAATGATAGCATTTATGATGAAAGCCCTCCTGAGGAGGTGGTCCTTCCAGAACTTAGACAGGAAGCTGACAGCCAACTGGCTCTGACCAGGCACATCTACCTATCTGGTATAACCTTTACATGTCCAAGAGACTTGTGTGATTTTCCTTTTTTCATGAGGATATGAAAGATGAAAAAAATAAAAATCCCATATACCTAAAATAAGGAGAAAAGCATTTTTAAAGGAATACATGCAATGCAAAATTCATTTCTCCAACAGGAGGAAAAAACAAGGTCTTTGCTATGTAGATCTGACACTTGAAAGGGACATATTTTAGGCTAGGAACAGAAGCTACACAAACTGCTTTAAGTGATCAGAAACTGGTTTAAACCTGTAATAGAACATAAGTTCAATGCACATAAACCATTTTCAAAATGGCTGAAACTGGCTTAAGATAAACCTGGTTGAATATAGTATCAGACTTAACTGATTTGGGTCAAACCAGCATATGAAATGTCTGTCCCGGACCTCTTCCTGGTTCAACTTAAATTATAGTCCCCCAGCATGCTTTCCATCCCTGGGCTGGGCTGGGCTGCCTGGTCTAGAAAGCAGGACAGACCCCACCCCTCTGCTCCTGAGCTGGAGTAGTGAGGGCTGCTTGACAAGGGGGTAGACAGGCAAGCCTGGTTGGGGATGCAGCTTAGTCTGTGTGGGGGAAGGAAAACTTCACTTTCCCCTGGACAAATTCTGGCTGGGGTCTAGGACCAGGGAAGTGGGGTTAAGCACCCCTTCCCGTCCTCAAACTTACTGCTAGCTGCAAGTGTGGACTACAAATCCCAAAGGCACCTGGAAGCAGAAAGAGGAAGTGATGAGTAACCCAGCAGAGTCCCACTGCTGTAATTCTGGACTGCAAATCCCAGAGACCTTGGGGCAGCAGGAAGATGAAGTGAACATAGTCAGAGACCTGTCCTCTAGCACCCCCCAGCGTCTGGCCTGAGCCACTGCAGGCACGTGCCTGCATTTCCTGTATCAAAGGTTCACTTCTGTCTCAATTTAATCTGTACAGTTTAGACTTACCTACAAGACTGAATCAATTCAGCCTTTGGCTCTTGGCCTGTCTGTACCTAGCCTTAATGGTTAGGACAATTAACCATAGGAATGACCTACCAGTGTTCTCAATCATTTTAAAATTCTTAAGTTAGCACTGGATCTTTTCTTTAAGTTTAAAAGATATATACAAGTGTAACCAGGTATTTATTCAGGCAAGTCTATAGCATGAGGTCAGACTGTGCTAATCACAAGTGCCTCCCAGCTTTAGAATTTATGAATCCATCATTACGTAAATCAGAGCTAAGAGTTAGCATGGCTTTTTTGTTCTTAGTAAGACACGCTTCAGTCATAACAAGTGAAAATCACTTTTGTATGAAGAGCTAATACAATATCTATGCACCATTTTAACTGGTAGATTGAAGACTTAACTAAAACTTTATTAGGTCAATGGCTTTCTTGCTTCTTTTCTCTGGAGTGAATGTAACTCATTGTGCTTTCAGAGAGTTTTTCCAACCTTAAATATGTTAGTTGTGATTTAGCTTAATAAAGACAAAAAGCAATATTGCTTTCACCTCTGGGAATTTATAATTAGTTGAGACCCAATAATATGTTAACTTCAACACGCAGACATGTTTGAAATATGCTGTTGGTTCCAGAAATTCTCATGGATGCTTAAAAATGCTAGTAAAATGAGATGAGAAATTTTAAATATTTGATCCCTATCGCTTAGATATTGTTGGATTAATAGTCATGAATATGGACCAGTTCTGCTAATAAACCTGCTGACAGTGTTTCCTTAGAATGTATTGTAACTATCTTCACAGGCCTCTGATTTCTTTTTTGAAGCAATGAAGTGCAATTATGTGAATGAGGAAATGATAAGGAATGCTCAATAAATAGTGTATATTACTTCTGGCTTTTCTGCACTTCAAGATACAGAAAAATGATGTGTACAAGTAAAACAAAAGTATCTAACTTACAAAAAGGATTCTTTTTTTCTGGGTTGTTTTATTCATGAAGTACTAATTTAGTGAGAGTCACATTTTAAACATCTAAGAAATGTAGCATAAATGAGGTAGGATCTCTTAATAGCGCATTTGATTATTTAATTAAATTTTGTCACAAAACACATTCAATAATACAAATTAGTCAAGTCAACTCAGAATGCCATGTGTTTACCATGGCATAGAACTATTCTGTTTCTATTTATGAAGGTATAAAAATATTCCTTTAATAGCTGCTGTTGTCTTTAGCAGCTGCAACATGTTTTGTATGGTATAATTAAAGATACTCTTATCTGAATTCAATTGGAAAAGATTACATCAGTTACTTTTGGAGTGTTAGCTTTGGATTCAGTGTGTATCCAAATATGTATAATATGCTTTTTATATACCTGGGGATAAACATTTATTTGCCCTTCCTCCTCAAACAGGAGCTGTAGTCCTGTTATTTTTTCAGGATACCCTCTCCAAGGCCTCTATAGAATTCAAGTCCTGTTTTCTTAGGACAGCATATTTTTGGCACTGCATGCACTGTCTCTAATACTCTTTTTTTCTTCTGCTTCTCAAGAGAAGGGTATCATTTCTAGACAAGCAGTGAATGCAGATGATTAAACTATTTAATATAGTAAAGAACACGAGAGTAAGAGAGTTATATCTTTTTTCCCAAAAATTCTGAAGCAAGGAGGCACACATGGACATTTTCACAGTTGCCTACTGTGACTTTATGTATAAGTTAGGTGAAGGTGCAAAGTGGTCCTTTACATGGATTAGTCATCTCCATTATGAGCAAAGCTCCAGATATTATCTGTGTAGATGTGCAGTTACAAACACCTCGCTGTATGTGCAAATCTTAGACATTCCTGTGTGAAGTACAGCCATTATACAAGTTAAAGATTGAAACATCCAAGACCATTGCATATTAAAGAATCTGGGTCAGAATCTCTACCAAGTGCAAATTGGAATAGCTCCAGAAAAGCTAATGGATCTATGCCAGTTGACACCTGTTAAAGATCTTACAATTATTTCTTCACTTGTTTTTCTCTATTGATTGTCAATTTTCTACAGCATCTCAGACATGAGATACTGATTCTAGTTAAGGGTTTAGTGGATTAATTTGCAACTTAATTTGAGATCAGAGTCTAAACTAGAATTTTTCACAACTAGTTTACTATTCCATTAACTCTTCTGCATTTAACAGAATCTTTAAATATGATCCTCCCTCTCCTTTCAGGGGAACACAAAATCTTGCTCCTCCTGTACAATGGGCCTAAACACAATATACCCCTTCTTTGAAGTCCACTAAACTAGTGACTGGTAATACAATAGCAGCTGGGTGTAAATGAGAATCAGACACTAATTATACATGTGTACATTGTTGTGTGTTTAGCTTTAGCAAATAAAGGGTTGAAGTAAAACAGCTACAAAATACAAATCCTTATTTGGTATTCCATAGCAATGAAATAAACAATCTTCCCTGAGGACACACTTGAATGGCACCCAATCCTTGTGCTGGTCTTTGAGAGAATAGTGGAGTAAAACAGGCCTTTTACTGCTGCTGATGGAACCTAAGCAATGGTGTGCTTGGCCTCTGAGGCCAGCGGGCTAGGGAGTGCATGGAGAAGGCGTGAGGGAGAGAGACAGCAGGAAGGTGCCAGACAAAGTGTTGATTATGGAACCTCCTGGCTGCTATCTGTTAGTTGGTTCTAGTGGCACTAAGAAATTTGAAGGACAATGGGGTTAATCCAGTGGGTAAATGGTGCAATGGGGTCAATGTCTAGAGAGAAGGAAAGCAGCCTACGTAGTCTGTGGTAACCGAAGAACCCTTGAAGGCAAAACGTGGGTTTTTTCAAAATAAATGTCCAGCTGAAAAAAATCAGCAGTTCAGTGGAACCAGTTTGATTTACACCAAAAGATGTGACCCAGTATTTACTGGCAGTTACAATACTAGAAGTTACCTAACATTTCTGTAGTCATGTAAGAGTGATGTTGTAGCTGTGATGGTCCAGAAATTATGTGAGAATCTGTTCTTCATTTGCTGTGTCTAGCTGCATATAATCAGACACCCGAGGAAGAATGGCTTCCATCTGAAAGCTTGTCTTACCTCATCTCAACTATGTAGCTGCTCCAATAAAAGATCCCTAAGAAATCCTTGCTTCTGATATTTCTATTGTTTTCCCCTTCATCCAGAGAAAGGTTCTGTCTCTGAGAACTGGCAAATGTTGATCCTTTAATGACTTATTTCAATTTTGTTCTGTCTAAACAATTTTTTGCTGTATGCTGCTGTGGTCCCCTCTACACGTACAGGTAAAGACACAATGAGATTTAATGCATGATTCGCACAATTTCACCTCCTGCCCTGCACACACATGAGGCAGGAGGCATGGTTGTGGGATCACACATTAGACCCCATCACACCTTACTGCTGGTGCGGAGATGGGGGCGGGGGGGGGCAATCCTGGGCTCTACCTGCACAGGCAAGAAACAAGCTCTCACAGCTGGGAGCCCCCCTAGCAGGCCTTGGAAATATGTACTAACTTTATACCTGGTTGCCATCAAGCTTTAATCTGAATGTGTAGCAGGGTCTTCCTTGTGCCTGGGAACCTTGTCAGCTACAAGTCTGAGTCCCCTGAAACACTGGGATTGGGAAATGACAGCTGCCCCCTGAAGCTGCCAGGACCCAGCTGGGTCCCAGCACTGGGCAGCCCCAGTGTCTGAAACTGTGAGGCTGACTCTGGGTCCTGGTAGCTGAAAGGTGCTGTCAGGACCCAGAATCCACAGGTGCTAGGGTTGGTCCACATTTTTGGTGTCTAACTTTATATTTAGTTGGAGCTTTTTATGGTGTGATAGCTACTTTGCATGTGTATCTGGTCTTAAGGTAATTTCTCAGTTAACCAGCCCCTCCAAGGTTGAGTCTGTTTGATCAGTATTTCAAGTGCACATTTTTGCTTCTTACTATGGGCCCACATTTCTCCATCTATACATTTATACTATGCTGAACACCATGACATTCTACTCTTGCTCACCTACTCAGTCCCTTTTGATTTCAGCACAAATTCAGCACAAGAAGAGTGGCTGCACAATAAATATGGTTGCACAGTAGAAGTGTGGTAGAATTTGGGTCTTGGAATTTATCATTGCATGAATAGGAAGGGTGTTTTTTTGTGTTACAATTTTTTTTTTGGTTTAATTTTGCAGAGGATTTATCCCTGGATAGGATGCCTTCAAAGTCAGGAGAAAATTTCTGATTTTTGTGTCTGAATTAATGTTATTTTTTTAAAAGAATCCTTTGTCAGTTTGCTTCATGTACTGTACCAAGTGCTCATTGACTCTGTGTTGGCTAGCAGAATTAAGTTATGTATCCAGGAGGAGGTAGTAATGGTACTTGGTCTCAATATTGCAGAACAGTTCTAGCTTATTTTTGAACATTGATCCTGTGCCCACCTTGTATTCACTTTACATATGGTTTTTATGCATTTTTTACCACGTTCTTTGCTAATTATTAAAACTGTTTCATGTAGACTATTTGGTGCACACAGAGGCAGTTGTAGTGAAATGAATAGCGTTGCATCTGTTCAAACTAGCAGCAGACTTGGCTCTTTCTGCCTTAAATAAGGCTTTCTTCCTTAGAATGTAGTTTCTATCCTTGATCCTGCAGGAATCATAATGCTGAATTTGTGCCATTATAATCCCTTATTGTAACTTAGTAATGTCTTGATATTACAGCATCCCGTCAGGATAAAACAGAAGGAGAATCTGGGATAATGGGGGAAAAATGTCCTTTTAACAAATGTCTTAGCAGAGGATATAGAGAAAAAATGTGGCTTTGTACAATCGTTATTTAGAGTCATAAATGTTTTCTCAGTTGTGATTCATGTTTAGTGTCTTGGTTTGCACTATTACAGAATAGCATTAATTGATGATTGAGTAGAAATTTAGAGTTGGGAGGGAACAAGGTCATTAACAAAAAGAAAATAGCTCAGGTTGCTTTTGTACAGATTGTCATTATGCTCTCTGTTATGTTGAAAGCTTTTGTATGGTGAATAATTTTTGGACAGCAAAACTATCCATAAGTTTTTAGATATTTTTATGTTTTGGCTACCTAGACTTTTCAGCAACTTCAACCCCCTTGTTGTGAAGTTTAATAATTTTGGTGAGATTAATTTTTTGTGTAACTCCAGTGACTTGATTAGATAATACCAAAAATGATTTTGGTCCAATCTAACTGGCATCCAAAATAGTGGATTAACATTAGTACAAGTCTGAAGAGATTCAAACTGAAGTAAGAACAGAGGGGAGTGCCTTTTTCTTTTCATTGGAAGTCTTCAGTACATAACAACAATGAGAGAGAACATACTAGAATGAAAGGCCATTTTCTGTATTCACTGTAGCTGGCACAAAGTAGCTGTTGCCTTAAAGAGTCAGGCAGCTAGCAAAATGCTAAACAGCAGGGAAGAAAAATTCAAGGACATTAAGTCCCTGAAGAATTTGGGCCAGATTCTGATCCTAAATATAAGTCCAGAATAACATCCTAACTTCTTTGAAGCAACTTCTGGTTTACATAAGGATAACTCTAATAAGAGTCTGACTCTTTGTACATATTTTTATCTCCTTTAATATTATTTTCTCCTACCAGTAGGTGTGGATAGGGGCAGCCTTCCCCTTTTCAAAGCCACTTATAAATTTCTTCTATTCTCCAAACGTAAAATAGTGGCAAACCTACTGTGGTCATTTCCACACATGCATTTAACCGTGCCTAAATTTAATGCACATTAGCTTAATGTGCATTAAGTGGGTTTAGGCAGGCGCCTACAAACTTAGTCCCAAGTCAGTCAACACACACAGCATTAATGTGCTTTAATGCGTCTACATGGTCATTAATGCGCTCGAATTATTTGCTCCTAAATTTGATACCTGCATTGGCAGGAACGAAATTTAGGTGTGAATAGTCTAAATTTGCCATTTTTAATGTGCATGAAGGGCATGCATGTGTAGGCGTGCACCCTTAATACTTATTAATTGAGGCTAATGCACATTAAAGCGCCATGTGTAGACTCACCCAATGAGAAATCTTAGGCAGTCCTAATCCATGAGTCTAATTCAGGCAAAACTTATCTTAAAAGGCAGTGATGAGATTAAATTAAGAACAGAAAATTTTAGACTGATTGTCAGGACATACTTCCTGAAAGTCCCTAAAGGAAATGAAGGAAACTGCGTTACTTAGAATATTCTAAAATTAGATTGGATACATTGAACACACAGGAATTCTTATTCCCTCCACTGTCAGGGAGATAAACTTAATACCTGGTCAGTCTTTGCAATTCTGTAATTCTGATCTCTGGACACTCATCTTTTCATCTGGAACTTCTACCAGTGAACAGTTGAGGGGCATGGAGAAACCATACACTCATATAACCAGACATGCATTAAAACAATCAGGGTTCAGAGGATAATTAATTCAATAAACAAGTCATTTTATAAAGTGGTTTTTTCTTTTAAATTGTATATTCACTTTAGAGAATAAAATAAGTTCATTTTTATAAGTAAAATAACAAATATATTTACATATGTATACTGTGTTTACAGTCTCTAAAGATACCAACATACGTGACCATGCATACAAGTTTTGAAGCAAGGTAACATAATCAGAGCAGTAGCTGCATTTCCTTTGTGGAGATGTATAAATAAATGGGCATATGTGGTAAAAAGAAATCCCATTTCCTGTAGAGTTCATCCTGGATTGTTCAGTCCAGGCATTATTTGTTTGAAAAAAAAATCCATTGAAACCTAAATCAATACTTATTTGAATAAGTGATTAAAATTGATTTCTCCAGAATTCAGGGAGCCTCATAATATATATTTGGGGGATTGTTTTCAATAATTTTGCTTTTATTTACTAGCTTTTTCTTGTTATTGTAATGTATAAAGAAAATATGCTAATTAGGGCCCTCCTCCTGCTCAGACCCACACCTATTCTTTGTACGCATAGATCTCCACTTCTGTCCTGACCCTTTTTCCCTCGGTTAAAGGGCAGAACACAGTGCAGAGAACTTAAGAGAAACTCTAGTTGAGGACAAATCTTTCCAGAATGTATGCTTGAGAAAAGAGCAGGTCTGGAAAACATGCAAACTGCCTGCCAAGAACCCCCTTATAAGCTGTGGCATAGTGGTACTGTTGAAAGCGGGGCTGGAGTCTCAAGGATGCTGCTATGACACTACAAAAATTCTAACTATTGTTATAGTCCTTTTGGCAACCCTGGGGAAGCTGTTTGTAACTTAAAGTTTGTGTACCCTTAAAAGGATTTGCCAGTATGTCTGTAGATTCTTTGGATGCCTTGCTTTTATGCGTTCTAATTAGAATGCGTCAGAGCAGACTCAATTGTTCTATCAATTAATCGAGTCTGCTGGAGTGTTCTCATTAGAATGCTCCAGCATGCCTCACCATCATGTGTATTAAACATCCCACTTTTCAAAATGGCTGTTGGGGTGCTTTAACTAGAACTTGTTGAATGAGCTTTAGTTAAAGCGCCCCTGTGGCCATTTTAAAAGGTGGGAGACTTAATACACCTGATGGCAAGATGTTTAAAATAGTGCGACTCTTCAGGAACTGCTCTATTTAAACTCCCCCCCCTCCCACCACCCTTCCTTCGGAGCACGTCCATAGGCACCCTTAGTGACATACAATTGCATTGCTAGCTGTCACAGTTATGCTGGCAAACCTGTTGGGTAGATGCAACTTTTACCATCTGGTGGGAAATCTTGTTTTAATGACCTGGTAGTAACTGTACCAGCAACAGAACTCTGCATGTAATAAGCTGTGTAAGAACTATGGATTTTGGCCAGTATATCTCTCCTAGTATAGCTATGCTCGCAAACCATTTAAAGTGTTGGCAAGCCAAGTGCTTCCTGGCACACCTGCAACCCAAAATCTTAGGAAGCTTCTAGCTCGCTAGCCCCCTAAACTTTAAGTTGTGTTGTAACCTGTGAATGACTCCATTGACTTAAACATTGACCATTGCAGGGCACAGCAAAGTTGATGGCAATTTTGCCATTGTGTGAAATTGAGTGCACATGAACATCTTTGCAGCATTAGATCATAGGTAGTATAGAACAGTAGTCTCCAAACTTTTTTGATCGTGCACCCCATCAGTAAAAAATTTTTGAGCATACCCCCCAATATATGTATATTTATATAAATAGAAATAGAAGTTCTAATATTTTCTTCCCACACCCCAGTGAATCATCTTGTGCTCCCCTTGGGGTGCGTGCACTCCACTTTGGAGACCACTGGCATAGAACACCGGGGGTCAGATTCAGCCTTTGAACAACTGAACTTCACTATGGTTAGCAAAGACTAAATTGACTTCTTAGTAATTCTGTTGTTCCATGTAGATATATTTTCTCAAGACATTTTGTTAGATTTAAAGATACATTTCTAATTAATAAATAGCAAGCTGCAACACATTTTTTTCTTTGGAGGGCAGAGGTTGTAGGGGTGTTCTTCACCTGTGTATTACCATAACATGACAGGTAATCTATTCTAAATTGTTGCAGCATGTTTGTTCTTTGGGCCCAACCAGGGATGGATCCAGAATGGGTTCAGTGGCATGGCTCCACCCCACTTTTGGATTGTAGTGCCTCACAGGAATTTCCAGGGACTTTCTTTAAGTCCCTCAAGCAGGTAAAAATCCCACCTCCTCTTTTCCCCTCGGTGCTCAGAGGCCTATCCCCTCCCCTACTTCCCTCACCCTGGAGGTGGAGGATACTGCCCTGGGGGTGAGGGAAGCACTGGAGCCACTTCTGCCCACCCCACCCAGGCTGCACAGGGCCTGGGTTCAACTGGGGATGAGGACAGTAGCGACAGAGTGGTGGGAGAATAGTTTTCCCCTTCCTGCCCAGTCCTCCAGGAACGGGTGAGTGGAGGGGAAACCTCTCACACACTACCGCTGTTCTCTGGTTTCTGTCCCCAGCTGAGCCCAGGCCCTATGCAGCCCAGCTGGGGAAGGCAGAAATGGTGTGGCAACTTCCCCTGCCCCCTGGGACAGCAAGAAAAGCAGCAGTGGCAGATGGGGCAAAGATGGAAGGAGAGGGGAGGGGCAATGCCTCTGACTACCAAGGGGAAAGGAAGTGGGGTTTTCACTTGCTTTAGGGACAGGAGCTTGAAAACATTCCCAGAGGCTCCACCCAAAGGGGGCGGGGGGAGAGGAGGGGAGGGGACTCCTGGGAGCAAGGGTTGCAGCCACTCCTACAGTGGTTGTTGTCCCTGCACCCTCCTCTGGGAAATCCTGTAATTCACCCATGGGCCCAACAAACCTAACTAAGATCTGCTGTTGCTTACTATCCAGTCCAGTGCTAAAACAATGTTTTCCCAAGCTCAAACACTCTTTACTTCCCATGAGAAACATGTAGATGTAAGTAGGGAGGAGACAGATTTTTAAGGTTGATTTTTTTTTTTCTTTTTTTTCTTTTGGCCTGATGTACATGCAGTTCTGTAACAGGCTGAGCATCTTCAATCCTCATCTACTAAAATGGGATTGAGAGCCCGCCAGTCTTTATAAGACCAGCTGTTGATTTTTTCCACTTTGTTTATGAAGTGGAGATACTACAGGATAAACAGCAGGATGTGGGGTGTTACAAATGTTTTCAAAGTCCTTCCTTTTCAAAGAAGTTTTTTGCCAGTCTGTAGTGGTCCACACCCATTCTGCAAGCATGCATCTCATTGTTTCTTTCCACAAAGATATCCGGTGTGAAATGTTACTGTAACTATCCCTTTGATATCAGATAAGAACTGGTGGTCTGGGCTGCAAGTTCGGGCCTTAAGGAGTTCAAGTTTTTTTTTTGTTTGGTTGGTTTTAAACCACAGGTCCCACAAATCTCAGCTGGTATTTGCCCACATTGTAGCAAAGCATTAGGTTATGTAAATTCAGCACTTGGCAGTAGATTTAAACTATTCTTTTTCAATAATTGACAAAATTGGTGACTCGCATTGAGATCATTAGATGGCAAAATATGACCCTTAGCTTTAAAATGGTGGTTTAAATTAAAAGATGGAATGATATACCTGCAGGTCTGTGAATGTCAGTTTTAAGTTTTGCATGAGCAGTCTTCATCTTGGTTCAAGACAATGTTTCATATGCTGAGACACTGCCTTCTGAAAAAAATGAAAGTGGTTGTAAGATGCAGAAAACAGATTTTTGGGTCATGCAAGCTTGCAGGCTGTACTTTGTCCACCCCTGGCTTCACTCTTTACTGAAGAGATAAAGCACATCTTTGGGTAAGTGCTTTAAGATTAGATGAATAGTTGGACTTATCTGAAAGCAGATTTTAGCAATACCTACTGAGCTTCTGCGTAATGATGTGTACAGACCTTTAGATTAGCTGTCAAGATTGCCTGATTGCTACAATGAAAGATGGCTATGAGATTACAGTCTTTAATCTCAATGTACACAAATAATTGATAAAGATCTAGTGTCAGATACTGTTAGAACTTTATCCTCACCTTTGTGATGTAATTTGAAGCCTAGCTTTATTACAATTATAATAAATGTAAAAGTGGAGAAAGCGAAGACAAGCAGCAGGGGAATATTTTTTTGCTTGAAAAAGATGGTTTACAAGGTGGGTAGTGCAATTTCAGGTTTTCAAAGATAGCCTGCAGTATGACTGTGCTTCCTGGCATGTTTGTCAATGGTTTCTTTATATGACATTACAAATAATCTCCAGAAGGTGCTTGTAGTACCCTGGGGGGAATTGTGGTCTGACCTGTCTGCTGGCTCGCCCCTGGCCACACCTCACCTTCAGTCTCTCACCTGCCACTCCTCTGATGTAATTCTGTTTGTTGTTCCAGGAGCCGATTCTTGTAACCTTACTGGTTGTCTTGCCCATCCAGCTAGGACAGGCCCCCCACCTGCCGCCTGGGCTTTCCCTCAAGTGCTTTGATTCTGTTCACTTCTGAGCACTTGTTAGGACCCCAGCTGCTGTAGCCATGACCCCCTTTTTCTCTGGCAACAGCTTCAGCCTTGGTCTACTGTTTAAGACCTCGGTTCCCTGGTATGAACCCTGCCTTGGTGGCAGCCTCTCAGGGTTCCAGTCTCACCACATCAGCCTCTGCCCTCTAGCTCACACCTATCTTCTGGCACAAAGTGCCACCCAGGTACCCCTATTTGTGTCCTCCTCCACCCCTGTATCCACAATCCGGTCCTCTGGTCTACAGTTCAAACAACAAAAACAAAAGCCAGATGCTTCACAAAACCAAATAGTTTCCTTCCTCAGGGCAAATGTTGCCCACAGGCCCCATCTCTATAGGAGCATTTTCACGCCAGTTCTCCTAGGTGGCTTGGGTGCCTGCCTGTCCATCTCCAGCAGCCCCTCACTCCCAAGAGCAGCCCCTCACTCCCTGCTGCAGACAGGGGCTGCCCCCTTCAAGGCTTAAATCCCTAAGCCCAGCCTCCTCCTAGTCATGTGACCAGGTCTTCTGCATGTAGGGATCAGATGCAGCTAATTGCTTCATTAGCCACCTGGCCTTAGTCCCTGCTCAGTCCACCTGGGCTACTACTCATTACCAGGGAACTAACTTAAGTCACGCTTTTGGCAAGTTCCACAACCAGTGCAAAAAATGGCATTTGCTGTGATTTCCCATAGAATCACTACCAAAATAATATAAATTTGCTAAAAATAAAATGGTGGCTCCCCAGTGGGAGAGCCCTGCAGCCCGTTGGAGGCAGGGGAAGCTGCTGGTTAGTAGAACAGCATGAAGGGGAGCAGCCACGATGGAGGCCATCCCCACCCTGACGGGGGTCTGTCTGTCAATCCGCGGCAAGTGGCAAGGACTCTAGGGCCTCCTGGCCAATCAGCAGTGAGGGGCGGGGCTCCAAAATGCCTCTGCACACTGCAGACAGGCCACAAATATCCCTTTGTCTAGCCTCGATTTAGATAGGTCCATACTCATAACTGCCTTTCCTGGCCCTAGGTTTCCTACCATTTCAGGCCTTACTCAGGCCTTCCTGGTACAGTGCTAAATGGAGTCATGGCTGCATTGTCATAGCCTGTCTTCAGATAAAAAGTATCCTCGATCCAGGGCCTTCTGGTTTGCCTGACTGAGTGCACAGTACATCACTCCGTGTGTGTGTGTGTGTAAAGGCTCCTCTGTTGCACTTTATACTTCAGTATGTAAACATCCCTTAAATCACCTTTGTACTACCCTGATCTGGTGTTGGCTCTGTATATTGGGCTCCTGTTTTTTTCCAAAGCCCCACAGAAATTGGAACAGCTTAAAGGTGCCAATAAATTTGAAAAGCTGTCAATGACACCAAGGCACTGTTACAGTAGCTAGGGCTCTGTGGGGCAGGGAAGCCCTAACCATGTATTTGTTTGTATTAACCATACCCCCGTCCTGGCCAGACTCCACAGCGACAGGGAATGCTGGAGCCATTCGCCTCTTGAAGCCATCCCTACAGCCATAGGACACCTTTGCATCTGAGACGCATCACAGAACTGCCGAGGGATAGCTGCTAAAATCCTAATTCAAACTTTGCAGTTTTAGTTTCCCATATGACCTACTGAAAATTAGAGGGCATAAATCCTATAGACTTTCACTGACATTGTTTTGGTTAATGTTATAATATGTAACCATAAAAATGTACAAATCTAGTAACACTCAGTTATCAGAGTGCACAGGTAACATACATAATCAGTTTCTCTTTCATTAGGAAGGAGCTGTCCTTTCTGCAGTTTTTACTTGGGTGGAAGATTACAAACCCAACTTCCCCCAAAAGCTGCTCCTTTCGTTTTCAAAGTGGGACAGTCACAGAAGATTTCTTGCCACTTTTTTTTTCTAGTAGTTTAGGTCCTGGAGACTCTAATGGTGGCATGGATTTTAGATACTGTAAAAGTGCTCAGGCATAAAAAAAAATAAAAGTGCTGGGGTGTTCCTAATCTTTCCCCCAAACATTTTTTTTTCTTTTACACATCTTTCTGTAAATTCTAATTCCACTGCTAAATAATCCTCAAACCACCTTCAAGAGAGGTAAATGATTAGCAATAGAAAGTGGAAACAAATTCCTAACCCACCACCTGATCAGTCCCCTGAGCTCTCCCTACGAGTTTAGTATATCTTATTTATTGCTGTTCAAATTCACGTCTTCAATGACACCTAAAGCCGAATTCATATTTAGGGTAAACAGCTGTGTCACCTTGGAAATTCTGTTTTTCAGTTAAATTTCTATTATTCTAAATGTCAGATCAGTTTGATCAGTTAGTTTTGGTGTGGTGCAGATCATGCATATTTTCTGTTACATTTTCTCTGCCAAGAAATGTAGTATTCTTGTCCGACAAGTTAACTTCTGAAAATTTATATGTAAACATTTGGAATCAGCATTTATTGCTGCTGCTGGTTTGTGTGACAGCTTAATTCTCTTTGGATTCTTGACCTCTGAAGTGGCAGAGTTGCAAGGGCTTAAAGATCATATGTACAATGCATGTGCTTGTTAATATCAAGGGCAAGGCTTTCATACACCGTGTTTAAAGCGAAGTCTAGAGATGTCAGTCTGAAGCTATGTAATTCTAAACTTCTGTGTATTCACAGTACAGGTAAATATTAATTTAAGCTATTTTAGTGGTAACTGTAATGATTCTGAAACTTCAGAGGTCTAGTATGCACAGAGTTTAACTGTAAGTAAGATTTATAAAATTCTGCTTAAATCTGTTAAATCAGCTACCTTGTTAGATGCTAGTCCTAAGTATGCAGGTGTGCAGACTTGTATATACCCACAGCTACTGCCATTGTCAACAAGCATAAATTTAGGCAAAGCCATGAACCAACACTGGCTGGTACACACATTCAGATAATCTGGGAGAATTCTCCCAGGTTTGCTGTCCAGATAGGGAAACATACCCAGATCTGTGTCTATGGATATTTACATGCAGCATGCTAAAGCTCTGATATATGGAGAGTTTGCAGTCTGGGTAAGGGCCCTGTGCACACATCTCAGCATGCTCTCCAGGCTTCTTTTGTCTGCCCAGTGACAGATCTCAACAGTGCATAAAGCAGCCCTGATTGGTTCACCCAAACTGCCCATGATCCTCTTGCATTTCCCAGCAGCACAAAGTAGGGATTGTGAAGGGGGAGTGTTTTGGAGAAGCAGAGTCTAGCAAGTGACACACTGTCTCCCTGATGGGGAGGGGGAAAAGCTGGAGGACTGTGTTCTCTTCTGAGAGAAACCATGGCATGTACAGGTATTTCCAGTCCCAAACTCTCCTGGGAGTGATTTAACCCTTGTTGTCCCCAGGTTATTTTTCTCTTGGAGTGGCCATTTTTTACCTTGGAAGAAAAGCCTAGACATTTGTGGTTTCTCCTGGGAGAGCAGCAACTCTCCCAGAAGAAACTGAATGTCTGTACAAGGCTACTGTTGACACCACAAAATCCACTAGGTAAGCTTAAATAGACCATTGACGTGTGAAGTGGAAAGAGGGATCTCTAAAGCAGATTGCTAGGGTATCAGCTGCTAAATATACCTGGAAATTAGAAGGGTATGTGTCCCCTGGAGAGGTTAAAGGTGGGATATGTTGAGTGTAGATAGGGATTCTTGATTGAGAGAAGGCCAAGGGATGGGAGTAGAAAAACTAAAAAAGAAAAATATGAATGCATCTAAAAGCTGTTTGTATTTCAACTAATGCAGCTCAAGAAGGGATTAACTATATTTAAATATAAAAATGTAATTTTCATTTTGAACCTCTGGAAATTAAAAGCATTACATGGCTGCAACCAAGAACAAGATTAAGCCATCTAATGCTACGTCAAACCTGTTAAGACTTCACACCTGTGACCAACAAGGATTGCCTAATGCAAATAATTTCTCATTATTCCATGACTAAATTGTCTGCAAATACACAAAAAGTTATTTTTAAAGAATCTGAATTGCAAAAGGTGTGTCTACACAGCAGTCACTTTTGCAACTGTGCCATGGCATTGTGACCCTGGTGGAATGAAGCTCTAGATAGCTAAATTGCCTTTATATTTATTCAGCTTTAGCTTCTTAGATGGGTTTTGCATCTCACACTGATTTCTGTGCTGCCATGGCTTTGCCTCTAACAAGCAAGTTTTAGGCTAGTCCTGAGTGCTGCACTTCAAGAGGGATGTGGCTAGCATTGAGAGGGTCCAGAGGAGGGCCACTCACATGGTCAAAGGGCAGCCGGGCAGGCCCTACAAAGACAGGCTAAAGGGCCTGAACTTATTCATCCTCCACAAGAGAAGGCTGAGAGGGGAACTGGTGTCCATTTACAAACTCACCAAGGGGGACCAGCGGGAATTGGGTGAGGCTCTGTTCCCCTGGGCACCACCCAGAGTTACTAGGAATAACGGCCACAAATTGTTAGAGAAAAGGTTCAGGCTGGACATCAGGAGACATTACTTTACAGTTAGGGCTGCCAGGCTCTGGAATGGGCTCCCAAGGGAGGTGGTGTTCTCTCCTACCTTGGGGGTCTTCAAGAGGAGGCTGGACAGATATTTGGCTGGTGTGATATGATCCCTGCACCTGTTCCTACCTGGGGCAGGGGTTTAGAACTGATGATCTGTTTAGGTCCTTTCTGACCCTAAGTACTATGATACTACTATGATACTATGATATGTTTATGCAAGCCACAGTTACAGCAGTGACCGTAGTGGAGGTATGCGTTAAGTATTGAGGTTAGTTTTACCAAGGCCTATGTTTAAGACAGAAATGAATGTACGAGGAACTGTTTCAGTGTTGTGAAAGTAGGTTGAGCTACAGATATTTATCACAATGGACTAAGGTTTGTTTCTTAAGACAAACTTCTAATTATTTTAATTCCTTGGTAAGTAATACCTTACTCCACACTTTCATATTGACTTCAGTTATACCACTCCTGCTGCAAGGGGCTATTCAGCAAAGGTATAACCATCTGGTTCTTAATAATTCTATCCTGACTGAATGTGGGCTCATTTGGCTAGTGGAGGATTGTATTGCATGTGTTGGCCCGATTAATTGTTTGGGGCAAAATCCACATGAATCCACCAAAAAAACACATTCATATTGGTAATTCTTTACTTGTGTGCAGTGACATAAATGGCTTTTCCAAATCAAAATCAAGGGTGTGTAGGGAATCATCTTAACAATCTTTTGTGGGGAATTATGAGCTATACTTATATTCTGTGTTCTGAAACATGACTTTTCCGTTTCCTATGGCTCATGTACATATATAGTTATCATTTCTAAAACATCCTTGAAGTAGTCTGGGTAAATCTTTGCTGGGAAGTGGAACTTTTTTCCCCATTCTGAAGTTACCTCCGTACACACAGCTGCATGGATCCCAAAAGGAGACTGAGGTGTGGTGAGAGAGCTGCCAGGCGAGTTTCCAAACTGGGTCATTTTGTTGCTTTCTACAGAGATTTTTAGCTTCAGCATTCCTTTCTCATTGTTTTATAGGGCAGAATCAGCTTGGAATTGCAGCATAGATGTGTGGGTGGGAAAATAAACATCTTCAAGGTGCCGAGTTCCTGCAACTCCCTAGGACGAGGAACTCGCAGAGGGCGCTCAGCACCGTGTAGTCCCCATGGGTGTATTAGTGGTTACGTTATGGAGGCTCTTATTTTCCTTTTAAATCCTCATAGTTTTGGGTGAACTAAACCCAGGCTTTTGCTTGTACACTCTGCAAGGGATGAAATATACTTGTGCCATATAGCTCTTTCTTCTTTTTCTTTCTTTCGTTTCTTTACTTTTCTCTTTTTTGCTTGCCACAAAAGTGGATAGGTTAATATTTGTTGAAAGGGAGTGATTCATAAGTTTGTCAAGTCCTTTGCTAAGTCCTTAATCTTTACTATTCCTAAAATGCGGTATGGATAAGATTCAGCATAAGTATTGATTGCATCATGAGTTTTGAACATGCCAGTTGAATAGTTTCAGCCAAATCTGGAAAATGGTAGGTGAATTGCCACTCCTCTGCAGTCTATAGGTGTAACTATAGGCAGATTTGACCTTCCAATTGCAGGTGAAATATTGTATTTTACTGTGCAAACTATTCTATAAGAAATTTTAAAACTATGTATTGGCAGTTTTTTGAAGATTCATTATGGCAGTGAGAGACAGTGTTCAGAATAAAGTACTTGTTTTGGGATGCATATAAACAGAGGGGTAGGTGAATGCTTTTTGTATTGCTGGCCTTTTCTAAGGGTACTGGAGGTGGCTGGCATTGTACCAACCTATGTCTGCATGTCTGGCTGCAGTCATGAAGCAGCTTCAGCATGCTGTGTTTGAGGATATAAAGAAGAAAATTGTTATGCAGGAAGTAACATGGGGAGAAGAATTTTGAGCCAACATTCAGATTATTTGTTTATTTATTTAATATAATGGCTAAACAAATTAATTCTTTGGAAGGCGAGAGACTGCTTTTGTTTGTGGCTCTGTGTGAAGACAAAAAGCCTGGTGTGCAGTATGTCATAATCTTTACAAATTCTCTATGGAAAAAGTAATAATAAGTAGTGTGATCAGAAGCATCATAGTAATTCACTTTGAAATGAGGGTTCTCTACAGATTGCATTAGTTATTAGAAATCTTGAGCAACCATGGTTATTGAATCCAGCTTGCCTCACTAGCCACACTTCTAGAACATATTTACTGAGGTTGACAAAGATAAGTGTTTTTCATTGTGGTTGAAATATAGCGTCATGAACTTACCACACTTATACAACTCATTTTTAATTTGCAGATTGTAGCATGGAGATGCCTGGTCCTGTGATGCCCCTAAAGTTTAGTTATTTTGAAGAGAGGTGATATAATGGGAGTAGGAGAAATTGTTTTGTCCAAGTTAGAACCAACCTGAAAATTGTGCTCTGTAGATTTAGAACAAAGCTGAAACATTGGTGGGTCAAATTACCTTTTCCAAGACGCAATTGGAAATTCTCATAAATATTTCTTCATGAGGTTTTTTTGTTTGTTTTTATTTCTAATCTTTATTTCATTGGTAGACCTAGAAACAAGGCAGGAATTGTTCCCAGACATGAATGTTAGTAGGCTGAGCACAGGTTTTTATTTAGACCAGAAGAAAGGAAGTTTTAAAAATAGTGGCGTAAATACAGACTTGGTAGTCCAAGTACAGACAGTCAAAAAGCCCAAGGTTGAATTGATTCAGTCTTTGCAGGTTAGGATAAGATGCAGAGATTAAACTGAAAAACAATTGGACACGTTTACTTTTGATTCTGGAAATGCAGCCACATTCCTGCTGTGGCTTAGGCCAGAAGCTGGGGGGCAGTAGAACATGGCTCTCTGGCACAGGCTGTGTGTTTGCTTCCTCGTCCTGCTACCCCTGAGGTCTGTGGGATTTGTAGTCCAGAATCACAGCAGCAGGACTCTGCAGGGTTGCTCTTTACTTCCTCTTCCTGCTTCTTGCTTCCAGATGCCTCTGGGATTTGTAGTCCACAGCCACATCCAGCAGTAAATTTAACAGCAGGGCAGCTCTGTCCTTGGGGGAAGGTGGGTTTAACCCCCCTCTCTGGTCCCAGACCCCAGCCAGGAAGAGGTCTGGGACAGAAGTTTCATAAATTGGTTTGACCCAAATCAGTTAAGTCTGATACAACATTCAACTAGGTTTATCCTTAACCATTTTGAAACTGGTTTATGTGCACTGAGCTTCTGTTCTGTTACAGGTTTAGACCAGTTTCTGATCACTTAAAACAGTTTATGTGTAACTTCTATTCCTAGCCCTAGAGAGCAGAGCTCTGTGGCAGGAGGGTGTGTAGGTAGCAAACATGCTCACAAACTGTGACTGAATATGTGACTCTCTTTACCTGCAGATATTTTAACTCTGTCTTATAGTCAGTAGATCACTGTTAAACAGCCAAATTTCCATGAATTGAAAATTGCAGTGAAACAAAGAATAACAAGAAAAAATGGGTTTTTCTGTAAGAATCTAATTCTTTGAACTCTTATTCTTGTGCAAATTTTTACTCATTTTAGCAGCCCTATTGAAATAACTATCAACTTTCTATCCAATTGTTATTAATACAACGTTGCATACTTTTAAAAAATACCCATAAAATGAGCAAGCAAACACAAATCTTCCAGCAGTTTAGCAGGATGGTCTCAGGGCTTTGGAGATCTCTTAATCACTGAGGGCTCCTACTCTGGTAGCACATCCATCAAAACAATCTCATCCATTTATGCCATACACATACTACTATTGAAATTATTAGGATTATGTATGTATCTAAAGATAGGCATGTGCTTATTTACTGTCTCTCTAAATGCAGCTTCTGCTGACCTGTTTTGAACACACCTTCACTTCCAACTAACCATTCTCAGACCTCTATAAAGACAAGCACCTAAACATAACTTCCTACAGTAAGCAAGTACGCTGCTTGGCAAAGCCGCAAACACCTACCAAACCCTCCTATTCAAAATAAGTTAATGTGTAATAAATTTGTCTCTTCTATTCTATATAGACCCTGATAGTGCACTCATCAGCATAGCATCTGGGCAAGTTCCAGGAGTGCAAGAGTAACATTAGTCACATGTTATTTGTTTGCTTATCTTTTTCCCCTGGAGAGAATAGTGTGCAATGAGTGCCCTGTTTTGGTAGATTATTTGTGTTTTGTTATGTTGGGTTTTTTTGGTTCGTGGTTTGTTTGTTTTTATATATATGTTGCTATGTATTTATGTTAGAGAAGGCAAGACCACAAATATCTTCACTCACAGAAGGCCGCACAAGTGAAGAGCTTGCTTTAGTGAAACTAGAAATGAGATGCATGCTAAACAAATCAGATTTTCTGAAACTGAGAGGATCATTTCTTCTAGCTCATATTATCCAAAATATACCATTAAATGACAACTGTATTATAATTGTCTGGCAAGAAGAAGGAGCAACAGATTATGCAATGGCCACACCTACATGAGATGCTGACTGTACACTCATTACTGCGTAGTGATTTAGTGCTTGTATAAACACGTTACTGTGCAGTACTGTTGGCGAACAGCTTTTTCCTATCACACACCAATACTGCACAGTAGTCACAGGCTCTGTAGGTAAAATGACTGGCCAAGGGGCAGATAGATCCTTGAGGTACCTTTGTTGAAATCAGTGGAGTTGTAGCAATTATTGAGCTGATGATTTTTAACCTTATTTTTTAAGAAGGAGGAAGCATACTCTGTGCCCTGAGCTGTAATTACATTTTATAAACTATTGTGGAGGAATCAGTGAAATTTTCTCTCCACAAACTACCCTCCACAATTGTGTGGCAAACACAGCTTTTGGGTTCCTTGTGTTCCTTTTGTGTTTAAATTTAGCAGTGTGCCCCCGGTGGATGAATTTTGCACACTCTTATAAACCGTCTTAATTAATTTCTGCTCTTTTCCTTGGTATTTATAGAAGACTGGCTGTATAGGCTGCGCAGTTTCACTGGAAAAAGAGTACCTGTTTTGATGCACGAGACATAGAGACAGATTATTAGATTAAATTTTGCCAAGTGGCTTTATTTGATGCTACACCATTTTTCCCCCATTTCAGAGTCAACATTTTTTCTGTTAAAACATCTTCTTTTTCTATGTGGCAGCATCAGTTTTAGAACCAGAGCATTTGTGTAGTATCATTGCCTATTACTTTTATTTTAATCAAGTAATAGCCTCTGCAAATTATTATATTTAGCAGTAGAGCGACACATTCTGAAATTGCTCCGACTTTAACAGTATTATCCCAGTGTGCTGAGTCTGCACTCAATATTCAGGGCTACAGAGAAACTGAAAATATCTGAATTTAGCTTTGTTAAAAATCAAAACAATTTTTGAAATCTCTTTGAAACATTTTATTGAAAGAAATTTCAGTAGAACAATGGAAGTGCCTTGATCTTCTGTATTTAATAAAATACTCACCCAAGGCCAACTCTTGCTCCCACTGAAATCTATAGGAATCTTCAACTTTTTTATTGTGGTGTCTTTCTCCTTGGCTTTTTGTAAGGAATCAAAATGACATCACATCCTGTGCCCATGGCAATACGTAGGGGATTCATGGGGGTGCATGTGCACCCCCTGAGAGCAGCGGTGCTCCCCTGACTGGTTGCACTCACCACTTAGGCAATGGGCAGTGGGGGGAGGGCAGACGGGGGCAGGCAGGGAGGGTGCCTGCCCTGCAAGTGCTGGCCAGGGAGTGGAGGGCCAGAAGTGGCTGCAGCAGTCAGCCGTCTCATGATCAGCTGTGCCCCCCCCATCAGTGAGACTGGCCATGGGTCACTGACTGGTTGCTGGGGGGGAATTGGTTGCAGCACGTGCCTCCCCCTGACTAGGGCGGGACCAGTCGCCCATGTCCTCTGAAATCATTTACTGGTAAGCCAAATGGAGAACTTGGGAGTGTTGATTGTAGTCACGTTGGTCTAAGGACATAGACAAACAAGGTTCTTTGGTTGGATGCGCTATCTTTTATTAGACCAACTGAATAGTTGGAAAAATAGTTCTTTACAAACTTTCGGTCACAAGCACCCTTCTTCAGGCATAGGAAGAGTCTGCTGGTGTCTGTGTACTCTCTAGGGGCAAATAGAAGCTTTACTGCAGAACTGGTTTTTAAGTGAGAGATATAAGATTGAATCTTTTAACATTTAACTTCTTTCTCAAGAGTTGTCTTTTTTCTCACCTGCAGGAGCAGCTCAGAAAGGAGGAAGGAGAAATCAAGAGATGCAGCAAGGTGCAGAAGAAGCAAGGAAACAGAAGTATTCTATGAGTTAGCTCATGAACTGCCCCTGCCCCACAATATTAGTTCGCATCTGGATAAGGCATCCATAATGCGTCTGGCTATCAGTTTCTTGCGCACCCACAAACTCTTATCCTCAGGTAAGTCCTGTAAAGAAATGGGGTCAATGTAAATAGACATGAGAGTGGAAAGAGCATACTTTTAATGTACTAACTTGAAGTAATAATGGGATGAGCCAGAGTATGTTATGAGAACACACCTAGGTATACTGGATCATAACTCAGGGCAGTATAGGACTTTTATAGATCTCATAAAAAATTTGCACAGTTTTTATTGTCAAAAGAATGATTGAACCTAAATTCAGTATAATTTTACATAGAGTAAGAAATACCTCTTAAAATGAGTAATTAAACTCAAATATTTTATATTTCAATATTTTAATCATAATTAAAATGTCTACATTATAAACTGCAGAAAATTTCTGTGCTGAGAAGTCAGTCTTCATTTGGCATGGAAAGAAAGTTTGTATAAGTGCATTTAGAAGTTTGTTCTGAAACTATGATTGTCCATAAGCTTTGTTATAGGGTTAATTGTATTATACACTGATTATAGTTGGCAAGTAGGATAATATTCAGGTGGACTTTATGCATGGTATGTTAAAATTCCCAAGGCCACAATTTTAATTCTGTTTAAGATAGAAACTATGTACTTAGTTCGTATTGGTGCCATGTGAAAGTGCACACAGTGTCTTGGATTTCTTAGCCTGTGTAAACTATGGTAACATTTTGGAAATGTTATAATCTTCACCAGAATTTCTAAAAGTGTACTTGTCAGGGCTGTCAGAGCAGCACTAGAAATTTATGATGCCAGCAATGTACAAAGTGAATGAAAGCAACTATAAGAGCAGTTTCCATTCTTCTTTATTCTGATTTGTGGCAGAGACTGCTCCATATATTTAGCATTATGAAACAAAACATTAAGGATGTGAAATGGTTTCATTTCTTGTTTGGAGGTAGGACAGTTCGAATATTACATTTAATGGGATGTGAAGGAGGAACTATGACACTTGAAATCGAGGTTACTTATTTCTTTGGACTAAACAATTGTAGAACAGCATCAATAACTTAATAATTGATCTGAATATTTACATATTTTCTATAATTATCAGATCTTGCAGGCCACAAGTCTTGAACTTTTTGTGGTGACTTTCATATGATGATTTCCAAAGCACTTAAAATCCAAGGATAGATACAGAAGTTACATTTAGATTGACCTAACTGCAATTAGGTTGATCTAAATGCCTAATTGTACAAGTTTCCATGGATGTTTAAAAAGACCAAAAATAGCTGGCCTGATCTAAGTTAGTTCACCTCTGCAGGGGAACAGATTACCCCAATCTGCCAAACACTTATATACATTTAGACTGCAGCCCGGAGGCTGGGAAGCCCAGCCACTTGCCCCAGCCCTGAGACTCTACTCTTTCTACCCCCTGATGCCACTCCTTGACAGACAATGCCCCCCTGTGGGAAAACTAATTTCTTTTTCCCTAAAGATAACCATTCAGATAACATTATAAGGGTGTTTTTGGAAGTTACAATGAACTGTTTTCCAGTTTTTTTCTCATAATCACAGTAAGGTACTTGGTACACCTGGCAATTAATAAGGCAAAGTGAACTCTTTTAAAAATGATTTGAGTCTAATTTCATGGTTGGCAAAGACATCAAAGAATACCATATCTCTTCTAGGGTCTTTATAGACATTGGCTTGAAGTTTTTTTGACTGTTATGAAAACTAATATAGACATGATTTGTCTGTAATGTTGAATCCAAATTTGAAAAGGAGGTGGGCAATACATATTAGTTAATTTGTACTGGAATACCATCCAGCAGCTAAATGCACCTGCCAATGGCACACTAGTTACTAGTGGAACAACCTATATGTTAATATTCTGACTTCTTATTTTTCAAACCAGCTATAAATGTAACGTTATACCCAACAACAACTATTACATTTTTAATTTTTACTGTATGAAGTGCATTTTTAGACATCAAATGTATGAAGAATTGTCAAATCATTTTTTAATGCATTCATTTTTGGGTGCCTGACTTGAGAAAACTTAAAGGGGCTAATTTGTTGAAAGAGCTTATAATCTGCCCTCCAAGAATCAGAACCCATTAAGACACCTTAAAGTGGACACAAAAATCAGTGGTCATTTCTAAAAATCTAGGCCCATTGCTGTGTTCTTTTCAGTGAGTACACCTACATGAGATGCCAACTGTGCGGTAACCTGATACGACTGCACAGTAGTATCATGTGGTAAACACCATGCTGAGACGTTACTGTGCAGTAGCATTATGGTACCGTGCAGTAGCATCACTTAAAAGGTGTTTGCTGGTGCTACTGCGCAGTAACTTTGTTTACTGCACATTTATTTTGTACTTGTATAGTGCAGCAGTGTCTTGTGAAGATGCGCCCAATATAAATGTATTCAGTCTGCTCACCTAAGAGTTACCATACCTCTGAATATTTGAAACAATTTTACAAAGATTATTTGTTTTAGAATCCAGTAGTGTTAGTGATGTTAGTACATCAGATACTTTTTATAATCATTTTCTACAATAAAGCAAAACTTCCTTTCTACCAATATGCTTGTCATTAAGGGTAATGGCAGACTGCATTAGAGTCAATAGAAAAATGGCTCCTAAAATGAAAACTCTGACTGTATCTTAGTAATGTTGATCTTCAATACATTTGCATCAATTTTGAAATTATTTCTTGATGTGAATAAGCATGTGCTTCTCCGGGTTTTTCTATAATTATGGCTTTTATAAATAAAAATTTCTCTGTCACAGTATCTTATTTACTCAAATTCAAGACACCTGGAAATTTAAGACAAACCCTCCCCTCAATAATTAGATTCTAGACATGGAAAATTATAACAAATTTATACATTTTACATGTCTAGAATCTGATTATTAGGGAGTTGTCTTAAAGTTGTCCTCCGTCCGCTGCAGTGAGAAAGCAGGGGCAGGAGGGCAGTGGTAGGGAAAGCAAGGGTGGGGAGGGGCAAGTGGCAAGGAGGCAAATAGTGTAGAGAGCGGGCAGAGGCCCCTTGCCTCCATGTGCCGTACTCCCCTGGTATCTGTGTCCCAGTGGCTGCCCCTCCACCACTTACACCCCTGTTTCTACCTCCCTGCCACTTTTACCTGGCACCCTGCCATTTCCCCAGCTCTATTTGACTTCCCTTTCATCACTGTCCCTGGCTGATATGAGCTGAAGGGGAATCCCAGAGCTGCTCCTGTACCACTTCTGCTCTGCATTGCAGGGCCCAGCTGTGTGGGGAGCCCAGGACAGCCAGGGACAACATCAGAGGCACACAGGTTCCTCTAGGGAGCAGACATGAGGTCCTGACTGAGCTAGTCTGCCTGCAGAGCTGCACCGTACAGCTCCCAGCTGGAGTGGTCTGACCAACTGATGCAGGCACAGGGGAGCCCCTGAGCTGTTCCTGAGCCATGCTGCAAAGAGAAACTATGGCTGTATGTAGGTTCATCCTTCCCTGCCTAGTTCTCCTTCCCTGCTCCCACTTTTTTCTCCACTGCCATCTGGGAGCAGGCTGGAAGGAAGAACCTTCACACCGCCACAGCTTCTCCCTGCAGTCAGGGGCAGCAGTGGCTCTGGAGCTTCCCCATGCCTGTGTCAGCTGGGAGCCGGACTGCTCTAGCTTGTGCTGTAGGAAATGTTTGTACAGGGAGCCTGGCTCATTGAGGGACAGCAATAGTGGTGCCCAGATTCCTCCTTCCAGCATCAGCTCCCTGCTGGTGAAGATAATGGGGTAAGGGGAGCTAAGTAGGGAGTACATGCTGGAAGGAGCAACCTGTGTGCTGCTGACACTGCCCCTGCCTGACCTTGGCCCCCTGGACCACTGGTCCACACAGCTCCCAGCTGTTCTAAGACAAGGCTTTATTTCCCCCATGTTTCATGGGGGAAAACCTCATCTTGGAACTGAATAAATATGATATTAGCATTTAAGATTTTACTTAAAATGATTTTTGTCACTGTAGACAGATGGGTAACTGGTAATATGGAGCCCTTTGCTCTATAATAGTGATGTAAACCAGTTAATATTTAAACAGCATAGTTTTTCGGATCAGTTAATAAAAATGCCAGATAAGAATTAGTTTCTAATTCATGGTACTTCCTCATCCAGTTATGAATGAGTTCATTTTTGCCACTATGCTGTCTACAAAAGTCTATCAAATTTAATATAAAACTATAGCTCCAATACAGCTTCTGGCTCCAGCATGAGCAGGATTACTGTTAGTCATTTAACAGTTCTGAAAAATATATGAAGCTAAATGGAAACTGGGCTTTATGAGAGATTGGACCACATTCTGCTGTAAGTTATACCTGTCTAAATTAGTAGTAATTAATAGATGGAGTTACATGGCCAGTTCTCATTGACTACCAATGAGAGCTTGCTATCCAGTTATTCCAAGCACCTTTGAAAATCCTAGCCAGATTGTGAATTTGGTGAGAGTTTGAGATCCAGTTTTCTGAATCACTCAGCACTCCCACTTTCCACCAAAATTCATGGGAATTAAAGAGATCAGCCCCTGCAAGCTATTAACTGGGGAACATGTTACACATGCTATAATGTCAAAGTGGTTTTGTTTTAGTTTGTTTAGATGCCTGTACCTTTTGCTAAAAAAACAATTAAAGCTTGAATAATAACAACAGTGCTTAAGCAGGCAGTACTTTTGTACTGGGCTGCCTTTTAGAGTATTTTTCAAATTGAATTACAAGCTAGTTCCACTGACATAATGTGTGTATATAAATGCAGCAAATATTATTGTAAAGTTATAATTAATTTAAAAATAAGTGCACCCATTAAATCTAGTTTATATAAAATGTCTAACCTAAACAGTCAAGGCTGTTCCCAAAATGACGAGATAATGCCCCAGATCCACAAAGGGACGGTTGCACAGTGATGCTCATCGTGGCCATGCTTACGTTGTAAGTACCCAGTTCTAGAACTGCAATTTACAATCCTGAGAACAGTGCCTAAGTTCCAAATGCAGTGACTGAGGAGCATTAGATGCCTAAAAATGGGATTCACAGTGTCCACCATGGTGAGTGGAGGGAGTGCAGGAGAAGGGGTGTCTAACCTCACCAATAAGAAATTGACTGAAGGAAGGGGTGTGGAAGGAGTAACTTGTGTGCCTATCCCTGGCTGACCCTGGTTCCTGGGATCACCAGTCTGCACAGTTTCCAGCTGGGGTGGTTTGATACTCCATTCTAAGACAAGGCTTTCTTCCAGACTGCCTTTCTTTCAGACTTCAGCATTTACCTTTAGCCTTGAATTAAGCACTTATGAGGGGTTGGTAGTCACGGTCCAGAACCACCTCCTGGACTTAGGCATCTAAGCTGTTCTTGTTGGCACAGACAATTGACATACTCTTTTCTTTTAAAATATGATGGCAGGAGGGGAAGGTGGAGACAGGCCCATCTTTTATGTAATACAGCAGTAGTTTGAACACTTGCTCAAGAAGTGAGAAAGTTCAGCTTGAGGCAGTTCTAACCCATACTCCCCCATATCCCAGAAGAGTCCCCTAATCAGAGATGGGGCATTCTCCATCCCTCCTGTTAAAGCTGGGCCATTGTGTAGAAAGGAGTGCAAGACTGGTAGGGCCAAAGGATGAGTAAACAAAGGATGAGACTTCCTCTAGGAAGGAGTGGTGCTGGATTCTGGTCCCTGCTTCCAGCACTGGTGTCACATTTTATCCAATGATTAAAGGGGCATATGTAGGTTGAGACAATTGATTGTAGGCTGTAGTCTTGTAAATTCTCATTTCTAAGGTCACCCACCAACAGTATCATCTAAAGTAATTTCTGTGCATCTAATTGAGGTATCCTAAAGGAATTAGACTACTTCTTTGATTGTTTTTCTTTTAGGGCCAAATACTGCTGTTACTGTGAATCACTAGTAATTCTACTCAAGTTGATGGAAATCCTTTGGATTTAGAAACCTTGTATCATCAATAGAACTTGAAACACTTCCAAAACATCTAGGTCTTACACCGCACTTTCCATTGACAGATCTTAAAGCACTTAGTAAAGGAGATCAGTATCATTATCCACACTTTGTATATTCTCTAACAGAGACCCAGAGAAGTTAAGTGATATTTGTCTGAGGTCCTTCATCAAGCCAAGTGCAGAACCAGAAACAGAGCCAAAATTTCAGTGGTAGGGCCTTGCCACCTGCTCAACGAAGCCCCTTTGAAAATCCCAATTTCTGGGCATAAGATTACAACTCAGCTGAAGTCATTGAAGGGTCTGAGTTTGCTCCTTTGTGTCCTGTCACAATAGGAAATAGCTGGTTGCATATCTTGGAGTTCAAAAGGGTAAAAAATACCAGCTTTTGCTTTATAAAAGATGCTGCTTTTCTTAGTAATTTCCCTTTGATTTTCACAGTAGGCAATTCTGTGTGGGAATGTTGGAAAGGAAGCCTTTAACATTTAAAAATGCAGGCTGCTGGTCTGATGGCCTGATTGAGATTAGTATCAGAGGAAGTAAACTGAAACAATGGCTTTATAATATTGTTTCCAGGTTGTCCACAGAACAGAACAGAACACAATATAATTGAAACTTTAGGCAAAGTAACATTTAATTATGATTATCTTAAAAATTTTAAGGTGTCTTCTAATTATGTTGCCATGGTATATTTTACTATCTTTCTGTCTAATCCAGTCATGGTAAAAGATGCTCTGACTGACTCTTCAAAACCAAAGTAGTCAAAAAGATTGAAGGCATTTATTTGCATTATCTGTCTTGAAGTTGTTAGAATATGCACTTTAGGGACTGGTGTTTTTTCCAACGCACAGACAACAGCAGAGTCTATTTAGTAGGCCATGTTAAAAATCAGCTGTTGGCAGTAGCCAACTGCATACTGTGACAACTTTCACAAGAAAAGCATCATGGGGATTACTGCTTTGCACATCCAGAACTCTAATTGACGTCAGGGAGCTGTGTCTGTCAGGGCTGCATGATGTGACCCATATTATGCTAGGCTCTTTAGCCCTGCTAATCAGGCAAAGAATATTTTGTCAGCTTTCCCTTTGCCCATTCAAGTGGTCAGACAGACACCTGGGAAACTTTTCTGTGTAGCAGTCCAGCAGAGGAAACTGTCTGGGAGTTGTTTCTGCGCAGAGACAGCAGAAGAAACAGTGAAGGGGCAGGGAAGCAGACAGGAAGTTGTTTCAGAGAAGGGAGGCTGCAAGGAAGCCAGTGTAAAGTTGTTTCAAGGGGGGGAGACAACGGAGCTGGAAAGCCCATGGGGAATGGAAGGGAAAAAATAGCTTTTCTGTATGGATTTAAGGACTAGCATACAGTGCTATACAGAGCACTGATTTGGTCATTGTTTACAACATTTAGACACCATGCACTTAATCTGAGACCAATGTAGCCTAGAATAGTGCTTTAAAAATAATGTGTGTGTTTGTTTATTAAATTTAGAAAATAACTCCCTGCATTGCAGTGTGTTGAATGTTTCATTGCCTGAACTTCTCTCTTTTGAGAAGTTGCACTGCAGTGTTCTGTCAGCCAATGGCCCAATCCTTGGAGGAGGGGAGTGAGTCCTGAATATCTGTAGTGCACATTGATTGCCTCAGGAACTGAAGGGTGCATAGCACCTTACAGGATCAGCCCCTAAATATGAATGGTTATGAATGCTTTGTATCAAATAATGATAAAATACATGTTTTTCTAAAAGTTCAAGTCTTTAAATGAGCCTTCAACATGTTGAAAGCATACAGCAGCACTTTTCTGATGTATCTGTACTGTGCTTCTCTGGTGTGCCTTCCTAATGCAGTTTGACAGAGAGAGTGAATGGATCCTTCTAAAGAACCCATACTCTTTTCCCATTCCAGCCCAGATGCCGTTTTTTTAAGGAAGGAGTAGTTATAGAATTTCAGCTGCTTAGCACTATATCTAACCCATATTTCAAATAACCTTCTGAATCCAAAGTAGGAGACCAAGCACTGAAAATTGAATTCAAGTTATGCCAATATAGACAACTACCAATAGACCACACGTATCCTTGATATTTCTTTGACTTTAAAATATAGCATATAAGCCAGTTACAAGGTGCCTGAAAGAGTATGGGCTTTTCCTGAAAATGGGAAAGGAGCTTTCTTACACCTGAACAGTTATTTCTTGAGCAAGAGTTTGATTTTGAGCATACAGATTTGTTCCAGAAGGTTGGATTGAAGGAAATGACATGCATCTACGGAAAAAGTGTTCTAAAACTTGGTAACAGTTCACATCCTGACAGCAAGAATAAATCAAAGCTTGTTTATAAGAACTATTTTTAGCTTAAAAGAAGTTTATTACAAACATTACAACAAGTATTTGCTGTAACAGCTCAAAAATGATTGATTATTTGCATTTTTCTCTGATCAAAGTAGAATTGATTGAAAAGATATAGCAGACTGACATTTGTCAGACTAAGGAATGTTGTCTCATGGGGCAGCATGATCCAGTGGAGAAGGCATTAGACTGGTACTGAGGGCACCCAGGTTCTGTTCCCAGGTATTCCACATATATGGTCCTTTATTTTAGGCAACATTTCTCTTCTCTGTGCTTCTCCACTCTCCCATTTTCCATCATCTTGTCTGTTTTAGATCGCAGACTCTTGGGAGCATGGATTCTCTCCCATGCATTGTCTTGCATTGAGTGGCTTCAGTCTTGTTTGGGCCTTTAAGTTTAGCCACAGTACAAATAGGCTTATATTAAATTCCAGTAAATTTAATGGGTAAAATGAAATTTTGACCTTTATTCCCAAATATTACTTAAGAAGATGCCATAACTACTAGGGCCATGTGAAGTTAGGGGGGCCAATTTGATTCAGAGGAGATTTGGCCAGATTCAGTGGCCAAATCTCTGAATCCAAATCAAATCGGAAGACCAATAAAAAGGTCCAAATCAATTCAAACCTCTCCAAATCTATTTGAAAAAGATTCAGAGAGATTCAGAGAGATTCAGATATCCAGGCAGTCCCCCCTCACCACCACAGGGAGCTGGACCCAGACTCCATGCTGGCAAGTAGGGGGTGGGGTAGGCGGGTGCTGGAGGAGGAGGTAGGGAACCATGGGGGGACCACTGCCAGGCCCCATTCCCTACTTGTTCCCCCAGCTCCCCTGAGCTCCTCACAACCCCCGCCCGCTCTCCTAGCCCTGTCAATGGCTGCCCTACCCTGCCCCAGTGTCCCAGCTCTTTAAAAACAAAATAAAAAAGCTCCACACTCACTGGCTGCTGCAGCGGCCATCAGGGTCTCTGGGGTCTTGTGGTAGAGCCCCTTGCACAATGGGGGGCAGCGGGGATCGCCCTCACCCCCACCCTGCCTGGCAGCAGCCAGTGAGTACAGGGCTTTAAAAAAAAGTGCTGGGACACTGGTGCTGGATGGGGCAGCTATTGGTGGGGCTGGGAGAGTGGGTAGGAGATAGGGGCTCATGGCAGAGCCCCCAGTGCAATGCAGGGCAGTGGGGATGCTGGGGCCGGATGGGGCAACCATTGATGAGGCTGGGAGAGCAGGTGGGGGATGGGGCTTGTTTGATTTGGAGACTTGGCGGTGGCCAAATCTCCAAATCAGATTCAGCCGAATCAATACAGGACACTGATTCAAATCACTGAATCGAATCACTGTCCCCCAAGTTGGCCGAATCCAAATCCAAAGCAAATACTAGCCACTTTGCACATGCCTAATAACTACTCCTCAACCATTATTAAAAGGGAAAGTGAAACAAAAATGTTTGGCATATCCTCTTTGTAGAATATTTCATTCTTGTTTAAAAAAAAATTAGTTTTTAAACACAAATTCAGTTAATCCTTTCTAAGACTTTGAGAAATCTGAACAGACCTTTCTAGGGCACTTGTGTCTTAGTAAGTGCTATTATGACTACTATAAATGTGAGTTAAAAAGTTATTCCATTTTACCTTTCTATTTTCATTTGCACCCAACTTTTAGGTGGGGATGTTACATTATACTGTGAAGCTGAACATTTTCATACTTAAATTCCAGTTCAGTCCAAAGGTAAATTGGCCAAGAATATTTAAAACAAAAACAAAAGAAGAGGATTTTCTCACAGATGCTTGCATTAAAAAATGGACTTTATCCATGTGTCTGCCAAACTGACCTTCCATAAAAGCATTTTGGATTTTTGTCATTGATTTCTAGCTGGTCTAAACATACAAGTTAAATCACTTTATCTAGAGTTAGTGGGCATTTGTACAAAATGCATGTGTCACAGCTCCGGGCACATTTGGTTCATGCAGTTGTCTGTGCTGAGAAAATGGCGGCAGTGCACTTTTGAACTAAAACACTTCAAAGGTAGTCGAAGCCTTGGATAAATACAAGAGTAGGCTCTGCAAGTTTTACATATCCTTGGAAACAACAGAATATATTAGCAGAGCACCTGTCCTGGGTGCAAATTTAGAGGGTGTTCTTGAATGGTGGCTCCCCCAGGGAACATGTGCCACAGGGGTTCATGCATCTAGTGTGTTAGGGGTTTTGCACTGAAACAACAGTAGCCTAAACCTGACACAGCAGTAGCAGCCCTGAGTCAGGATGCAGTATCCTTGGCAGCAAAAGCTACAGTTTGAGGTAAAACTCTCTCAGGACCCCCTCCTCCTTTCCTGCCCAGCATGCCCCCTCTTGCCCAGGGCACCTAAGTAACTAGTTATGCCTCTGACCTATGGAAGCCATTGACTACTGAAATTAAGACCATTTGGTTTCTTGAAGGGTTAGCCACTCTCTTGTACTCAGATAACTCTAAAAGCTTTAGACAATAAGGGCATGTCCCCACATCTAGAGGCATGCAGTTGCCGTGGCAAAAATAGCAGTGGCAGAAATTTGTGCTGCTGCTTTTTGTTGCTGTGCACTCCACCTGGAGTCCTGGGGGCCTCCTAAGGCGGCAGCAGTGCCAGTCTGGCCACTTGGAGCCTGGGCAGCAGGCAGAGTGTGGCTCTGGCCAACCAAGCTCCGTTCCTGGTAGCATATGCTGCTGCTGCATGTACCACACCACTTTTTTCAGTGGTGGGGTTTTTTTTGACACTGGGATTTCCAGTGCTTTGAAGCGCTACAAACCACATGTTCGTACTCGTCTGGACACGCCTTAAGGATCCAACTTAGAAAAGTTAATTATGTGCTTTATTGAGTTGGGGTCTCTGAAGTCTGATCCTGCAGCTCTTATATGAATATTCCAGTGCAGTCATTCTGTGTATGTGTGCATACACACACACACACACACACACACACACACACACACATATATGGAAAAGTAAACTTAATCAAGTAAGTGTTTGCCTTTTCCCTGTGGAGACACTGAGTGTTTGGGAATACAAAAGACTTTTGAATAGGCAGGCTCCCTGTGTTTGAATGGCATGATGTTTTGCTAATGCAAATTTAATGAGTTGGGAAAAAATGGAGAAGAGAGCCTGGGGTTAAAGCTGAAGAGTCAAAAAAGTTAGGTTTGCTGTAAACACGCACTGTGTGGTTTGTTTTGGGTTATGGCCATGGCTCCTGCTGGGTAAACTATTTACTTCCGGGACATTCTGTTAGCAAAAGAACACTACTTGGGAAACAGAGGCACTTGCCTTGTTTTTAACTGGGACTTACGGTCCAAGTGATTCAAATATATTACTGTTTATATTCTCTAGGGCAATACCATCCTTAGTGGAGCTCCAGTGAAGTCAGTGTACTTGTAGCAAAGAGAAATTAGCCCCACATATTCAATCTGAACCATTATGCACAAATGAAATGACCCTTGTGCATTACAACTAAATCCTGCCCTGTACAGGAGGGCTAGGGACAGACATTACACATAAACTGGGATAAGTGATCAGACCTGTAACAGAACAGACATTCAGTGCACATAAACCAGTTTGAAAATGCCTGAAACTGGTTTGAAATAAACCTGGTTCTATGTAGTATCAGACTTAACTTATCTGGGTCAAATTGGTTTATGCAGTGTCTTCCTAGACCCCTTGCTGGTTTAAGATAAACCAGACACCCGCAGCATCCTGGCATGCTCTCTGGGCTGGGTGGGGCTCTCTGCTCCACAGCAGGGCTGGCCCCTCCCCTGGCTCCAGCTCTGGCAGAGACTTGCAGGCACAGAGCATCTGCCTGGCTTCTTCCTGCTAAACAGGAATTATTCACCCCTCCCCTCTGCCTTATGCAACCACCTCAGCATAAGCTAGCAGACCACATGCTGGCTACAGTCCGTGCTGTGGGAGAAGACTAAGCCAGACAGGCTTTTTGGAGCTAATCAACAGGTAGCATAATTTCCTTCCTTGGACAACCTGTTTAAGAAGAGCTCCATTAGTTAGGGGTGATAAACATTCCCTGCTGGGCTGCTTAGGAGCAGGGGGGAGAATAACCAGAGCATCCTGTCTGGATGCCCACCCCACCTCAGATCAGCCCTGTGGAAGGGAGGGAGGGCTGCTGTAGTGCCTCCCAGCTTCTAACCTGAGCCACTGCAGGCATGTGCCTGCATTTCTGGAATGAAAAGGGAACGTCTATCAACCTCCAAATTGGTTCAAGTTTTGCAGGTTACACTAACCTGCAAAGATTGAATCAATTCCGGCTCAGGCTTTTCTGAACGTCTGTCCCTAGCCAAGGAGATGGAAAATGGATGGAGGATGACTCTTTGTGGATTCCCAAAGCATACAACAGCAGGGGCATAATAACTAATAAGCTCTCCAGTGAGCTCTAGGACTGGTCTTAACTACTTTTCTGCTGGGCATTTAGGATTCAGTGTTTAGGAACAACCGTGTATGGCCACTGTTATTTGTAATCCCAACTTTTTAGTCCCCCTTGGGCTATTCTATCCTGCTAGTCTCCTCTTATCTTAGCCAATTCCCAGTGCTCCCTATGCTTTACCCACTGCAAATGCAGAAGCTATAAATAGAATTTACCTTATATTCTTAAATAATTGATTAGATAAAAATAAATGTAATGTTTTATCTTGGTTTCTTCCTTGTTAACATATAAAAACAAGTATCTTGACACCTTATAAAATAAAAGCTGCTTTGTGATTCCAGAAGGTAACCAAAGTCAGTGTTTTTTATAGGGATGTGAAGTAGGGTGAGGAAGATGAATCCACCATCACTTTTATAAAGGGCAGCAGGAACTGGGGGCTGCGGAGGAGACTGTGAGAGTCCAACATTTCCTTTTACTAATAAGCTCAAAGTGTGCTCATTGACTGGAAAACAAACTTGGCACATTGAAGCTATAGCACTAAAAAAAATTAAGGAAATGATTGTTCAAGTGCTTGTCTGTATATAGGTCAGTGTTGGTGCCCAGTGCACTCAGATTTCGATTTTTTTTTTCAGTCGTCAGTGTCTGTTGGGAACTGCATCTGTGCCTTGATTATTCTTGTGCTCCCAGCCAATGGCAATAAAGGGCAAAATCGTAGAGCTGCCCCCCGAGATCCTCTTCAGTGCTTGCTCATGGCTATGAGCTGATGCTTGGGATTTTCTGCACATTGCATGGCTTCTTCATTGTTTAAACTATTTAGAAGTCCAAGCTTATTACTCAGTCCTTTGATAGATTTCCCCCCCTCCCTTCTTTTCTTCAATAAGCCTGCAATGTTGTAATTACCTACCAGGATGTAATTATTACCAAACATGATTATTTGGATTTGGATTCTGTACCAAAAAGTGCAAACATAATAACAGGATTTTGTCTCTGACTCCTGAAAATCAACTTGTGCCATATATCTATTCCCCACAAGGAGCCTGTAATGCTGCAAATACAGATTTCGGATCTCTACCTACTTTGGTTGCTATGAGGAGGTCCTCTTAGCTTCAACCATTTGATCCTTAAAGAATTACAAATTAAAATTGAGGACCATCCATTTGAAGGATAAAAACTTTTCAATACGAAAATGAAGCTTTACACTCTCTGAAGTACTCACACCCACAAGGAGATTTGTAAACGTTTTAACCATTCACCAACAAAACACTCCAAGCCTAATTGTTATATCCATTGTAAGTATGTTTCCTTCACAAAGAGTGCAAACTTACCTACATATAGGCAGCTGGCTAATTGTTGTAAAGTCATCTCAACTCAGAACCAAGTCTACTCAGCAGGCTTTCCATCTTTTCACCCTTTTATGGGATAGGTAGGGGAGGAAAATTCAACATTAACTCCCATTCATTAATGGTGTTTTAGGAAATTCTACCATGACAGTGACCTGTCTTTCCAGATAAATATTCCAAGATTGATTTGACCATTCAACCCACTTAAATACTCATATCAAGACATCAGTGAAGACTTGTCTCCAGTTTCTCAAAACTTCTGGTTTCTTGCACATACATAATTCAGACTTCCAGAGTTCACCTTTATTACAAGGGTGGTTGAAGACTCTACATATTAGTATGCCTCAATTAGATATGTCACTGTATGTTTTACCTGCAAATCCTGTCATAGTTAAGTTGATGGAAAAAGACACTCTGAAAGCCTACTGTTTTACTATTGCAACCAAAGTTATTGATGATAGGAGCCTCCATGCTGAGTTCAGCAGCCATTTAGACAACCTTTACAGACAAGGTATATGGACTCCCTGGAAATCTGACTTCACATACATGTTTTGGAGATAAGGGCTGTTAGTTGAAAGTGTCCTTCTCACTTCTGAAAGGTCTGTCAATTCAGATCTTATTTCATGACCTTCATCTTTGCTCACTACTATGCATCTGGTAAAATCGAGTTTCTGTATTGTCAAAGGACATGGGGAATGGTTGGAGTTGCCCCACGCTTTTGTCTCTGGTTGGTGGCTTAGGCACTTTCAGGGTGCAGGCACAGCCCTCACTGTACACAGGGAGAATATATATGAAAAAAGCATTGAGATGAGTCACAGTTACTGTAAGAGAAGAAAATGTTATTTCACCTGTACAAAAGATATCTTTACTTTCTTCCTAACGATGAAGAGTATATGCTGATGGTCTGCCTAATCACCTCCACCTCAGGAGAGTGAGAGTGGACTAGTGTTATAAAAATATCACTGTGGTATCAGAAAAGGCAGATTTTGCTTTTCTATTGGGTGTGATTTTTATACGTAGCAGAAAAATCATCATTATGAAAACTCATTATTTTGGCCCCTTTGCTTTTTATTTTAGTGTGTTCTGACATTGAGAATGAACTAGAGACAAACCAGCAGATGGACAACTTGTACTTGAAAGCTTTGGAGGGATTTATTGCTGTGGTGACACAAGATGGAGATATGATCTTCTTGTCAGAGAACATCAACAAATACATGGGCCTTACACAGGTAATCTGTTCCCTAACATGTTCTGGTAGCTGTCTTTGAAACCTAACTCCTAAATACTTGAAATGTGCTTAGTTGGTGTCACTGGAATAGGAACTGGAAGCCCGATGCTTCCTTTACTAAGGGTGTACATGCTAATTGTTAGGCTATAGGGTGATGCTCTTCCATTCTCTCTCCTCCACTCTTTGGCCAAATACCTATTTAAATGTTTCATATGAGGTAGAACATCACCAACAGCTATGCGTGAGGGAGATCCATGAAGAATATCTGTAGCTTAGCTAGAGAATTTACATGGAGAGTTGGTGATGCCCTCATATATACTGCAGCCACTGTTCCACGTATTTGGAGCTGCCAGATTTGTAGAGATCATTGGAATAATAATTTGTAGAGACTATCGGAGATGAGCAAACTCAGATCCTGCACCTTGAGCTGTGTTTGCCCTTGGCCTGTCTTTCCACATGTTTTGGAGAACCAGTTCTTCTCCTTCTGGTGTTAACAGGCAGATTCTGTCCCCTGTTATATGTCTGTCCCCTCACAAGTGATTTTTCCAGACAGGAGGAGACATCATCCAAGACAAAAGCAGGTATTCAAATGTACAGAATGTTAAAGGAACAATAAAATATCACCTTGTCCAGTCAAGATATGAGTTACTTGTCATTGTACCAGCTAAACTGAAGTAAACAACTCCATCTACAGAGGGTAGACTACCAATTAATTGCTGATAAAAAAGACTGGGCTGAAATTATTCACACCCTTACAATTACAGAGAGTTGCATTTAGCCGGTTGTATCTTCTGTTGGAGGCCTGTTGTCTCTGTTTCCAACATTTTAAAACTGAGAGTTCAGCTGCTGCAAATGGATTGAGCTCTGTGGTCTTGGTTGCTTTGTTGCCAAATGTCTAGGGTATAGTTCTAAGCCTAAATGTTATTTAATTTAGTCTTAGTACCTGCAGATTTTTTTGATTGTTTTTTTTTTGTTCTATACCTGTAGACACCAAGTGAAAATTTGAGGCCTATTATACTAATTTGTCTTTTTCTCTGTATGGAATGAATACGTGATCCAAAAGTTTTCTGAAATATTAAAATGTGTTTATATATAAACTGTTTCTCCTCACACTTTGCTAAATATTTTCGAACAGGTGGAATTAACTGGGCACAGCATTTTTGACTTCACTCACCCATGTGACCATGAGGAAATTCGAGAGAATCTGAGTCTGAAAACTGGTAACCAAAAAAAAAAAGTATTTTCATGTTTTGCTTTTTAAGTCAATAAATACAGTAACTGACAGGAAGGAGGTATTTGATAATATCCATGTCACTCATGAGCAAAGGGGAATTTTCATTCTTGGAATAGTTTTTAACAACAAGATTTTGAAAACAGTGAAAAGATTGGTTTCGTATGGCTGTGCTAAGAACCTGTTCTGGTTCTTTCGTGTCATCAGCTTAAGTTGAAGAATCTTCACATGAAATCACCATTTTTAAAGATTGTGTTACAAGTTAAAATGTATGGTTACAACAGACCTGGACACCTGCACTATTTTTGAAGTCCCATTTATACCATTGGGCCCCAGCTCTAGATATTATTCAGAATAGGTGAGGGTCTGCGCAGGAAGCAGTTAGTGGAATTGGGCCTCTTTTATGGGGCTTTAATTGGATGTACATCATTTGAAGGGAATTGTTTTCAGCAGTAGCTGACTCTTAAAGATGTGAGTACATAGGTGTTGTTATGGAAGGTTGCTGTTTGGCTAACAGTTTTAGAGAAGTCAAGCAATCTGATGTTACCTACAATTCCTTTGTGCTTAAAACACAAGAAGCAAGATGTTCCCCCAAAAAGAAACCTAACTTCCTCACAAGGTTTATTATCTTATTTTCTCATGGTAGGTCCAAGTTTTGGAAAGAAAAGCAAGGAGATGTCCACAGAGCGTGACTTCTTCATGAGGATGAAATGCACGGTTACTAACAGAGGCAGGACTGTAAACCTTAAATCTGCCACGTGGAAGGTACCTCATTTCAGCCCCATTAAGTTCCATGGGTAAAAGATTTTATGACTGTTTATCAAACATACATTTAAAACTAATTCCTTGCTTTAAAATAATTACTTGTTTCAGGTCTTGCACTGCACTGGACAAATTAAGGTGTATAACACTTGTCCGCCTCACAGCCTGTGTGGGTATAAGGAGCCCCTCCTCAATTGCCTTATAATAATGTGTGAGCCCATTCAGCACCCCTCAAACATTGATATTCCACTGGACAGCAAGACTTTCTTGAGTCGCCACAGCATGGATATGAAATTCACTTACTGTGATGACAGGTAAAGAGCCAATTACTGTTCCTGTCCTGGGAGGGTTCTGGTTTATCTTAACTAACATACTGGCTAACACACAGGATCTTTATTTTCAGAACCCTTTTCATAGTTGAGTAAGTTTATATTATTTCACTTGCACTAGAGTTATACTCTGTCCTTGCTTGGTCCCACAGTAGTAGGGCTGGAGGGCAACCAACAAGAGTTAATGATGCATCAAGTGGTTGCAGGTTTCTAACTGGAAAGGCACGGGCACATAGCACCAACTGAAGGTGACAGAAAAAGTTGAGATGGTAAAAATCCATGTTGATAAAAGGGGATAAGATTAAGGAGATGAGTCTAAGCATCTAGGCTATGGACAGACATTACACATAAACTGGTTTGTGATCAGAGACTGGTTTAAACCTGTAACAGAACAGATGTTCAGTGCAGATAAATCAGTTTGAAAATGCCTGAAACTGGTTTGAGATAAACCTGGTTGAATGTAGTATCAAACTGAACTGATTTGGGTCAAATTGGTCTATGCAATGTCTGTCCCAGACCCCTTGCTGGTTTAAGTTAAACCAGTCTCCCCCAGCATCGTGGCATGCTCTCTGGGCTGGGTGGGGTTCTTTGCTCCACAGCAGAGGCGGCCCCTCCCTTCTGCTCCCTGGATGGAGCTTGACAGAGACTGCAGGTGTCTGCCTGGCTTCCCCCTGCTTTTCCCCCCCTTCCCCACTCCCTGCTAAGCAGAGATTGCCCTGTCCATTCTGCCTTGGTAAGTAACAGACCACATGCTGGCTACGGTCCATGCTGTGGCAGACAGGACAAAGGCAAAATCAGCAGGTAGCTGGTAATGTCCCTCTGTTGTTTTCTTAATGGTGTGATAAACACTGAGTTATCAATTTCCTGCTAAGCTGGTCAGAAAAGGGGAGAGGCGAAACCCCTCCCTAATCAGAGTGTCTTGCCCAGGACTGGCCATGCCCCCCTCAGCTAGCACTATGGAAGAAATGGGAAAGCTACTCTCATGCCCCCCCCAGTTTCTAGTCTGAGCCACTGCAGGCATTTGCCTGCATTTCTGGGATGTCTCTCTGTTTTACAGACTGATTTAGCCAGCCAGGTTAAACTGACCTGCAAAGATTGAATCAATTCAGGCTCAGGCTTTTTGAATGTCTGTTCCTAATCCTTCAATGACTAAATCAGTGTAATAACTATTACCAAAGACTGGAAAAAGCATGCAATACACAGCAACACAGACATATTTCTGGGTGACTTAGATGCATCGCTGATGTGGTGCTGGAACCACAGTTGATGATGAGAAGGTGCAGGTGGGGAGAACAAGATTTTACTTGCATACTTAAAATAACTATAGGTATATATTTTGTTGAATATTGTAAACTTACTGGCAGAAGATGAGACAGCTCAGAGCATCACATTAGTCTTGATCATTTTAATAATTTTAATGTTAACATAAATCCAGGCTGTTGTTTTAAAAAATGGACACAGAGGTTTGTTTTGATGGCCCTTACTTATGTACAGTCCTATGCCTTGTGGTTACAAATGAAATACTGTTTTCTTATTTGCTTGGTCCAAAGAGGTTACCAAGCAAGCCAGCTATACATTACATATTCTCCAATGGAGAATTTTATTAGAATGTATTAGAATTCCTTAATGAGTTTGTTGAAGCCGTGACACAGGGATGTTCTTTCTGGCCAAGTGAAAGGCAGAGAATGTTTAATTAGTATATCTCGCATCCATTTAATGTTACAATATCTTATACCTAAACTTTCTTGGTGATTTGGACTTCATGTCACTGGAGCAAAAGTCTCACTTCAAACTTTCAGGTTTTAAGTCAATACTGCTACCCTCTGCGTATTATGATACCAGGTTATCCTTATATTTTAGGAATGTATCCATCTTGGTAGGTACAGATTGGAAGTGTGGTCCCTAACCCCACAAATGCTCATATGCCAACATGCAGCATAGGAGTCATCCCATAAAAATCAATGTGTTTGGCAATGGGACTCATTTTAAAGTGAATCACATGCATAAATTCCTATAGAAGCTTTAAACAGTTAATTTCCTTGATAGATTGAGGACTTTTAAAGAGTTGTGAATAAAGGTTTTATTACTTTAAATAATGCAGTGCGGCAGCCTAAGTTAGTCATCATGCATGAGAACCTTGTATGCAAGATTAGAAATATGACTGGCTACCTGGAACTGAGAGCATAGATGTCTTCAGAACCTAGAAGCAAACATAACATTGAAATCCATGTGTGGCTGAGCACCACATGCATGCATATTAAATGGTGGACATGTGAGAAGTTCTAAAGAGTGGGGTGGGCGGGCGGAGAACAGGATGGGATTCAACACTGACAAGTGCAAAGTGATGCACCTGGGGAGGAACAACTGGCACCATACCTACAGGCTGGGGAACTCCTTTCTTGTCAATACAGAGGCAGAAAAGGATCTTGGAGTCATCATTGACTCCAAGATGAACATAGGCCGGCAGTGTGGGGATGCAGTCAGGAAGGCCAACCGTACCTTGTCATTCATCCACAGATGCATCTTAGGCAGGTCCAAGGAGGTGATCCTCCCCCTCTATGCGGCACTGGTCAGGCCGCAGCTGGAGTACTGCGTCCAGTTCTGGGCGCCGCACTTCAAGAGCGATGTGGACAGCATCGAGAGGGTCCAGAGGAGGGCCACTGCATGATCGGGGGCAGCAGGGCAGGCCCTACGAGGAGAGGCTACGGGACCTGAACCTGTTCAGCCTCCACAAGAGAAGGCAGAGGGGGGATCTAGTGGCCTGTTACAAACTAGTTAGGAGGGGTCAGCAGGCATTGGGGGAGTCACTGTTCCCCCAATCACTGCCAGGAATGACCAGGAATAACGGTCACAAGCCAGCAGAAGGTAGATTCAGGCTAGATATCAGGAGGCGCTACTTCACAGTCAGGACGGCTAGGATCTGGAACCACCAACTTCCAAGAGAAGTGGTGCTGGCTCCTACCTTGGGGGTCTTTAAGACAAGGCTAGACAAACACCTTGTCGGGGTTGTCTGACCCCAGTACTCTTTCCTGCCATGGCAGGGGGTTGGACTAGATGATCTACTCAGGTCCCTTCTGACCCTAGAAACTATGAAACTATGAAATGACCTAATTTTTCAAAGCATTTTAAATTACCTTAAAATTTAATTTGTACATGAACCTGATTGTGTACACAAACACAATGCTCATGCACAGGAAAAGTCTTTGGGTTAAATTTAATCAAACATCTTTGAAAATTAGCCCTACAATGGATTTTGATGTGAAGACTCCAGTGTATTAACTAGACCTTTTAAAAATGTGATTTAAAACATAAAGTTGCAACAGCAGCATTAAAAATAAGATGTTGCTATCAGTGGTGTAGGAAGCTCATTGTGGGGAGTAGAGTTGCATTCTTCTCATTCCATTTGCCCTCGCTCCTGCAGATACACTGACTGGTGTGGCACTGCCTTAGCCCACTCCTGTCGCCAGGCTATAGAGCTTACCCTGATGTGGCAAAAAGTCCTGGTAGGGATATTCTAGCACCTCCTCATAGTCAGCACCCAGGACAGGTGCCCTCCTTGCCTATTTATGCTATTGCTTGCTACTGAAAATAAGGATCAGTGTGCCTCACAGCTACAAGGCCATAAACTCACTTCAGTTTCAGGCCTCTGGGGAAAGAGTCTTTGCTACGTTACGAAGCTGACTGTCTACCAGACTTATTTTGTAGGTGCTTAAAAATGAGACCAGGAGGAGTTAATGCTTGCCCTTTAATTTTTCACTGTCTTTAACACAGGCACAATTAACTCTGTGATTTGAAGGTTCAGCTCCTGCCTTACATATCAGGAGATGCTTTCCAGAAACAACTTTTGTTAAAGTGTCTTAATTGTATGAGCTGGTGCTCGTAGTGACATGCTACATCTTCTGGGTTGATTTTTCTGTAGAATATTTCAAGAGATACATGTTTCTCCAGCAAGGCTACACACATTTTAGAGGAGGGCTATGCTTGTGTGTGTTGTTCATCTTCTGTTGAGTTGACAATAGTTGTGAAATGTCTGCAAAGTCAAGGGAGAAGTGAGAAACCTCACACACAGAATGCATCAGTTTCTCTTCAGGAAATCCTTGGGGCTTGCTGTTCCTGTCTAGCAGTGGGTAAACTTTACTGAAAAGCTGACACATCGACAACCTAAAAAAGAAGAAAAAACAGTCAAGGATTCTGTCAGAAACTTCAGAACCTGGGGATACAGCACCAGAGAGAAAACACGCACAAGCCACGTCCAAATGAGTGCGGACGTGCAGTATGTGGCTCCGCAGACACACCTGCTGCGCCATATAATATGTATGCAGGCATTCCCTGTGCAGTTACCTTGCAGCGCGGGGGTGTCTTTTGACCCCAGGAGATCCATGCCAAAAAAAAAGAAGAGCAAAGCACGTGGCAGCAACATGCAGTACCTGAAACTTGAACCTGACCAGCCAGAGCAATGCTCCGGCTGCCGGCCATACTCTCAGCTGCAGGAGTGCTGCAGCTGCAGCTCCCTGAAGCCCCCAGGACTCCAGGTAAGGCTGCTGGGACCAGCACAGTTGCTGGCTTCAGCCTCCCCTACTCCACCCAGGGTAACCTGCTGCATGCCAGAGGGCATAGGTGATGTGTAGGGGGAGCACATGCCCTCCCTGAGAGAGCTACTGCCCCCTTGACAGTGAGCGCTCCAGTTGGTAGAGGGGCATGGAGAGCGCTTGTGCCCCACCCCCTGATTTTGGCTCCGCTGGTAGCACATCAGTGGTGGAAGTGCCAGCACTTCCGCTGCTGCCACTGTCCTGCTGGTGCGCTCAGCAGCCAGCCCCTGGGGGATCCTCCTCTGTCCCCCCAGGGTCGTGCCCTGCTGGTGCCCCCCCCAGACTCTGGAGGCACCAGTCGCCCATGCCAGAGGGTGCGTGGCATGGGTATTCCCTGGAGACAAGAAGGTGTGTTGCTGCTACCTGTCCCTGGTGAAACAAACGTTCTCACTCGTGTGAACAGTCACAAAGGGCAAGATCCAGAGAAGTATTTTAGGCACCTAAAATAGTAACTAGGTAGGTTTTGGGTACCTGAGTCTAAAAAAGAGAAGGTTTGACAAGCCTTATGTCAGTGGCCACCAAGGCTATTAGGCACCTAAATTCCTATGGTGCTTACATTTTGAACCACAGACCTTCCTAGCTACCTAAACTTAGCTGCTAAACCCAGGCATGGAAGCCTAGGTGCCTGTTTTCAGTGTATGCTCCACTGTGGTCCAGAAATAAGGTAGAGTGGTATCTAAACTCTGCCTCAGTCCCTGCTATTAACAACACCGCTTGGATGGGAGCACCTAAAGGTGCTTCTCTGGATATAGCTTAAGGAAGACAAATCCAGTCTGAAATGAAACTGGAAGAAGAGGCATATTCCAGTTGTAGTTTGAAAGATTGTTAAACCTACTGAGCCATTTCCAGATGAGGCAAAAGCCAGGTCTCCAGGGAAACTTTGTTGCTTGTCAGACTGGGGTTAATATTACTGAAGGAGTTTTTTTCCTGTGGGAAGGCTGTTGGAGGAGTTTAACAGACATTTAACAAATCAGTTGTTTTCTTGTTTTAGGGTACAGTACTACTAATCAGCTTTCTGTTAGGTGAGCTTACCTGTAAGAGAAACTGCAAGCCACAAGGAGCTCTGGCAGTACTATTGCTCAGAGTATTTGGAAGTGAAAGGATGACTTGATTTCAGTCCATAAAAACTTACGCATAAAAAAAAGATTTTTAATAGCAGGTGGCTATTTAGTTTAGCTGACAAGGTGGCCAGTGGTTGGAAGCTGAGGTCAGATAATTTTGAACGGGAGTAATGCAGTTTAACTGGGGTAGTAGCTAGCCATTAGGCCACTGTACATATCCTCTCTCGCAAAAGTATTTAAATCAAGGGTGGATGAATTTTGAAAGATATGTAAAGTTTTTAAAAATTTGATTAAATAATCAGAATATATAATCCTACAACCTGTGCTAGGCAGAAAGTCAGATTAACATAATGATTTGATGCTGCCTAAGAATCTCTGAATGTATGTTTTTTATTTGTAGTTTGGTTTGCAATGCCGTTTCTTGCAGCCCACTACTTATATTTTCAACTTGATAGAACTTTTCATAACCTTCTCCCAAGTATTTTGTCCCCTATCCTTTAACTGTAAGAAGTCACTGGAGTTTTAAATATCACTTGGAATTATAAGCCAAGGAAGGGAAATAGCCCGTTAAGAGTGATGAATATTAAAACCAGAATTTTTTTTAAGTGGAATGTGCATTTTTGTTGTTATTTTGGTGTTTTTTGAAAATGCCATGGTAGATGCGTTCTGGTAGTTTCTAAAGCAAAAATGTTTGTTCTTTGTCTAGTTTGTGCCTGAATAAAAGTGTCTAGTCAACTCATTTTTCAAGCACCAGCCACAGCTTCCAGGACACTAGAAATATCACAAACTATTGGTGGGGTGATGCAGCAGCATCTTTCTTTGCCACATGTTGATGGTTGGATCACAGTCTGATGATACCAGAGCATCACAAGACAACCAGCAGTGAGCCATATTATAGCAAGGTTTTTCTTGGAGTTTGAAATGAGATAACCATAAACTAAAGAAAAATTGGTCTTTTGAAGTACACTGAAGATGACGTTACATTTGGCTGTTATCCTCTTTGTGTGCATGCACTACAGCATCAGTTCTCAGTACCTCTTTCTCAAAAAGTGTACCATGATTGACTACTTAGCTGTTATGAAAATAGTCATAGGTTTTTTTCCATTTTAAATAGCACTTGGAGTTGTATCTAGGGATTTGTTTTTGACAGCTGAAGGCGGTGAAGAATGGTCTCCTTTTTCAATGGATAAGGGAAAACTTCTGTACAGATTATGGGTTTAGCCTTCTTAATAGCATTTGACATAATTAACTACAGGATGGTTCATCCTTCCTTTTAAATTTGACAGGGAATGTCTTGAAATGGTCTGATTTATTTTCTTGAGGACTATACCCGTAGGGTGCTAATGGGCAACCACTCCTGTGTCAACAGAACTTTGGAGTACCATCTGGTTCAGGCCTCTCTCCTGTCCAATTCAGTATCTACTTGCAGCTGATGGGATAAATACTGAGACATAATGGATTCAAATACCAATACTGGACAGACAGCAATCAACTATTTATTCTTCACATCATAAACACCACCACCACCACCATTGCCCAGCAGTCTCCGTATGTGGCAAGCAGAAACACATGGATGAGGATACAGTGGCTGAAGCTAACACCATGCAAGATGGAACTTACTCTGGTAGGCAGGCAGAAACACTTTGAAGTGCTTGTCACGTTATGATATCTGTTCTAGCTGAGGACATTTATCCACAGATTGTCAAGATAGCTTACACTATAGAAGTTCTCTTGGACCTCTCATTGACACTGGAATTTATCACATTTATCATAGCACTGGGCATAAAAAGCATTTTCTGTGGCTTGCTAGGAAACTGTGCCCCATCATTTTCAAGGATAACTTGGTCTTACATGTTCTGAATAACATGGCTGAATAATTGCAACCAATATGCCTTGGCTTGAGAGCATAAACCTTGAAGAAGCTGTCAATGGGCACTGAATTTGGCAACTTGCTTCCTTAGCAATACCTCTATCAAGCGCACATCACCATTGTATGCTGCTTGCTCCATAAGATCCCCATTGAATGCCAGGTTAAGCTTAAAGTCTTTATTTTTGAAGCATTCAACAAACTAGGTATGGGAAGCCTATAGAAACACCTCAACTACCCTATACAACAGTGCTAGAGAAGAATAATGGATGTTCTGGCTTAAGAGAGATGTATATATGCGCAGGAGACAAGGCTATCTTAGCAGACGCTTGTAACTGAAATTCAACCCTGGTGAAACTAAAAATAATTGCATGCCTCACCACTTTCGACAAAACTCACTCCTTTGGTCTTGGTTCCAATGGCAAAACAACCTTTGCCTATTAGCACCTAATATAAGGATAAGATAGCTAATAAACAAAACATTACGTAATTTACTGAAGTTTCAGGGCATGGAGCAGAAACTAGCTTGTTGACAAAAGTCATTTTGGTTTGTGTTAGTTTCCGCCCCTCCCCCGATGGTACAATGATGGCTGTTGCATAAAACCCCGTCCGTATACAATAGGATAGGTTGACATAAGATAAACTTGTCTCCTTGGAATGAGAAGGTATGATATGCCATCCTGCAAAGTCCTTTCAGAAAGATAAAATATACATATGTCTGTACAGTGAAAGAAAGAGAGAGAGATTGTGTGTGTTGGGGGCAGAAGTAGGAGGGAGGGGATGTGTGTCTGTTAGAAAAGTCTTGATAAGTTTCAGTAGCGTTATAGACACAAAAATGAAGGGTTGACTTGTAAACATGTGAAATTAAGATCCTGACTTTAAAATGTATTTGCTGAATACCTGATTGAACCATTTGTTTTTGGTAAGCTTAAATCCCCTCTTGCTCTATCAGTCATGGATAAGTGGTTTAGAGGAAGGATTATTTTAGCTACAGTGTGGAAGTACTGATCCGCTAGATGCTTTCATAATCCAAGGAACAATTTACTGCAGGTGTATAGCACATTTACACTGGGGCAGATTTTCAAGAGAGGGAAGTGGGAACATTATTAGTTCAACTAAAGTCAATATACATTAAAATTATTCTACTGCTTTGATGAAGGAAGTGATGCTCAGTAGACCCTTCTAAGTGGAGGTACTTGAAATATGGATAGATCAACATATCACAATGTAGATGTTCCTTGATAGTAAAGTCAAAATACAAATATGATATTGTTATCTGCATTTGGATCAAATTTTCATAAACCCATAAAATTATTTGCAAGAGGCAAAGTTTCCTGTGTGGGATATCTTTTTTATCGGATCAACTCCATAGTTGGGAGGGACATAAAGGAACTCTCAGGTACCACCGTAATCTTCAGTTCTCTGAGGAAAAAAACAGGCACAATCTGCCTCCCTACCATATAGCTAGTCTAATAAAAGACATCACCCACAAAAATTCTTGCCTCTTGCCTTTTTTCCTGAGGCATCATGGCTACAACATTACCCTAAAATTACTTTAGTTTTCCTGGCATATACATCACTACACCCATATTTTTAATGCTGGAAAGGGGACCACTAAGCCTGATGAGAGATTGTTTTGCCTTTTTAGAGTGGAGCAATTTTGGAGGAAAACTGTGATATAGCATCCTAGTTTAGGATAAAAGTCTTAGATTTTATTTATAATTCTGGCTTCCCAGGGGAAAAATTAACCTCAGATAATGTTAGTCCCAATGTGGATATTAATTGTTACACACACACACAACAGGTTTCATCATATCTGTTTGAAAGATAAGGCAAAAACCAGATGGCTTTATTCTGCTCTCAGTTATGGTGGTATAAATCAGAAGTAACTCTATTATGCAAGATAGTATTATATAAGGGTTTTTAATCAATTTGTCATAGGTCAATATAGTTAAGATGTTTTAAAATTTAGTTGGAAAACAAGTAAATGAAAGAGGCTTCTAAGTCATTATTAACTTCAAATTAATACATTTATTAATTAAATAAAATACTCTCATCATATGTTCAGCTTAATAAAGTATAGCATTTGTTTCAGCTCATCATATAGCTGCAAAACCAGTAGCAAAGGACACATATATCAAAAGGTCTAAAGCCCAGTCAAGCCTAGATGGTTTATTGAGCTGACATGCTTAAGGCACACCAGTTTCTATGGGAGTGGTGGCTAGTATCATGTCCAGTCAGCCCCCAACCTAATTGACTGGGTTCACTTTTGGAATTAGGGTAACAGGGATGGTGAAGGGCAGCCTTTGACACGAGCTTGGGACAATATTTGAGCTCACTGCAGTCCTGGGACATTTTTTAAATGTACTTTTACTATGTCCGGCATTTCCTTTATGAATAACATGGTAAATAAAGCTTAAACAAGGAGTATGATATTCCAGTGGAAGAGAAAACAGGTGCCAGAACAGAAACAAAATCACCAATATTCCATCTTGTACCTTAATCACAAAATAATTTATGCTGGCTGCGTGCCACTGCTAGTCCAAGATATTTTGACAATGACTAAAAATAGGAGGTCCAGCAGAAAGTAAAATAGCTCTCAAAACCACATTCAAACATCAGCAACAAGACAGATTCTGCCCTCAAGGCTTGTGTATCTTTCCCTAACGCCTTGAGAGATTCTGATATCAGTTACAGCAGAATAACAGAGTCCAGAAACTGCCCCAGTCCGTGTAGCTGCGAGAAAATTTAGCTCATAAAATGTAGAAGGCAGTCCAGCAAAATTAAAATTCCAGAAGAATACTTACGTTATGGAACAGAGATAAAGGGGAACATGGCTTTTCAATCACTCCCGTCTTCCTCAGATGGAATTACTGCTATCCCCTTAATTAGCAGCTATGTATTCTTTTGAGAATGTAATAGAAATGTTAATTGAAAACACAAAGCAAGTGTCCTAAACTACTCTAAAGCAAATTATGCTATTTTATCACTCCATCAGTTGAATGAGAAATGATGTTCTGCTCAGAGTTCAAACCCAAAGTGTAAGGCTATTATTCAGGACTCAGTTTTTACAATGATTGATTGGTCTCATTACGTATAAATATTTATATTCCTGTTCTATTTTTCTTCTCTGATCATATTTTCAGAAACATATTTCCTGCCTTACAATTGGCTGATTCACTACTGTACCATTTATGGTCATATACATGTTCATCTGGGACTCTGTGCAACTAGGAGATTCTTGTTAAAGCTATTCAGAGTTATCAAGAATGTCGCTCAAAAATCAATATGGAATTTCAGACATTTTGGATAGAGATGATATTTAACTGTTTTTCCTGCCTGCAATGTTCTTTCACAAAACACCAGTAAATTTAGAGTCATGAGATGTGTATGATGCAGCACTAGCAGGACGTTTGGCATTGCATGTGGCACATAATGCGGCATGGAATTGGCTAATCCGATTTCCCTTCCTGCAAGGACTGCAGTTTGTGGTGAGCTTTAAGTTCTTGCAAGTGATCAGATCCCAAAGTGTGTGAAATGGTTCTGGAACTTTAAATAAAATAAAGGTCACTTCCACGGTAGTTGTAGAAATACTGTTTCTGTGGTGTGCTGTAAATATAGTACTTCTTACAGGTATACTTGAAATGCTTCATGTAATTCTACTTCTTTTTGGTAGGGGAAAAACAGATTGTGCGTTTAAATCTTCTCTTTTTAATTAAGTACAGTCATGCTATACTGAACGATGTTTAAGGAGAAGTGAAATCAAGCTTCACAGTGTTAACAGATTAACAGATTAGTTAACAAGGGCACACAGATGATTTAGTCCATTTATAAGAAGTAGCTATTTTAAAACTTTAATCGTTGGATATTATTTCACTCTTACTTGGGCTCAGTTTAGAATTTCCTCTGTTCAGTATTATTTATTCCTCACAGCATCAGTGTAGTTCTGATGCTCAGCATCTTAGTAGCTTTGTTTTAATATAGTGTTTGTGCACTCTGCTGATTCTAGTAAAGGACTTTGGCACGCCCCTTGCCATAGACACAACCCTTAAATCCAAGATTATATTTGATCTAATTAAATCTGACATCCTCACAGGAGGATCATGCTACAAGAGGTAGTACTGTGCCATGGAATGACAGGAACAGTAATTTAATAATGAGGAAGTTGGGAACAGATTGAAAGAGGAGATAGGGGATTAAATCCACAGAATCAGCATGGAGGTTAAGAATGCCATATTTGAATTGCAAAGAAAACTTAAGTATTGTTATAGCACTGACGGTTTTTATCCTGGTTATCATGCCTTTACTCAGTTAAAAATAACATGTTTATCACTGAGGAACGGAGCTCACTATCTGTCCTTCAGGCTTTGGGGGGGGGGATTTTAAATTTTATTTATTTATTTGCTATTTCAGTTGATTTCTATCCCCTTCCATCCTAAATTTCCATTTATGGTTCATTCCAAAGTCCCTGAATTATAAAAACCTGCTTCTTGTCATGTGTTGCAGTCTTACCTGGAGTGTCTGTTGATTTTTCTGCCACTAACTAATCAGAAGGGCAACAGATCAAGATTTTAAAAGACTACTTACTCAATTTAGTGCTTTTAGCCAAATTTTGTAGCCAGTTATATTGGCACATCTCCACTGATTTGATTCTTTCTTTGTTTACAGAACTTACTTTCAGTGTTGCCAACTTTCACAATTTTCTTGGGATTCCTACAGTATTTTTTTTATTTTCAAAAGCTAGGGCTTCAAAAAAAATGACTACACAAGAAACTTATCTTTCACTAAAAAGAACAAGTATATTTCTAGTTGTTGTAGTTGACCTGAGCGTGAATCAAAAGGTTCAGAAAGCAGAAGGCAATTAGGAAAGCATCCAAAATGTATATTTTAAAGAGATCTCATGATTCTGAAGCCACTCCTATTACTTTTTAGCAGCTTTATCAAAGGTTTTCTAATGTCTGAAGTTGGTAATTTTGTATATGTTCATTTATTAAGGAAGTAAATAGAAAACTGAGTGTTTATCAAACTTGTGTTACTTTGTTATGTTTGAAGAAATGTTATTTACAACAAACAAAATCAATGCATTGGTGGCTACTTTAGCTTCAGAGCAGGATGAGTGGCTGATCCTGTCCCACCACTGATGTAAATCATGTAAATTATGCATAAAATGCTCTTTTGCAGCAAAGGGCACTTTAGGTTGCAAACTGTCTAGCCTAATCATGGTTCCTACGAAAACTGTGAAGCACCAGTTCTATGGGGTTCCCATAATGGAGAAAATCATTATCTCAATTAAACTAGTAGGGCTCTAGATTCCTCATATTGTAACCAGAATCTGGCACAGAGAGAAGTTGCTTGGGCAAGGTGAAGTAGCTGCAGGGGTGTGGGCTGTGTTTTTGTTTCTGAAGTCCGTGGCTCAACAGGTCAGCTATTAAGCCATATACAAGTGCGTACACTGTATATATTCTCCTATGTGGGGGAGGGAGGGCTACCATTAATATTAACTTGGCTTTTGCATCCATTTTAGTGGCATTGAACCATTTGAGCATTGAGAAAACAGTCAGGCTAGTCATAAGCCCTTCTAAGCATTTGTAAATTTTGTATACAAAACTCTGAGTTTGAGTCTTCACTGTGTTGCATTACTGTAAAGCTACTGTAGCTAATGGAAGTTGCCCTGGCATCTGCACTGTCCAGGTCATCTTTTCTGACCCACCCCATCCTGGGGTATATAGAATAGATTTGTTCAGATTAATGAAAATGGCATTTATGTGCTGGATGCTAGGAGAAACTGACCATTCATTTTAAGTCCGCATTTCCTGGGTTTGTATGGTGTAGTTCAACCTAGGGGTTAGCCGATTGTTTTTTTGTTGTTGTGTTAGTTTCCCAATTATAACCGCAGTGTGTTTAAAGAATAAAAATTGTCACCCAAGGGTATTATAGGTAACACACAAAAAAAATCCAGTAATAGCTTCTTAGGTGTGACACCTGTAGGTGTGACAACCTTACTGTTCAGTATAGGGTTTTCTCACTAACTGAAATCTATTTTAGGTTTCCTGAACATTTTTAATGTTCTCATGAAATTGTTGCATGCATTATACCTTGAATTTTAGAAAAGTTGTTCATTTAGAATAAAATTATATCCAGCAAATCATTATTATAATGTGCTTGCATACTTATTTTGAAGGCTTTTTTAATATTATTATTCATCTAAAAAAATTCTCCTAATTCCTTCTGTTTGTGTAAATCCTACTTAGTTTGTGGATTACTCATTACTCCCCCAAGTAACTCCCCAAGTGCTAAAATATTTCTGGAATTTTTGTTGAGAAATACCATGGCAGAAGCAGAGCAGCTGATTTTGTTTTTTAAATATTACTCTCTCACATTGGATTTGTTTACTTTGTATTTTGTTTAGCTAAATTAAATTCCAAAAGCAATGAGCTAATACACTGATGCATTTCAGTTTTAAAGCCAAAGCCATATGGATTATATGTAGGCAGAAAACGAAATGGACAAGCCAAATAAAGCTTTTTATTTCTTGCACATACCTATCTTTCCTTGAAGTGGGTGAGGTGTGCCAAGAGTGCAGGATCAGGGCCATCTTTAGCTGTAGATAACATTGTGAACTTGCAATCAGTGATTTTTCCAGTGACAACTAATATTAAGCTACTGAAGGAAAAAAAATTAATGTTTTAATGCCTGTGGTTTAGAATTAAAATAATTAAGACTTGTGTGGAAAAATAAGCATGGTAACAAGGGAGCATTATTAAGAATCCTGGATTGCTCCCATTATGTTCCAAAGGGAGTATGGCTTGTAATCTTTGACACCATGTTTGTGTCCGCTTGCCACAAAAGCTAGGGACAGACATTACACATAAACCAGTTTAAGTGATCAGAAACTGGTTTAAACCTGTAACAGAACAGATGTTTAGTGCACATAAACCAGTTT
>NW_017728943.1:53040113-53065677 GCF_001723895.1 Crocodylus porosus | reverse complement strand
ACGAGCCTATGAACTCCACTTCGTCAACCACCTGGATACTAAAAATCATGGACTGAATATTGACATTGGATTTATGACACATTATAACCTGCCTGACAGCTGACTTCCCAGGTACTTCTCCACTATACACCCCCTTCTCTCCCCCACACTCAGCCTGTCTCTCATCTATTGACTCCTCAATCTACATTTTCAACAACTGCCTGTCCTGTATGCAGACCAGACCAGCCTCTGGCTTCTTTACTTTTCATTCCATCCAGGAAGAGCACACACCAACTGCTGAAACTTCCTTAGCCTGATGAAGGGTTTTTGAACCTTTAATAATTTAAGGGTTGCTTGCTTAATAACTTTTTTTCCAACTATTTAAGTTGGTCTAATAAAAGATATCGGATTCACCCAAAGAACCTTGTCTGCCTATGTCCTTAGACCAACACGGCTACAACCTACACCCCTGGTACTTGCCAAAGACTTTAATAGCTGCATTTAATACATAGACCTGTGGAGTTGGGGAATGTCTAATAAACGTATCTTTTCCCTTAATCAAGAATTACTGAATTGATTGGATACCACCCAGAAGAACTGCTGGGCCGTTCAGCATATGAGTTTTATCATGCCCTGGACTCAGAGAGTATGACCAAAAGCCATCAGAACTGTAAGTCATGCTAACTTGAACCTTGATTAATTGCACATTGTTGCTGCTTTTTTATTCTGCATGTATTCTAATAGGATGAAACTCATCCCTGTACAGATAGCTAGCAAAAGATCTTTGCATCCCTTTAAACTATTTTGAAGCCTCCTGCTGGCCTTTGCATAGAGATGGATAGCACTGTCATTATTATGTTAATATCTTCATTTTTAGGGTATTTATTTGTAAGACATGGTCTTTGTTTCTCTAAATGAACACATGCCACAGGGTCCATCTGAGAAGCTGAAACACTGGGTATGAGCTGTGAAACAATAAGTAGGAATAAGTGGTCAAGTTGTGACATGGCAAGAAGTGAATAGTCTCATCTTTGACAAGTTATCTAATAGAACAGAAAAAGCCTATTATTCAGGTGTCTTCCTCAGTGTCTGTCTTGCTGTCCTTTATCTGTCACTTTTCTTCTCAACCAAAACAAGCAGGTAAGAGAAAATAGTTTTATTTAGATTAATTCCAATTAGGATAGATTGTGAAAATCGCCCCAGAGTACCTACTATAATGGGGTAATGAAGGAAGGCAATCAGTATTCAGATAATGCCTATTGGAATGCACATGATTAAGTTCTCCTTGCATATGTGGGTTCCAAGTCATTTCATCTCATAACTCTTTCATGTAAAATGCATTCCTAGAGCAGGGCTTACAGTCCAGATCTCCTCTTGCCCAGATGAACACCCTAAATCACATAGCAACAGTGCCATGTTCCTTCTCTTTGACCCAGTGAATCTTGCTGTTTTTACACAATAGTGTGACTGTAAAAGAAGGGAGAGCTAACAGTCAGGTGGCTAAAGCACTGTCTTGGGAGGTGAGAGACACATTCCAATTCCCTAAGGTCAGGAGGATCTAAAATCCAAATTATGGATCTGGCAACCAAATTATTAACTACAAGAGGTGCATGTAACACTCCATCCCCCATCCTTTTCCTGGTGCTGCTTTCCCATTTTGAAAAAGGAGTAACCCTAGCTCTGTTGCTGAATGACTGAACTTAGAAGTCCAGGAGCAGGTTTTGGGATGTGAATTCCAACCTAATTCTAACTCCTAGAAAGGAGCAAGATTTAAGACACATTCCTCTCTTTAGTGCTTCCTGGTGAGTAGTTGCAGCAGCTGCCTGCTCAGTGTGGAATCCACACAAACTAGTGTTCTGAGGTGTCTACTTCTCCCCTCCCACTTAACTCAGATTGGTGCATTTCATCCCAGAAGCCAAAGCATTGTGATGCTCAGCAATGTGATGCTTGAGTCCCTTTCTGGATCCAGCCCAAACAGACATTCACTACTATAACAATTTCACAGCAGTTCACAGGATCTGTCAAACTCAAGTATTAGAGAAACTGTCCAACGTACTACAACTGATGGCACCATATAGGGAAAAATTGACATAATGAGATTTTTCAAAGAGTATCACATATGTAATTTAACCACATGAATGCATTTTGGAAAACTAAATTCAATCCAAGTTAATTGTTTCCATGAGGAAATGCATACTAATGACCAGAAATACATACAGTTATAATCAAGCTATTACATAAGTCTTTCGGAGTTCTCTGTTGTAGGTAATAATTGCCACCTTTGCAATATAAAAATAACCTCTAGAATAAATTAACCACAACATTTCTTCTCTATCCTATGTGCACTTCAGATTTTCAAGCTTCCTTTCCCCTGTTTAAAGTGATCTTCAGCACTAGCTTCCAAAAACAAGGCAACAGACTAATATACAGTTTTTTGACAGTCTTACTGTGGGTTGGAATAAGAACTTCATAAGCATAGAATGAAGGTCTTCTGTGCGTCTCTCACATGCATTTCTGAGGAAAGGCTCAGCAATATTATGGTTGTTGTGGCATCCGCTAATAGATAATCACCATTTTTTGTGACCCTTTCAGAGTAGGTTTTAACTTGTAGCTGTGAGAACACATGAATTAACAACAGCAGGCAACTACATGACCATAAGCAGGGATTTACCTCAGCCCCAAAGCTAGAGGTGCTAAACCTTAACACTCCCAGTGAGATAAGAATCCAAATGTTTGGCAGGAAAAGCAGTCATCTGTGTTGCAGAGCATTGTTGGTATGAATCAATGTTTCCAGGAGCAGTTCAGTTTGTTCTCAGACAGCTCTCCATTAACTGACTTGGTGTTTGTTACAATCTAGTTTTCCCCAAAGCAATCTAGGCCTTTTATAGCAAGGAGCAATTAACGATATTGTCTCTGCTCAAGCAACCTGTGTATATTTGTCTAAGAGTCATCACAAGCAATCAGTGGGTATGCTGCATTAAGTCATTTTAAGTCCCATAGATCAACATACCAAAATAACAGCCATAGGCCAGTTATTTTTGAAACAAGGCCAGAAAGGAAATAAAATGAGCATTGGCAGCTTCTTTGTTTGGTAATGTGAGAGCGCGGGAAGGAGTCCATGTTTGTAATTAATTATTTAGGGCTCTGTTCAGTCAAACTTGGTCTGCAGAGGCTCCATTAACGTCTTTGGCTAGGCAGCCATGGAGCCTGTGCTTCTTGCCTTTGCAGCATTAGGTTTCTCTCATACACAGGGCCAGCACATGTCCCATAGAAACCCTCAAAATAGGACCTCAGCCTCCAAGTCCTTGCTGCTGGACATTGGTGCCAATTCAGAAATGCACTGAAATCAATTATATACTCAGAGGGGTGATCAACAGAAGTGGTGGTCAAGAAACAACATAGAGCTGCTCACAGCAGTGGGCATTATGTCAGTAACAAATGTTGGTAACAGATCAGGCCCTTTAATACCAAGACTCACCTCACAGCATCTGAAGATGTGTGAGGAGGTAGGGTGCAACCTACCTTTTTCTACTGGGGGAGGGGAGGCGGTAAATGCTCTAGACATGTAGATTAGTGCAACTCCACTGACCTCAATAGAGTGTCAGTTGAAATCATGAGAAAATTTGGTCTAGTAGACTCACTGTGAGACAAATTACTTCCTAGAACTTCTACCATGGCAGTAAGGCATATTGGCTAGGGAAAAATGTTATAGCTAAACCAGTTTAATCAGAAACCAGGTTAAACCTGTAACAGAACAGATGTTCAATGTACATAAACCAGTTTGAAAATGCTGAAACCGGTTTGAGATGAACCTGGTTGAATACAGTATCATACTTAACTGATTTAGGTCAAACCAGTTTATGTAATGTTTGTCTCAGACCCCTTGAATGGTTTAAGATAAACCAGACACCCCTAGCATCCAGACATGCTCTCTGAGCTGGGCGGGGCTCTCTGCTCCACAGCAGGGCTGGCTCCCCAGCCAGAGCTCTGGCAGAGACTTACACAGAGCATCTGCCTGGCTTTTCTCTGCTAAGCAGGGATTGTTCCCCCCTCCCCTCTGCCTTACACAGACACCTCAGCATTAGCTTGCAGACCACACACTGGCTATAGTCTGTGCTGTGAGAGACAACAGCCAGACAGGCTCTTTGGAGCTAATCAACAGGTAGTTTAATGTCCTTCCTTGGAAGAGCTGTTTAAGAAGACCTCCATTAGTTAATGGAGAGAGGCTTTGTTTTCTTAATGGGCTGATAAACACTGAGTTAGGGGTGATAAACATTCCCTGCTGGGCTGCTTAGGAGAGGGGAGAATAACCAGAGCATCCTGCTGGGGCCTGGTCTTGCCCCCACCTCAGATCAGCCCTGTAGAAGTGAAGGGACTGCTGCCCTAGCATCCCCCCCCATCCCCAGTTTCTAGCCTGAGCCACTGCAGGCATATGCGTGCATTTCTAAGATGTCAGTCCGGTTACAAACTGATTTAGCTTGCCAGGTTAGACTAACCTGCAAATATTGAATCAATTCAGGCTCAGGCTTTTTGAATGTCTGTCCCTAGCCATTATGGAGCACACAGAAGGAAGAAGAAGAATGGCACATATCAAACCAGGGATGATTAGCCATCAGAGCACCAATAAGTTTCTGGACTTGAGGCACCCCTCCATAACTTTTGTGAATTGAGCGGCACCCCATTTCAAAAACAAAATGATATATTATAGTGCTTACCTGCTTAAAGAGGGGCCAATTAACAGGGGGAGCAATTGGCAGGGAAACAGGAGGAGTGGCTGACAGAGAAGAACCTGCATTTATCTTGTTCATCTCCTCTTTCCCTGCGGCACCCTTCAAAGCTGTCATGGCATCCCAGAGTGCCACAGCACCCTGGTTGGGAATCACTGGTCTAGTTGAACAAAGAAACCATTTGAGAGCCTGAGCCAATATACAGAAGTTGTGTTCTGTGACTTCATACACCTTGAGTAACTAAACACTAATAGCATAATAGACTTAAAATGGATAGTATTAATTTGGAATTTTTTAAGTACAAAAGGTTCACACACTTCAAGTAATTTTACTTACTGAGAACACTCACAGCCATAGTAATCTCTGATTAACAAAATCCTTCCCAAAGCAGTTCAAAATGCAGAGGAAAATAATACTCCATACTAAATATATTAAATATTCATCTTTTATTTAGCCAAAATACTTAATCTAAAGTAAACATATTCTACACTACAATATATATATGTTGATTATGAATACATCAGTGTCAGCAATTTAGTGTTACAAGGAAAAATAATCAAGTTCAACAACAGGATTTCTTTTTCATAAGGTAATCTGCCATTGCACATAAAAGCCAAGTGAATGAGTGATAGGGAAGGAAAAATTTGAAGGTTGAGCAGACAGATAAAATGAGTCTTTCAGATAGACACACAACTGTTCCCTGAATGTATTGGTCAGTGAATAACACTCACCACACTTGTTGCAGATTCACAATAGTGTAATGCTGTTTTGAGATGAGGTAACAACCCTTTGCTGAAATAAACTATAGTACTGTTCAAATTCTTGGCTGCAAGTATAGCTTTTATACAGTATGAAAGCCTTAACTGGTTGTCATCAAATGCAAGGTTAGAATTTAATTTGGCAGTGGTTAGCATACCCAATCTTTACAAACTGTGTGAGGAAGAGATGAAAATCTTTGTTATACTACATAAATGTGCACAGAGGCTTCACTTCAGAGCTATACTTTCCAACTAAACAATTAATAGTCTATAACTGTTTCCATTTAGGGTCTGGTCCTGTTCCCATTAAATCCAGTAGGATCTTTGCCACTGATTTCAAAGGGAGCTGGATCTAGCCATCTGGGACATGTCAATAGGAAGCAATGAAAATGAACAAGCAATTAAAAGCAAAACAAAGTAACTGAGCATAAAGAGATATCTGTGGGTGACTAAATATGATGATATAATTCCTTCTTCCAATGCCATAAAGTGTAAAAATTCTGGTAATACACATATAAAATAGAAGTGTGTAAAACATTTTAACTTCCTAACAACTTGGAAGTCTGAGATTTAACATGCACAGGTCTCTGAAAGACAGCATTCACAAGTGCATTAGTAATTTATAGTGTTACTCCAAGAAAGGGGTTCTGCCATGCTTTGTTGTATCAGAACACAATGTGCTTTGAAAACAAAAATAAGATTAAGATAGTAAAAAGCTTTTCTGTAATGTAACAGGCGCCTTATTATGACTCTTACTGGTGAGCTGACGATTAGGAAACCACATAATTATGTTTCACAGCACAGCAGAACACAGTCACTAAAACACTGAAATAAAGGCCTTTTGATTTTGTTTCATACAACTATTTAATAAAAAATTATAATCTTGTATTTTATCTAAATAAAAAAGTCTAAGTTGAATAAAGGATGGTGAAATACATTTTGGAAAGAAACTTAAAAGAGAGGAGAATAAATAGTGTAGAAATTACCCTGATTTTTCCCCCACAAAATTAAAGTGGCCAACTCCATGGTTTATATGCAGTTAGAACTTCCGCTTATTTTAGTAGCTTCTGCAATGGTGCAGTATACAGGCAACATACCTGTGAAGAGATTGCAGAATTAAATGACTGTTCCGGTGGTCAAGTTACCATAAAGGGATGCTACTTGACCTAGTTCAATAGCAGGAGTGTTGTTCCAGTGAAAGAAACTTAAAGGGGAAATTTGCCAGAATGTTCATTAAGGGCTTGATTGTGTAAACTCCCACAGGAGAGCACTTAGCAGCACTGCTGGTTTCAGTGACTGATTTGGCTAAGCACTCATTTATTGCAAATATGAGTAACACACTCAGGCCCCAGTATTGCATTAAGATAGAAACAGCTGTCAATTAGGATAAAAACACCGTTTCACTTAAATGAGAGAGTGTGAGAGAGAGAGAGTTCATGTTAGCTTTTTTGAGGAAAAGAAGTTTGATATCAAAAAGAGCTTCCTAAAACCTTAGCTTCTCAGCTGTCAAGGACTCTACACTGAAACATCTTACATACCTCCAACTATATGTCTCATTTGGGATTTAATCTGTTAAACATGAAACTGTAAACCTGAACAACACCTTTGAGTAGTGTGCTGCCATGCAAAGATTAATTCGGTTTTCTGTAATTCCAGCTGTTGAATGAAAGTATTACATTGTCCTGTTAGTATTACTTGACTTTTATTCTTTGCTTGAAACTAGTAGGCAAAGAAGCACTATTATAGAGGAATAACAATTGTACAGTTCAAGCAGCCAGGAAAGCAGAATAGTTGAACTTTCCATTTTCTGTATGAAACAGAAAACCACCATTGATAATTCTTCACTATCTCACTTTAACTGCTTTTTAGAAAGTTTTTTTTGTCCTCCCCTCCCCCCAACTTCATGCTACTATAATGACACTGGTTTTAAAGCAACACCATATCATATGTTGTTTTCTTTGGGTGTGTCTACACATGCAGTTACAGTGCCTGAATAAACTGCGGAGCTTATTGCTCCCAGGTGTGCCATTTGAACATGTGCCTGGGAGCAATTAACTCTGGAGCAATAAGCTCCACAGTTTATTCAGCCACAACACACAAAGCCCAGGCGGAGCAGCCCTAGCTGGCAGTGGGCCCCAGGGGTCAACCTACCAGCTTCAAACTCAATATGATATGGAGGGGCTGGCATGGGGCATGAGGGAACTTCAGTGCAGGACAAGCCAGCAGGCAGTCCCTGCACTGAAGCACCCATACCCCAGCCAGCTGGGCAGCCCCTACTGCACATGTGCTACTGTGGAGCTTTTTACTCTGCAGTAGGATAGAACTGGTAAATATAGGTGCTATCCTACTGCAGAGCAGATTAGTTTACTTCAGCTTAATAGGGGCACATTTGTAGATGTTGAGACATTTACTGCATAGCTAATTAGCGAACCGCACAGTAAATGTCTCATGTACATGCACCCATTGATAACAAAACCCATCTGGAATATTGATGTCATATACTCATGATTCCAGGACACCAGGAAAGGAAAAATGTGCATTTAAGCCAAGATTTTCTTTTTTAAACGAGAATTTAAGATTAGGCTCCTATATTCAAAGCAATCTAAATAAAAATGGAAGTGGCAGATGGAAAGAGTGGAAAGCCACAATGTCAGGAGGATGGATTCTGGGTCTTTCACTTGTCAGATTCTTTCAGGATCACATGTAAAGCTGGTGTCCAGGGCCCCAGGGAGTCCTTGGGCTGAGATGGACAGTCAGCTGATTGTTGGCCCCAGCACCACTCGTTCAAGAATGAAGCCAGTTCGAGACTCCTGTGCAGTGCTGGTTCTGGGTCTGACAATTAGAGAGCTGTGCATATTAGAGACTGTAGTAAACATTAGTGTGCGACTGCTCAGAACATGTTCTAACTTTAATACTACAGAGATTTAACATGTACTAAGTATCCCATATGGCAAGGGCCATTTAGACATGTAGGACCTGCTGTTCACGTGTTCCCATTTTAGTGCTCACCATCTCCAAATATCAGATTTCAGGTGTCTCAAGGGATGACCCAGAATCCATGGCTGCTTTTGAAAAGCTTTCTGCATTTGTTCAAGGGAAAAAAAAAAATCAGACTTAAAATGGCTAACTCCATTGCTGTTGTTGTACATGACAAACTCAAAAGCAATTTTACTGGTTTAAAACTGTGTTGAATTAATATGTAACTTTCTTATAAATACTGCTACATTAGTTATGGGGTTTTTTCCTCCTTTGCCAGTGTGTGCAAAAGGTCAAGTAGTAACTGGCCAGTATCGTATGCTTGCAAAACATGGTGGATATGTATGGCTGGAGACCCAAGGAACTGTCATTTACAATTCCCGCAATCTACAGCCTCAGTGTATTGTCTGTGTCAACTATGTACTGAGGTAAGTTGCATTGAACCCACAGGCAAGAATTCTTCTGGATGATATCTTTTATTGGACCAACTGTAGACATGGCAAGCTTTCAGGAATCACAGTACCCTTCCTCAGAATCCATAGCTCTTGAGAACTTTTATGCTATCATGGCAGCTGGCTGAATTTTTGTAGGGACCAATTCTACAAAACAACATACAAATATCACTGACATTGGTTAAGAAACAGTGTGCCCATTCACATAAAATGTATTTAAATGTAGGCATCTAAGGCTTTTATTTTGTCAGTAGGACAGGATATAAATGTCCATGAAAAAAATTTTACTGTAAAAACAAGTCTGCCAATATTTGCTCTTTTGCTATTATTGTGCCAAAGGGGTTAAGACTAGCTTTTGTCCTCATTTCTCATCTCATTAGAAAGAAACAGTTTTCCTTAGCAAAATCAGGATTATAGAATAAGCTTTGCTTGGTAAAAAATCAAATATTGTAATGATAGACTAAGCCAAAAGCTGTAGTCTTTACTCATTTAAAACTACAATGGGTCACAACAACACTACTACCTAACTACAGAAGCTGTAAAACCAGAACAGTGTTTTTCCCCAGAAATGCAGAACAGTCCCCTCATTTCATATGACGTTAAGGGGGGCTGGCAGCTCTAGAACCATGCCTGGGTATCTCAGGTCAAATTTTGGGGCTTTACCCTTTGCCTTGTAACAATGTGTCTCTTTCTACACTGATTTTGTTTGATTGCAAAATGCCTAACTCATGTAATTACTTTGTTAGTGAAATTGAGAAGAATGATATTGTGTTCTCAATGGACCAGACAGAATCTCTTTTTAAACCGCACCTACTGACAATGAACGCTATTTTCGATAATGGGGTCCCACTGACCGAAAAGAGTGACTTCCTGTTCACCAAACTGAAGGAAGAACCAGAAGAACTTGCTCAGTTGGCACCAACCCCAGGCGATGCCATCATTTCTCTGGATTTTGGTTAGTATTGTACAGTCAATTGGGGCACAATAAAAATAGCCACATGGCACTTGCCAAAAAGAACAGGAAATACAATGGGTTGGATCCTGCTCCTTTTTGTGCTTAAATTGGGAATGACACGAATAGAGTCAGGGATTCATACTAGTCTAAAATTTCTAAGAGTAAAGTCAGAATCAGGCTTATTTGTTTTCCTTAATTCACACCAAAACCTTAAATATGTATAGCCTTGATATCCCTGCAGCAGGCAAAGAAAGCTGCAACTCTGTCATTGCAGAATTGCTACCCTGAAAGAAGTGTTAAACTTGTTAATGTCTCTGCAGGGCCACAAACATTTGAGGAAACCTCTACCTACAACAAGGCAGTTTTGACTCCAAACAAACAGTGGCCAGTGGAAGTGAAGAGTCATGCCTCCCAAAGTGAAAATTTGACCATACCATCATTTACAATGCCACAGGTTGCTCCTGGCAGCAGTACTCCAAGCGCAAGTAGCAACAGCAGCTGTTCCACGGTAACCAAAGCATTTAAACAAAGAGTTAAATATTTATCTTCAAGCTGCAGTGCAAATAAATACATAGAGTTGAATGTGTTTTACACTGCATTATATATAAATGTATAAAATAAGCCTGTTATTCATTAGGAAATGAATAAGGCACCTTTATATGCATACATCCTAGGATTATACTGTATACATCTTAAGAACAGTAGACGATATATTAAATGGGAGACAAAAATTTCACTTCGAATTCTTCCAGCCACCCTCACTAGTTTTCTGTCATTACAAACAGCTGCTAGAACATGATAATGCTAATAGTTGCTGCCAGCCTGTGTAAGTGTTGTTTTACATGGTTTAGCTACTATCAAAAACCCCAGAACATCACCACCTATCTTCTTTTGTACATTAGTTAAAAGCTGTAGCCCTTGTTCATGATTTCCAAACACAAATAGACCTATTAGTTTTGGTAGTTTGGGCTTTCAAAGCTAACAACATGGATTTCCTCTCCTTATGGAAAAAAAACCACAGGCTTCTGTGCTGGGTTTCACTGAATGTCTGATACCTTCCACCAGTTTGCTTGTCTAACACAACACCAGCTTCATTTACTCAAAACTAGCTGTACTGTGCAGTTCTGTGACAGGTGGTACTTAGTTTAATTAAAAGGCACAATTGCTCCCCAAAACTGGAAAGCACTAGTATAGCAGGCCATTATGAGGTGATGCCCCATTAACTCAGGCTGATAAAAACTGGAGCTGGAGCCTTAACAGAAAGACAGAACAGGAACCATGCTTAAATTTAGGTTTACATTCTGGGCCTTTCTACCCTGGGCACTTCCTATTCAAATTGTTGACTGCTTTTACTAGTTATTTACTGTAAATGTTTTCACCATTTCTTCATGAAGAAACAAATTTTCTGTTGGAGAAGGGTGTGTTTAGAGCTGCGAGAACACAACAGGCCCCAACTTGCTAGCTACCTGTTAGAGCCAACATTCATTTTTGTACAGCACTGTGCACCCTGCGACTCTACATTACGTCAAATGCATAGGTGACCTAACTTTTTCTCACAGGTTTCTTTCTTTATTCCTGTGCAGCCAAGCAGCCCAGGAGACTATTACAGTTCCTTAGATGAAGATCTTAAAATAGAAGTAATTGAGAAGCTCTTTGCCATGGACACAGAGTCAAAGAATCAGTGCAATTCCCAGGTGAGGGGACAATTATATTTTCTCCTGTAAGCTACAAAGCAATCCTGCACTACTCTGCAGTACCAGTGCCCAGTATGTCATAATACAGCCCTTAAGTGTCAGAACTGGTCAACAGCTCCCATTCCTTGAGAGGATCCCCTGAAGGTTGGTATAGTATTAAGATGCTTGGGGAAGGAGCAAAGAGGTTTGCAGAGCAAGTGAATCTCCTCTGAGACCATCTTGCAGCAATACTGAAGCAACAATTTAAACCTGTAGAGAGGTTATGTTGTAGAGGCTATAATAGTACCTTTTTCTCATCTATTTAACAAAATAGAACTGCAGTCAAGGACAGGGAATAAGACCAGATCATTCCTACTTGTCCACCTTAAGCTACCACTGGTAGAAGTGGAAAAATAACCTGTGAACTCATTTTGCTCTCTGTTGAAGAGATCCATTTGAACTGGCAGGTTAAACTGGTTACAAGGAAGATTTGCAAGGGCACCTCCACAAAAATATGCTTATGCACTTAGCTTCTGATTTGCTACATACAGTCCTCAGTTTGCAGGGGTGCTTACCTACATGACATGCAAACTGAGGATATGCATCAGAGCTTGCATATATAACATATGCAGGAGAGCACAGGTATGCGCACTCTTGAAACTATGGTTGAAAGCTAAGAGGCAAACATTTTCAGTCTTATTTTGCCTGTGCCTACACTGCTTGATTTAAAGAAAGCAAGCTAGTTCTTCCAAGTGCTGAATGTGTATTCAGATCAGATACACGATACATGCAGCAGAAGTAATAAAGATTTCCTGTGGCCCCAGGGCCAATGAGGAAGGTTTTTCAGAGAAAGTTGGGAATATAAGATCTGTTGCATCCTCCAGTAAGAAGAGTGTTCCACCTCCACATGTTACACCTCACTTCGTGACAAAATCAGAATTATTATTTAGGACACAGCTCTCTTGTCCTTTCTTTTTCCAGGTTCTTATGCAGTGAGACAGAAATGGAGGAATGTAATGAAAACTACTAGCATGTGAAATACTACTTCCCTCCATGCTCTAGTTGGTGGGTTTTGTGTGTGTGGCGTACAAAAACTCCCTCCAGAGCTGGGGGTGGGGGAGGATTATTAGCATTATTTAAAATGTACAAGACAAATTGAAGAAGTAGGCCTCATTCTGAAGAGACTGTAATCTAACTTTGGATATATAATTCAGCAGTGATAGAACCATATGGTAGCAAGGGTAGGGAAAGAGAGGTAGAAAGGGGAGAGAGAGATTACAAGGGTGGAAGATGTAATGTAATGCAGGGCTATCCAACTGGTGGCCTGCAGTGTTCATCTGGCACACTAGGGGTTAGCCTGTGGCCCTCAGGCTTTTGCTTGGCTGCCACTCCCCCTACTGCTCCTACCAGCAGGGCAGCATAGCAAGATGGGGCTCTGCACCTGTTTCCTGTGTGGCAGCTATGAGACGGCTCACACGGCCTGTATAGTCCCGGGGAGGCCCCCTGGACACATGCTGCATGGCCACGACTGGTGTGACATCCAGTAAAAAGCAAATGGTACAGAGTCTATTCAACATTCAAAATTCATTTTCTCAGATGATTTCAAGGGGATGCTTGTTCAGAACGCTGTCATGCTAACAGGTCTCTTTATGTTGATGATCGTCCAAATCCTCCCTGCAGCTGTGGCACAACTAAGGCTTAGATCAGGGAGTTTTCTGGTGGAACCAGTGGTGTGTTAGATGTGTGAGGCTGTTGGCATTTTCTGTAATGGTCTGGAAGGATGGGAAGCACGCTCTTATCCCCATCTCTAGCTTTACTTGTTTCTAGCCACGGTGGGTGAGAAGATGCATTTGGATGTAGTCGGCATGCTCCTGAAAATATAGAAATGAGAGTTAGTCTCTTTGCAAACTGTATTTCAGAAGTCTTGGAATTTTGTAGTACATTTTCTGCACTGCTATGTTTTGAATAATCTTTGTTTTTTATTAGTCAGTAATAACCTGAACTGAAATACATTTGAGAGCAATTTGAGTCTTAGCGGAGAAGTTATTCAAAACCCAGCAGATCAGCCCAAACTGGCATAATAAACTTACAAACCAACATTAGACTTTAGCAGGTATCATGTAGATAGGAGCACTGCAGGGGTGTGTGCAGCATTATGTTTTTATTCCTGCTGCCCACCTCTCATATGCCCTGCTACCTTACCTCCGGCAATATCAAGAAATGTGCAATTGATGAAAACAGATATTTCAGTAATGATATCTTTAAATGTGTCTGCCACTTTCACTTAAGTCAATGAACAATGATTCTTTAGTCTCACATTTACTGAAATTTCATCTTCCAGCTCATATTAACCACCACAAGTTTGTTATTAGCACTTTTATTTCCTGTTGACTTTTTTTTTTTTTTTTTTGTACAGACCGATTTCAATGAGCTTGATCTTGAAACCCTGGCTCCTTACATTCCCATGGATGGTGAAGATTTCCAGCTCAGCCCTATCTGCCAAGAAGAACACCCTCTCTCTGAAATTGCACAAAATACCCAGCAGAGTTTAAGTAGCATGAGTACCATCTTCCAGCCCCTTGCTTCTGCCGCACAGAATCAGTTCCTCTCGGAGAAATACAGCCAACAGGTGTCAAATAAAAACATCAACCCCAATCCTGGGCATCTGTCATCTGTGTTTTTCAACAACATGAATAAATCATCATTGCCACCATACCAGGCACGAGCCAACACCCCCCTGTCTTCTTTGGGTGGAAGGCCGAATACTCAATGGCCACCTGATCCGCCATTACAATATGTTCCTACTAAATGGAGACTAATGGATAAATACTCTGGATCCTTAGCCAGCTCTCCATCTGGGCCACCAATCCACTCTCCCCACACATCTGTACATAAGAAAAGGTAATTTCCTCCTAGTATGAAAATTATGAAATCTGTGCTTTATTGAGAGAAAAGAGCTCTTTGCTACAACCTTGAAAAATTGTAATTGCTCCCTCAACTGGAGCAATCTATTTCATTGGGTGACTGGAATAGTTGGGACCTAGTTCTGTTTCCCCTGGAGTGCCTGTTCCTTTGACTTTACTGGGAGCAGGACAGGGCCATTAGCTTTTTCATCTAGTTTTGTGATAGGTAAAGTCAGGAAAATTTACCTAATTCTGAAAAGTTCAAGGAGTGGGAGAAGGAGGATGATCTTGGGGATAGGGGCCTAACTTAGAACCTGTGCTCAGTTCCCTGCTCTTCCACAGACTTCCCTTGAAAAAAACTCTTTGCGAGTCGGATCCCACTGTGGGAAACAGGGATGATAGTGTTTCTTCCCCACTGGGGAACTGGGAGGATAAACATATTTAAAGACTAGGAGGTAAAGACTGTGAGGTAAGACGGGGGACCACATACTTACCATATATAGCTACAGAATAGCTTTTGTTCTAGATTTTCAATTCATTTCATTTACATTGATCACTATCCAACACACAACAGTGACTGGCGTAGCATAAGAATTGTGGTAGGCAAGCCAAGTTAGTCACAAATGGTAGTCTGCTTGTATTCATCAGTTCTGCCACTGACTTACTATTTTCCCATAAACAAGTTGCTTAACTCCTCATGCTTCAGGTTGCAACTATAAAATGGCAGGAAAAATGTTACCCATTTTTATAAGGTTCTTTGGGATCTTCATATGTCTCATATTCTGTTAATAATAGTCTTAGAAAAATTACCTATGCTGAACCTGTGATTCTGGTTTATACGAGCAACAATTTGCAAGATCAGGTACTGGTGAAAACACTGGGTTAACTGACCAAAAAAAAAAATCTGTGTTTGCACTGCAGTCTAACATGGGTCCCAAAGTACCTTCATTTTGCAACCAAACAAGACTTTTTGGTTACGGTTCATTTAAGGAGAAGTCTTTTCTTGCCAGGTCACTGGAGAGTTTTGGGCAACGGGGCATAGATATAAATCCAGCAAGAATTGCTCTGTCCAATAGTTTGAAACTGAAGCGACAACTGGATTACGAAGAACAAGCATTTCAGCACCTGACTGGGGTAATCTATTAATTCACACATTTCACATTATAGCCATTGAAAAGATTTTTCATTTTGATTATTTATCTCTGTTTCTGGTTCCTTTTTTAAAAAATAAATTTTAGGCGGATGCATCAGCCATTAATGCATCTCAATTAATGTGGAAAAGAATGAAAATGCTGAAAGGGGAAAATTGTTCATTGGTTGCAGAAAAAAAGTCCCTCAGCACAAGTGTCCTTAATGGTAAGACAAGAAACTAATTTCATATTGTTTGTCCTACAGTTATATCTAGAAACGAGTTTAACAGAAACAAAGACTATGCATGCAGGGGTTATCATAGTGTCACTTTTGTACCAGAAGCATCAGAACTACAATAAGCCAGACTGTAAAACACACTTTCATTAAGAGGCCACTAATGGCACTACCAAATTAGCAGTGTTGCTAATGGTATTGTCCTGTAAAAGGAAAGTTATTATGCTTGGATTTCTTTTTCAAGAGATGTCAGAGGAAGTGATTTCACACAATAGCATAGATGTTGACCTAAATCCTGTTTTAATTTACTCACCTGAATGTAGTTTGTGATTCAGTCCTAGGCATGTGAGCTTCATGCACCCACTTAGCGTACTGCCAAGTATGGCTGTGCTCTGGCCAGTTAGGTATGTGGTAACGTATGATGGTGCAAGTATGGACATGAGACCAGTTTAAGTCCCAAAATTTTAATCAGGCAAACTTATGGCTAGTAGGTGTGAGGAGGAGGAAGCGGAGCACCTAAGGGCACTTATCCAAGGACCGGGAGACATAGGCTCCAGGTTGTTCTCAGAGAGAGAATATGAACCTTTATCTTCTGCTTCCCAGCACAAGCCTCAAACTACCAGGAGTGTGCTGATGTGCCCATACCAGACCAGCCCTGCATGCTAGATCCGGGGCCAGTCAGGTATGACTCACAGACTGGCTGTGAGCGCTGGATCCAGCACACAGGGCCTGTCACAACCACAAGCAGCATGTGCTACAAACTGGACTTGCGTGCTGGTTGCAGCATGCGTTCCAGACTGGCCCGTATACCATGGGCCACCTGCAGGTTTGGGGCCAATGCATGTTGCATGAGGTGTGCAGACCCTGGCCTGGCCCTCAGGTGTTGCTTGCAGTGCAAGCTGGCTGATAGTGTTGCACTGCAAGCAACACCCAAGGGCCAGGCTAGGGCCTGCACTAGGTCTGGTTCACAGGGCTGGTCTGTGGGCTTGATCCAGCCTGCAGACTGGTCCCATGCCCCAGGCCCAGATGAGTTTAACATGCCTGCCTTAGACTATTAAGCTAAAGCATGTGAGGGCCTTCTTTTCTTTTCCCTACTGGCAGGTATGCACACTCTTTACATCTCTGGATTTCTGGTATTTGCAAGGATTTCTATCAAAATTGTATTTCCATTTTTAAAAAGCTGACAGATCTAGTTTGTAACTATGAATTCTCGCTGTCCTACATAGCTCACTCCTTTAAAAAACAGCTTAAAGCATTAGGGCCAATTCCTCCATTGTCCTGCAATTTGTAGGGCAAAAATCAGTGCAAATCTCTCCCATTCCGATTTGATTAGGCTTTGAACATTTTGTTTTGATGCATATGACAGTGCAAGGGTTAGGGTAGAGAACTGGGCCCTAAGCACTGTGAAATTCACAAGCTGAAAAAAGAGAACTATCTTATTTTTCTACAATCACTTTGGGCTGGGTTCAGTTAGTGAGGCAAGAGCCATCACTAGCAAGACTGAGACTTAACAGCTTGCTTTGCATTTCACTTGTAATAATAGAAGGTAAAAAATTATTTTGAACAGAAGTGTAACAGGTATTAAAAGGACAACATTTTTAAGTATTATATTTTGGAATCAGATATTTCCGTTTTTCTCCTCTTCATTTAGAAGTCACAAATGGCATTATCTGTGATACACAACCCAGAGATTATATTACCACCAGTTAGGTCAGGAGTGTTTGATCAGTCCATAGTTCTGAAGAAAGAACATTCAAGCACTATTGCGGGATCAAAGTAAAGTGGTTATCCACACCTACTGTTTGTTTCTGGATTGCCTTTTATTAAGAAGAAAGAAATAATCTAATTTGTTCCATGGAGAGGAATAATTCAATGAGTACATTAATCCCTCAAATGAAAAAGGAGGTTATAAAATTAGCCTCCTGGTCTTCAGCTTTTTCACAAAATGACTCTGTGCAGTTACATAACCTTTGTTTCAGTGGGGGGGCTGGGACTGAATAAACAGTGTGCCCTGGCACAAACCGTGTGATAAAATTTGCTAGGGAGACATTTGTTACAGTAGTGAAGACCTCTGGTACACTCATTCCCTGCACCTGTGCTCCCAGAAGACCTGGTGGCATAGCAGGTCACAGTGATAGTTTTTCTCTCCTTTTTAAACGCACACACAAACACAAGTAATTGCTTTTGTCTCCCCCCATTTCAGATGAGTTTATTTGCAACCCACAAAGAAGTCTGAGCCAACCAATGAATCAACAACTGCAGCAGCAAACGCTCTGTGGAAGTCCTGGTGTGGATCAGAAATCAGCATTTTCCCCTCAGTATTACAATTCTCCTTATCAGGACTTTAATGTGCTACAGTCTCGTAAAATGTCAGGTAAGGACTACCAATAACCAATAAGAAAGTTGATCTAGGGTTCAATACCAGCTGGAAGACAGAAGGCTTACTGGAGGGAGATAGAAAACAGGCTTAAAACCTGGATGTTAATTTTATTAAATATAATGATTAGAGGTTTCTTGGGTAAAAAAAACCAAATTATTGTAAAACTAAAAATTTTAGATGCATTGGTAATAATTGGATAAAAATCTCAGATTTCAACTGAAAAAAACTGAAAGTCATTCTGTGAATGGCATCTTGTGTATTATGGAGTTTTTTCCTTGTAACTGAAAATGTGAAAAAGCACTAATATATTACAGAACTGAATCACAGTTTAGCAGATTGAAGTTTGACTTAATTTTATGATTTTTTTTTTTAAATGGAGCATGTTACATGAGAGTTATATAGATGCAGTAGGTGTTAATTGTAATCTGTGGTTTGCTATAGATGATAGTGTCTTGAGGGAGCTCATTCTAGCTCAAAACAGGAAATCTACATGAGGAGCAAAAGAAAACATGAAGTTTCATATCTAGCCAAAATCTCAACATATGAGATGTTCTTATCATTTTATATCATTTGTTCTTTGTTCTACATAACTGACCTGGAGGATGACAGTTGTTTTCAGTTCTCTTAACAGAACATACAACATCATTAAATGGGAAAAACCACTTCATCTTCTAACTTTAGCCATGTGCAGGAATCAGCCATAAAGTTACACTATTTTTCTTCTAATTTTTTTTTTCAGGTCTAAGTCGTCTGCTTGGGCCATCTTTCGAACCATATTTGTTGCCTGAACTGACCAGATATGACTGTGAGGTTAATGTCCCTGTTTTGGGCAGTTCCACACTTCTGCAGGGAAGCGAGTTGCTAAGAGCTCTTGACCAGGCGACCTGAGCAATCCTGTGATATTCCTTGGCCTATACTGTTCAAAACAGCCTCAGTTTTTAAATATATTTTTACAAGTAGACAATTTCTAATACCAATACACTTTTTGCAAGATTTTACTTTAGATACTGAACTTGCCCATGTTACCAAATAGCGGCCCCTTTTGAAGTTACTCATTTTATTATTCATATTAAAAAAAATATAAAATCTACTGTATTTTTCTCTATTTCAATAAAAATGTTCTTTAGATAGACTGATTTTTCCCTACCTCTTCTCTCCCCCCCACTGCTTGTAATTTATATTCTCTGAAATTTTTTCTTCAGCATTCATGCTAATAAAATCTGTGGTGTAAATGCCTTGCCATGCAATCCTTTGGCTGCAGTACTGCATAGATTTATTTTTATTGCCAAAGAAACAAACAAAACAAAAATCTGATTTTATACCACAGCTTCTGTTGGACCTGGTAAATTGAAATCCTGTGTGCCCCTCTGCATGTCCTCCCCTCTGGTTTCCAGCACTAAACACAGTGTATCATTAACATCTGTGAAAAAAAATTAAAGATAAAAGCCACCACTCTGCCTCCCTCCCATTCTTGTCTGCTTCCCCCGCCCCCCGGCCTTATTTGATATTATCTGTTGAAAGCAATGTGAAGGGTGAACTGCAATGTTTGTGGATATCTGTGAAGCCGTGTGTATAGGCCGGATCTTCGGCTGGTGTAAGCTGACCTAGATCTATTGATGTCAAGGGCGTCAGTGACTTACCCTGGTAGATGATCTGGAACTGGATCTTCCTTGGTTTTGGTTTTATAATTTCTTTTGTTTTTACACAAAACATAACTGATTTTTTAAAATGTTTATCTGGGTTAAATGTTTATCATATATTGGTACTTTTGTTATATCTCAGCCATAGAACCAGAACCAGAATTACTTCTTAAAAGTTGTTTTTGCTAGAATTTGGTAGCGTTTGTTATGGTGTTGCTGATATTGCAGGAATCTGTCCAAAGGCTGATACTAACACTGCCAATTATCAATCAAGTTGTCTTTTTTGTATTATACATGCTAAGTAGCAACATAATCCTCAATAATGAAGTCATTAAAATTGGAAGTTGAAATAGTATTTCCCGTTGCCTCCTTATAAAAGGGGTGGGAGTCAGAGGGCTGGCTGAAAATTTAGCTTGCCTTCTACTGTTAATAGCCTTTCAAGTGCACATAATCTTACAGCATGATGTTACAAAATAGATGCACATCTTCAGAACCCCTATTCAAAACTTCTGTTGCCATGAATTGAAAAGGGTGAGGATGTGGTTTTGGTCCTATAGATCCTTGTGCTGAAACAATATCCTTGCAGAGCCATAATAGTCTCATAAAACATGAAAGTGAATGGAACAGGTTTTAGAATATTCACAAGCCTAGCTGTTTAGTGGACAACCAAGAGTGGAAGGGCAAGGATCAAACCCACTACAACAACAATGTGAAGAGACCATCAGAGCAAACCATGTTTTTCTTGCCGCAGGGCTAACAAAGCTTTTTCTCCTTGAAGAATTACTGTAGCTTCTCCGAAGGAACTGGAGCAATTACAAATTACACTAGGTAAAAATCTAGCCCCAAATCAAAGTTATTTCTATTCAACCTGCCAACTCTGCTATAGCTTGTATCATACAGAAGCCCTCTGTATATTTGCAGATAGGGTGCACTGGATTAATTGAGCACTTCAGAATGTCTTGTATTTAAATGATACTTATAAGGTATTCTATACACTAAGGTTGCATACAGACATTTGGGGAGGTTAGATCAAGTTAAAATAGCCACCCGATTTAAGGTGATTTGGGATGGGGGGGTAGTGGAGGGGAGGGGGATTGGGAGGGATAAGCAGGCTTCTGGAGGGGAAAAAATCAGGGGTCTGTGAGGGTATCGGGGGGGGGGGGGTCAGGCAGCATCTGTGGGGTCCAGGAGGGTTTGGTGGGATCAGGGAGGCTTTCAGGGGAGCTTGTGGGGGAGGTCAGGCACTCCTTTCCCCCATTCTCTGGGATCAAAAGCCACACCCCCAGACAAACAATCCCTGGGGTGAACCTACCCTCAACATCCCTTCCACTCCTCCCCTCACCAGGACTTACTTCCTCAGCTCCCAGCATCAATGAATGCTGATGAAACCAGCACCAGGACTGGTTTGCAGGATGGGTGGTAGGGAAATAGCTGGTCCTTGGTGGGGGGGAGGGGTTGTCCATCTGGGGATGGGGTGCTAACAATAGCCTGGTGTCAGGAAGGGAGTAGGACAAGTACAGCCCAGGGGCTGGGGCCAGGATATGTTGATCTAAAAATGGCTAACCCAATTGAAGTTAGATGTACCTCAGAGGCAGTGTTAACTTAGATTGGGTCGGCCATTTTTAGACCACTTTAACTGTGCTGAACTTCTGTACAGTTCAAACTTAGATCAACCTAACTTATGTAAGGTCTGCACCCAGGTAAACTAAGATCAGGCAGCCATTTCTAATGTAATCTAACCTCCCGAAATGTCTTCACGCAACCTAAAAGGAAACCGAAAGTCTTTTCTGTCATTGGTACATTATTAAAAAGTTACTGGGGTCTCCATCCATTACTGAGCCTTTAAGGACTGCTTACCAAAATAAAGTTACTTTTAAAAATAATCTATAGCAAAAGAAAAAGTACATACATTAAAAACATCTTGTGATACATAGCAAAGCAACATTGACAAATCTGCAATGTAATGACTTGAGGGATTAATGACACTTAAATACTGCTCTTATTTTCTGCTTGTGTAGTTTCAGCATTAAAGAATGTTATACCCTAACAGTTTACTAAAACACTCTGCAAAATATTCCCTGCTTAATATTAACCATACCTATCATCATAATTATTTCATGATCTATATTGCTGAATTCTTATTGACAATATTATAACTGTATGGGAACTTTAACTTGATAAGGAAATGTAATTCGACACTGATACCTTATTAAAGTATACTGATCCGAAATTCCTTGTGACTCTTGTTTGCTATGAATTTGTCATTTGTTGTATCATTGTAAAACAAAGTATTTATTAAATTATTTATAGAAAATAAAGGTTTGCATTGATCTTTAAAAGCATGCAAAGGGAACAAAAATATGCATATATATTCATATTTGAAAACTAGAAGAGAAGACAAGGGTGGTATAATTAACAAAGGTGTATCATCAACTTCTTTGACCTATTTCTCAAGTTCAGCAGGCTGAAAATTTAGCTTGCCTTCTGCCTTTCAAGTGCACATAATCTTACAGCATGATATTACAAAATAGATGCACATCTTCAGAACCCCTGTTAAAAACTTCTGTTGCCATGAATTGAAAAGGGTGAGGATGTGGTTTTGGTTCAGTAAGTCAGCAGGGTCCAAACCAGACCCTCATCCTATAAGGAGTTAGAAATAAATCTTCCTGTAGGTAAAAGAGATTAATTTATTCTGAAACGGTGCTTTACTTCAATGTCAATAGACTTTGGTTTAAATGGTGATCATGTGATAGGGCCCATAGGAGAAATAATTATCTTAACTGAAGAACTACCAGTCATTACAATTCAATTCATATTTCCCTTTGACTTGTAATGGCCAGAAATGATATAGTTTCATAGTTGGTAGGGTCAGAAGGGACCTGAGCAGATCATCAAGTATGACCCCCTGCCATGGGTAAGAAAGAAAGTTGGGGTCAAACAACCCTGGCTAGGTGATTGTTTAGCCTCCTTTTGAAGACCCCCAGGGTAGGAGTGAGCACCACTTCCCTTGGAAGTTGGTTCCAGATCCTAGCTGTCCTGACTGTGAAGTAGTGCTTCCTGATGTCCAGCCTGAACCTACTCTGTCGAGTTATGGCCGTTATTCCTAGTTACTCTGGGTAGTGCTTGGAGGAACAGGGTCTCTCCCATTCCCTGCTGGTCCCCCTTGGTAATCTTATAGATGGCCACCAGATCCCCCCTCAGCCTTCTCTTGTGGAGTGGCCCCCCTCTGGACCCTCTTGGTGCTGTCCACATCCCTCCTGAAGTGCGGCACCCAGAACTGGATGCAGTACTCCAGCTGTGGCCTGACCAGTGACGCACAGAGAGGGAGGATCACATCCTTGGACCTGCTCGTGATGCATCTGTGGATGCATGACAAGGTGCGGTTGGCCCTACTGACCACATCCGCATATTGGCAGCCCATGTTCATCTTGGAATCGATAATGACTCCAAGATCCTTTTCAGGGAGTTCCCCAGCCTGTAGGTATGCTGCTGGTTCTTCCTCCCCAGGTACAGTGGCTTGTTGAATCCCATCCTATTCTCATCCGCCCTCCCCTGTAACCTGTCCAGGTCTAGTTGTAGCCTGTCCCTCCCTTCTGACGTGCCCACTTCTCCCCACATCTTAGGGTCATCCATGAATTTGAACAAGGTGATTTTCAGCCCCTTGTCCAAGTCACTGATGAAGATGTTGAACAGTGCAGGCCCAAGGACTGAGCCCTGGGGAACCCCACTGCTCACATCCCTTCAGGTGATAAGTGACTGTCCACCACCAACCATGCTGCTGGTAATCATAGCGCCTGTGTGCATCATGGCTTTCTGAATAGAACTTGGGTTCTGCTTCAGACACTGTGACCATTATCCAAGCTTTCTTAGTTTAGAATGTAGTCATGGATGCATTCCCCTTGCCTCAAGGCTTTTATTAAAGCGCATCCAAGGAACAACACCAACTAGAAAAACTGATCGCTCCAGAAGTGGATGGACCCCTTCAGGGCCGAGCACCAGCAACTTAATCCAAAAGGAAGTCAACAGGAGCATGAGGTTGTTAGCACTTACGCACTAAATACAGACAGACAAAAAGCCTGAGGCTGAATTGATTCAATCTTTGCAGGTTAGTTCAAGCTGTATAGATTGAACCAATAAGCAAGTAAACAAACATTCACTTTTGATTCCAGAAATGCAGCCACATGCCTTCAGGGGCCCAGGCCAGGGCGGTTGCTAGAGCACGCCTCCCTGCTTGGCTGGAGCAGGCAGCTTGGGCCAAAGTTAGCCTGCCCACCTGGTGAGAGTTGGTTTGAAGGTGGGGTGCAAAGCATCCTGGGATGCTGCTAGACTGTGAGTTAACTTGAATCAGGAGGGGGATCTGGGACACAAGTTCAGTAAGTCAGTTTAACCTAAATCAGTTAAGTCTGATAGTACATCCATCCAGGTTTACCTAACACCGCTTTCAAAATGGCTGAAACAGGTTTATGTGCACTGAATTTCTGTTGTGTTACAGAGTTGAACCAGTTTCCAATCACTTATACCAGGTTATGTGTAATTTCTGTCCCTAGCCTGATGGTTAGGCCTGTAATGTACCTGAAGTATACCACTACTACTGCTACTAGGGGTATATCCAGAGGGGATGCCCAGTCCTCCTTGAAGCAGGTATGAGGAAGGGGAAACCTCCTGCCTTTTGCCACTGCTGCTGTCCCCAGATGAATTCAATAGCACCCCATTTCAAAAACAAACTTATTACAGTGATTACCTCCTTGCAGAGGAGCTAGGTAGTAGGGATAGGGCACTGGCTAGGAACTGAATATGAGCCTGTGCGTATCTATTTATCTCTTCACACCTCACGGCACCTTTCACAGGATCTTGTGGCATCCCAGGGTATCTCAGCACCCTGGTTGAGAATCACTGCTGTAATCTTTACCAAGGTAAAATGGCTACCAATTTTAATAGCACTTTTGATCAAAAAGGTGGGAATCAATATATTTTTCTGCTGCAGAGAAGTTAAATTTTAGGGGGCCCTGACAAAGTTTGAGGTTCAGGTTCCCACTCTTAGCCTACTAAAACAGAGTAGAAATGTACTGTAGGGCCACCTGACCACTTCAGGACCTCATGTAGCTGCAGAAGTTGCACTGGTTTAGTACCACCCTGGGCTCATTGAACCCAGATCCTGGTGTGACTGATTTCAATGGGAAATTGTCTGCCCATGTGATGAATTCCTTCCCACCGTCAAGGTTCTGGTTTTGTTACCTCTCTCCTATGTTTCCCCTTAAATTCAGTTTTACCCAGACATCATCTACTCCCACCCCCACCTATTTCTCATAATGTGCCCACTGCTTTGAAGAACCTTGAGCTCCTCCTTCAGCAAAACACCCTTCATCCCCACACTCAAATGTTACCTGTAACATATGCTTTCCTTTTTAGCTATTAATAGCCAGTACACTTTCGAGGCCATGGTAGAATTTTCCTCATATTCAGGTTTGCATAGACTATGTGTGTGTGGGGGGGAGAAGGGTTGCCTTCCTCTATAGTAGTGTGTGTAGTCCTCCATCTTGGATCCCTTGAGCATATTTTAACAAAACTATCTTCTCCTTGCAGAAGCAGGACATGGATAGTGCCTAGCTTTACCTGTAGCAAGTTAAAGGGTGATTTTGTTTTGGCTGTTGTGCTGTGTGAGAGCTGTTTTTGAAGGGTTTTTTTTAAGGCTCAGTTAGGCTCTGGAGTGGTGAGAGATGCGTGGGTGAAGCCCGCTGCGCCCCCGCTCCCCCCGA
>NW_017728943.1:53001540-53040102 GCF_001723895.1 Crocodylus porosus | reverse complement strand
AAATTGGAAGCTTATCTTGCTGGGATCCTATGACCCCAGCTGACTTCCTGCCCTTTGGGCAGGGGGCTGGACTTGATGATCTCCCGAGGTCCCTTGCAGCCCTAATGTCTATGAAATCTATGAAAATCTATGAAGAGCAGCTTAGACCAAGCTTACTTCTCTAAGATGGCTTAGAGAGTAGCGATCTTACCTTGAGCAAAGGGTCGGACTAGATGGCTTCTCAAGGTGCCATCCAGCCCTACATTTCTGCAATTCTTCTCTTGCAACATTGTGCCTCACTACTTATGTATTTATTTTATTTATGTGATTTACATGCTACCCTGCCCAACACAGGCTCAGGGCAGTTTACAGTAAGAGAACAGGACAACTTAGATGGGGAAGTGGAATATCACATATATTAAAAAAAGAGGCCCTCCTTTAAACAGGGTCTCAGCCTAGCTTTGTCAAATGGAAAGGTTGTACAGCACTTGTGAAAGAGCATTTTAACAAAACTTGCAGTGCTAGTACACTGAGAGTCCTCATTCCCCTGCTTTACTTGTGGCAGGTTAGGGTGCTTTTGGCGTGTGTTATTGAGTAATATGCCTTGAGGCCATGTGACAGGGTTTTAGGAATAGGTTAGACAAGGATTTGTATGGGATGGTATGGATAGGGATGATCCTGCCCCAGGCAGGAGTTTGGACCAGATGACCTTTGGAGGTCCCTTTCACCCCCATTTTTCTAGGATTCCAAGATGTCCAGGCTCAGCGTTAAGCCTTCAGGGGGAGGGAGGTCCAAAGCTAAGGAACAAGTCTGCTTGATGAAAAAACATGGGAGGTTGCTCTCAGCAGTTGTTCTTCAGCTGCCGAAGAGGAGAATGAACCCTATCAATTATAAGTATCCCAGTCCCCCAAGTCAAGTGCTCTGCCTACCATCATCACCTCTGTCTTGTCTGGATTCAGTTTTAATCTATTCATGTGTATCCAGTTCCCAACTGCAGCCAGGCATGGGAAAAGACTGAGCCTGCCAGGGTCAGAAGAGAGGGAGGGGTAGTGCTAGGAATTATCAGCATAATAATGGCAGAATCAGAAAACTGATGGCACGTCACTCTAAATATCTGCACAACCTCACTCAGCAGCATCATATACACATCCAACAGGAAGGAAGACAAGATGAAGCCCTGGGAGATCCTACAGGAAAGCCCTGAGGGGATGATGAGCCCAATCACCATCCTCTACTCTGGGTCCTCCTTGCTAGGAAAGAGCTGAACCAAATTTAGAGCAATGCTGTAAATGCCTACCACGTCCTGTAAATGCTTTATCAACACTTCACGGTTGACTGCATCAAAGACTGCTGAAAGGTCTAGTAAGATCAGCAGAACACAATTCTCTCCCTCCAGCTTCCCTTCCCCATGATCTACAGCAAAAGTCATCAACCAAGGCCAGAGGCAGAATCTCTGGGCTACATCCAGGACAAAATCCAGACTAAGAAAAATCCAAGAAACTAATGACATCCAGATAAGCTGTTGGGTAACAAGCCATTCAATGACATTCCCCAAAAAGGGGAGGCTGGCAACAAGGAGATAACTGGTTAGGAAGTCAGCATCAGGTAATTGTTTTTTTTAGCAGGGGCTGGGCAATTAAAGACTTAAGAACATCTGGCACCCTGCCCTCCCAACAAGAGCCAATGACAACGACTGCCAGCAGTGGCCCCCAGTCTCCTCTGGCTGGTTTTTTGAAGCCAGGATGGGCATGGGTACAGTTCACAACTGGCTGACCTCATCCCCCCCAATGCATCTTCTGCATTATGGGGTAACAGGAATTTAAAATAACAATTTGTATATAAAAAACAAGATTAGACTTCCTCAACCCCAAACTCTGACTCTGCACCAAAAGTGATGGTCCCCAAGCTTTATGAGTAATTTTGGGCAATTTTGATATGGGCAATTTTGTCCGCAAAGTGGCAAACTCATCACAGTGGATTGAAAATGACACAGTTTCCATGTAGACAAGATGGATTAACAAGGCCATTTAGCACCCAGAACAGTTGCACTGGATGACACTACTATTCTATTATGTTTGTAAGTATACTCTCTCTAGAACAAACACCTGACTACGGGTTTCCCAAACTATAAGGAACACCAAAAACAGTAGCCCAACAGAATACTGTACACATTTTATTCTTTTTATAGTGTGCATATATGTATATAATGTGTATATTTTATACACATTTTATGGTCCCAAGGACAATGAAAAACCCTAACAGTTTATTATAAAAAGGTAAGTTAAAAGAAGAAAATTGCTTCTCTAGAATTTACTCTAATTTTATTTGTACATGATCTCATGGTCAAAGGGTTTAATCACCAGTTTCACAGAAATTTTGGTGATGCAGCATTTTTAAAGCATCATCACCTGTGATGGCTTCTTTCCCCATTAAGTCTTACTTAAAAACTAAACACCAGTTTACTCAATACCTTTAAATCAAAGCTGTGAAGAGTATTTACAGGTAAATGCCAACCCAAAATTTAAATACAATATTAGGTCAAATAATAGCTTCTCCAAGAGCAGAAGCTAGAAAAGAAGGGGAGGGAAGTGTGGGATGGAGATACTCTGTCCCCAAGGGAGGGGAGATGAAAGAACAATAAACACAACCTTTCAAACAGCATCTGGAAATGTAACTTGGTCAGGGCACAAAACAGACATTGAAGATCACTGCCCTGCATGTGTGTTTGTGGTGAGAATGAATAGAAATTTCCCATACAGTTCTCCTAAACAACGAAAGCCTCCCTCACTCAGCCTAGAGTGCATTAGACAATGGATTTTTATTAACTAATGACACTACAAGGAAATGTTAGTTTACCTCAGTCTTTCCGGGCTCATCCTAAAACAATGGTATTTGTTTATCACCATATTTTTTAAGACACAGGGGTTTTTTTGTGATATCTTTTATTGAACTAACTGCATAGTTGGGAGAGATGTTAAACAAGCTTCCCAGCACATGGTGCCCTTCCCACAGGTCTCACTTTGTGTCTAAACGCTTGTCCAAGGTCTCTCAATTATACAGTTCGTACAAAAAAAAAACCAGCAAAAAAAAGTCATAAATACTCCCTGCCTCTTCTATGATTCCTGGACCTTCATGGCTACAACACTCCAACCTTATTCTTAAAGACATTTAGGTGGCCAATCTCCATCAATAGTTTTTTCCCCACCTTAATTAGAGTTAGGTGCCTTAATACCAGTAAAAATCTGGACCTATTATTGATGATAGATGCAACTACATCTATCCAACTTGCAAACACTTTTCTTATTTTACCAAATATGTCAGCCTCAGTCGCTTCATTTGTAGCAATAAACCAGATTGTCATCTATAATTCAAAAGAACTAGAGGGAAAAAATCCTTTATTTTTAAAGGAGTGTTAGAGTGGTATTATAGCAGCATAGTTCAGGAATTGTATGATAGGCAAAGGTTTTCTGGGTGATATCTTTTATTGGACTAGCTGTGCAGTTGGGATAAAAGTTAAATGTGCTTTAAGAATGCCTTACATCTGAAAACTACCCGCCTGCTTTGAACAGGTACCAGGAACAAAGTATAGTTCCAGATCACAGGCCCCGATTCTCATGGGGGCTTCAATCACCCTGAGATCTACTGGGAGGACAATACAGCAGTGCACAGGCAATCCAGAAAGTTTTTGGAGAGTGCTGGAGACAACTTCTTGTTGCAAGTATTGGAGAGACCAAGTAGGAGCTATGCTCTTCTTGACCTGCTGGTCACAAACAGGGAAGAATTGGTGAGGGGGTGTAGAATTAGATGGCAGGAACAACCACAAAATAATTGAGTTCAGGACCCTGAGAAAAGGAAGAAAGGACAGCAACAGAGTATGGGCCCTGGACTTCAGAAAAGCAGACTTTGCTTCCCCCAGAAAACTGATGGGTAGGTTCATCTGTGAGGCCAGTCTGAGGGGGAAAGGAGTCCAGGAATGCTGGTTATATTTGAAAGAAACCATGCTAAGGGTGCTGGAACAAACCATCCCAATGTACAGGAAGAATTGTAAGTATGGCAGGCTACTAGCTTGGCTTAACAAAGAACTTTTCAGTGAATTTAAACACAAAAAGGAAGCTTACAAGAAGTGGAAGCTTGGACAGGTGACTAGGGTGGAGTATAAGAATATTGCTCGGTCATGCAGAGATGAAATCAGGAAAGCCAAAGTGCAAGTGGAGTTGCAGCTAGCAAGGGACATGAAAGGTAGCAAGAAGGGTTTCTACAATTATGTTAGCAACAAGAAGGTCAGGGGAAGTGTGGGTCCCTTATTGAATGGGGGAGGCAGCCTAGTGACAGATGATGAGGAAAAGGCTGAAGTACTCAATCTTTTTACCTCAGTCTTCACAGGCACGGTCAGCTCCCAGGCTACAGCACCAGGCAGCACAGCTTCAGGAGATGGTGAGTGGTCTTCAATGAACAGGTTAGGCACTATTTAGAAAATCTGATCATGTACAAGTCCACAGGGCAACATGCAATACACCTGAGGGTGCTGAGAGAGTTGGCTGATGCGACTGCAGAGCCACTGGCCATTATCTTTGAAACCTCATAGCGATCAGGGGAGGTTCTGGACAACTGGAAAAGGGCAAATATAGTGCCCATCTTTAAGAAAAGGAAGAAGGAGAATCCAGGGAACTACAGGCCCATCAGCATCACCTCAGTCTCCAGAGAAATCATGGAGCAGATCCTCAAAGGATCCATTTCTAAGCACTTAGGGGAGAAAAGAGTGATTAGGAACAGTCAGCATGGATTCACCAAGGGCATGTCATACCTGACCAACTTGATTGCCTTCTATGATGAGATGACTTCAGCATAATCAGAAACAAACTTCATTTTTACTACATTCAGCCAGGTTTTTCTCAAACTGGTCAATGTGCACTGAACTTACATTCTGTTACAGGTTTAAACCAGTTTCTGATCACTTAAACCGGTTTGTGTGTAATGTTTCTCCCTAGCCCAGGAGAGCTGCTGTAACACTTCAGCAATTCCCAGAGGACTCAGGGAAAGACTATATGACAGTGAACAGATGTTCAAGTCAGTGGTATTTTGATTCTGCTTCTTGAGGCACAGTTCTTGTTGGACAAGGCTTGTTTTTATTCTAATTTTGCCTTATTAAAAAAAGGTTTCAAATACAGATAAAAATACTGGATTTTTTTTCTTTTGCACTGTACTGTATTTAAATTTCACAATTTGGTGCTTAAAAAATGGGAAGATGTCTCCCTATGGGATGACAACATTCAGGGCTGGAGAATCAGGGTAGATGCCAAGGTGAAGCACTTGCTTTGCAGTTCTGCACATAGGGAAACATCTGTGTCTCCTGCAAGCTACTCTTTCTGGGGAGACTTCTCAGTGTAGATACTTTTTAAATCCCCCAGGACCAAGTCTCGGCTCCCTTGAGATGCACTAGACTTGTCACATGCATGCCCTGCTCAAAATAAATTAAGGGAAGGCATTGCCCCAGCCAAGGGTTTCCACAACTGTTCAAAATGAAGAGATATTCAAGAAACAAGAAAAAAAGTGGATTTCCCTCCCTCCAGCATGTTTAGTATTTTTCCATGGAAACATGTCAAGAAATAATTTGAGCTCTATAGGCAAAATCCTATCTACCCTCCTGTCTTGAAAATAAATAATCTTGTATGCCTACAGAAGTCAGAACTCCAGTGAAATCCACTGCTGTGGAGAAAGCATCCAGGGAAGCTTTATAACCCCTGGTACCTTGAAGCCTGGCAGCTCACACCAGGAATCTGCAGAGCCTGTGAGGTGGTCCTGAGCTAGACATGAGGTTGTCTACTATTTAGCTGATGGTGCTAACAATTTTGTTTATTGCTAGCATGAACTCTACTACTGGGCATAGCATGAGCAGCTGCAGGCTGCTGATCCGTGCCCTGTGCCTGTGCTAGGGAAAAAGATTTTCTTCCCCAACATCCACATTATGGCCAAGTATATGCAGGCAAGGTGTTGCTGTACTAAACAGGAGAGGGGACAAAAGCGAGCATGACAAAGCATGACTTTCACTGCTCACTGTGATATTAAAAGTGAATATCACAGCTTGATGTTATAGACTGAGGGGGCTGCTACTATAATCTGCCTCAGGAGGCACCTAGTACTGCCCATCAGCTGGCAATACCTTTCCTAGTCACACTCCGTCACCAATCTAATACACTTGTACTGCTTAAGCACCCTTTAAGCTACATTTAAAAATGAAATTAGCTGCTGTGATGAAGACAGTAATACAACCTTCATAATGTCTGGGTATTCCTATCTTGTCCTCTAAGTTATCTGGATGTTTGAATCATCACTGTAGTTGATTCAAAACTGAAGAATTATTGCCAAATTGCTTAGTCTATGCTTTCTGAAGAACTGCCCAAGAATTATCTGTAAGCATGATTGTCTTCTCTCTATGCCGTCTTAGTTGCCAAACTATGGTGAGTTCTGATCTTATTCATGTGGTCTTCCCTCATCTTTAGAACTGATCCTACTTTAGCATCAGCAGCTGTATTCAAAACTCTTTGTTCAGCATCAAGTTACCTACAGAATAAAAAGATTTTGGAAAATCATTCACACATACTGAAAGCACGAGACCAAGTTTGAGCAGGCGCAATTTTGGTCTGTGAGCTTACAACGCAAGTAAGAGGTTTTTAGTGTAATTCCAACTACTACCCAAAGAAAGAGCTTGTTTAAGCTACACTTCATCAAGAACACTAGATAGTAAAAAAACATACTGTGGTTCTAAGGCTCTAACCAGATGTGAAACACAGAGCAGGCCTTACACCATACACAGGCAGCAACTGAAGAAATCATCAAGAGATAAAGAAGCCATACTTGGGATTTCCAGTCAAGATGCAGTTTTCAGGCAGTCTCCAACGTATATGTGCTGAGCAATGAAACGCAGGAAAGTACTTCTGAAGTTGTAAGTGGATAGAGCAGTTAAAACAGCTCCCAATGGTATAATTATGTGCTGGCTTCACATCGAAACCATTTCCCCAATGTTTATATTAGGATTAATCAGTACAGATTTTCATCTCTTTTCCCATTACACTTTCCTGTCCAGTGTTTCCTTAAGGGGAGAACGACACCACTTCCTCACTGCCGAGTCTTAAACTCTTCTAGCTTCTCCCTTTAACAGGCTGCAGGAAGGTTGTTTACAGGCCTTGAAAGTATTTTTAAATTGTAAAGCTGCTTGGGGAATACTTCTATCAACATTTTTCATTTTACAGTACTACACTGGTGTAGCTACTTAGTACAAACAATTCATGTCAATGTCCTGTTTCATTTTCATGCTTCATTTTACCCAGCCCATTAATCAGACTAATGAGGTCCAGTGTAAAAATCCCTTTGTTTCAAAATAAACAGTCCCTGAAACCAAATTTCTCATGATCTTCATTTGCTTATTCAATTTTTATTTGCTAGTAAAAACAAAAAGGCATTGCAAACACTGTATCCTAACCATCATAAGAAAGAAACTCAATTTGTGAGCAGCTGTAAGTTTAATCTGCAGCCACTGTGACAACATATTAATGCCTCAGTAATTTAGTTCATTTGACTGCATTTAAAACAAAGAAACAATACACTCAGAATCCTGCCCAAAGAAAGAAGACAAATGTTACAAATCTGTAGCAAAGATGTATAACACATTCCTTGGGATGTAATGAACAACTCTCTAGTCTACAAAAAAGAAAGAGCTGAAGTTATGTTAAATAGTACAGGATTAGCCAGAGCAAAATGGAATTGTTGTAACTTCTCAAGAGAGGTCCATGTGTACCTTGAAGTCTCAAGTGTGTTTCATACACAGAGCTCTGTCCAATGACAAAAAGGAACTCCATTTGGGCTGCAGCAACTTGGATTTTTATTTGATGTGCAGTATATTCAGTGCTGCTGCTGACAGCCATGAGATAAATTGTGTGCTCAGAGGTAATGCCAAATTCCCCAAGCACAATGGAGTTCCTGGAAGCTTCCTGGTGTCACCCTTCAAATAATCCCTTCTACAACTCTTGTTTCAACCTGCAGGAAACCTGCAGCTTGTTACAAAGTGCATCTTTTGCCAGACCTGAATTGTACCAGTTGTGTCAGTAAAGGTACGCAAGTGTGGCTTGTTTTTTTGCCATGGAGATTTTCAGCAGTATGGTAACTTATATAATAACATCGGTCTCCAAACCTTAGTGAGGGGCAGCATCTCAGAAATCCTCAGCAAAAGAGTGACAGGCTGTAAGATTGGAATAGCCTGTACAGAGTAGACTCTGTTTGCTTGGAGGCTGGGTGTCTGACCTTAAACTGAGTTTTGGCTTAACAAAGAGGAATCATTTGACTTTGGGCACCTATAGATATGCTCCAACATGTTCTAAGGAGTAGACTTGATTAATCTAATTAGAACACTCCAGCGTGCCTAACATCACGTGTATTAAACGTCTCACGTTTCAAAATGGCTGCAGGGGTGCTTTAACTAAAACTTGTTGAATGAGCTTCAGTTAATGCATTTCGTGGCCATTCGAAACACAGGATGCTTATGCTTAATGCATGTGATGGGGTGGTATTTTAATTAGAGCAGCTCTCTGGGAGCCACTCTAATTTAAACACCCCCTCCTACCCCGACCATGTCTATAGGCACCCAGTTTGCTCTACAGTGCTCAAGTGTGTTGCTCCCAGTGCATACTGGTAGAGCTGTAATGTGTGCAGTTATTGTGCTGTGGCACTGCCCAGAAGTGGGTAAGGTAAGGTTGTGTATAAGTTCATCCTTGTTCCATATTCTAGAAAGACACGATGCAACATGGGCAACCATGCTTGACTAAACAGAGGTTTGAGCTTTAAATTTCCTCAATTCTTTAAAAAGCATTTTTAATGCATGTTGAGCACGTGGAAAAAAAATGGTAAATTATCAGTATCTCTATGTGCTGCAACACTGGTGCCCAATCTTTTCAACTCACAGGCTGGATGAACAGTGCCAGACACATCTGTGGGTTGGGTCTGGTCTCTGGTAATGGCCCAGCTGGGGTCAATCCAGCAGCACAGGGCTGGGGCCCCATCCAGCTACATGAGAACAGCATGCGCCCAGCTGCATCTGGCCCCAGCCCCACGTGGTTCAGGCCCCAGCAGTGTTCATCGCCACCATTCTTCCACTGCCAAATTTCCAGATCCCTGGGGAGCCCCGCAGGTCATATTATATGGCTCTGGGTTTGAGCTGGCCAGGGGTTGAGCACCCCGTATTACATGTTGTTCTTTCCTTTCACTGACTCTGGCTTCTAGGCAATACAAGCCACTGGGTATGAGTTAGTCCCTTCATATCATCTCCTATATTTCTGCTTGTCCAGCATAGCTTGGTTTTCCCTTTCCCATCCACCTCCCCACAGAGAGCCTAGCACTGACACTGGCATGAAACATACTGTGCAAGGTGCTAGCAGAGGATGCAGGAATAATTCAGTTAATGGAAACTCTTTTAAAGGCAGCATTAGGGAGAAAAAGGCATCTTCCATTACACAGGTCTGACCCCCTGCCTTATAACCCAACAGTTCCTTGCATTATTACAAACTGCCATGTTTGCTCACACCCACTTCCCACTGTTTTGAAACTGCTTCAACATTCCTTACTTCACAACCATTTCTCTAAGTAACTTGTTCATCTCACTGTCCCAGGATGTCCTCCATCAGCTACATCAGGGGCAGGCAATTATTTTGGGCAGAGTTTTGGCAAGATGTTGAAATGGGTAGCGCTGCACCATCTTGTGACTGGAAGTCCTGCCCCCTAACCCGCAACCTTTGGCACCACAAGTCCCTCCCCTTACCCCCAGAAATACTCCTTTCAGCAAGGGGTTTTGCCACCTGAGAACCAGAAAAATACCAAATTATGTTCTGAAATCAAACATCTACAACTTTCATTAATTTAAATTTTAAAAAATATTTTTGTTCTGATTTACATGCGTTTGTGTAATGTACATAGAGGTGATTGCAGAAAAGCTTAAAATTAAGTCTTATGCTTATATATTGTGGGGGGGGTTGGGCAGCATGAGGGGTGGGTATAGGTTTGTGGGGGGCTGTGGGTGTGTGGGTATGTGGGGTGTCGGTATGTTGGTGGGGGATTGGTTTGGGGGTGTGGGAGCAGCATGTGTGGGGAGGGCTGTGTGGGGGGGAGCGTGGCTGGGGTGTTTGAGGGGGTGTGGATGTGAGGGTATGTGTGTATGACAGTGCAAGGGGGTGCGGGTATATGTGTATGGTGAGGTGTACGAACACACACCCGCTCCCACTCCTGGCCCCGGGGTACCTGTGCAGCCCCATACTCCTGCAGTCCAGCGATGCAGCTGGGGGCCACACGGTGCTGGAGCAGCCCGAAAGCTGCGGCAGGCAGAGACTTACTGTTGGGAACCTAGGGGTGAGGTGGAGCTGGGCTGGCCTTGTTGGAGAGTTCTGCTGGCTCCCTCTGCATCCTACTGCCCCTAGCTCCCATCATCTTTGACAGGCAGCCAGGAGCTTATAAATATACATTTTCTACATTTTTGGGGAGCCCTGTGGGCTGGATAGAATGGCTTGGCAGCCAGATCTGGCCTGTGGGCCATATTTTGCCCACTCCTGAGCTACATCAGTCTCATTGCCACTTTATGTCCTTGGTAAAACTTGGAGGAGCCATAGGAAGGCATGAAGGGGATGGTAGGGCAAGGAGGAGGATCTGCACCAGCAGTAGGTAGGAGAAAGAGATGCAAAGCTTCTACCCCTTTTCACATCTATTGTCACCTACAAACTCCGTCGTACGCACTGTGCTACACACTGAACATGTCCCTTCCCAGATTCTCACAGTCTTTGCATCTTGTGCCTGTGTAATACATGAAGCACACACATTCATGCTTTTACAGGATAATAATCAATTGCCATGATAAAAAACTAACCTTTTGTATTTATCCTGTTTGCGGCTTCTTTACTACTTTCAGTTTCTGTAACTTTGACCACTTGCTCCATACGAAGTTCCCTGAAGAGCTTATGGTGAAGAACTTTCTTAAATAAAGTTCAAGGGTTCACCCAAATGATCAAAGGATTGCTACAAGTGTGGTTAAGTCACACTGATAACATACCAGCCAGTGATGCTACTATCCTGTTTAGGTGCTTTTGACTCGCCAGGTACCCACTTACAACTGGGGACAGCCATTGGCATAAGTTCAGGGCAGAATTAACATCTCCGAAGTCATAAAGAGACCTTAAATGTTCTGTTAGCACACCCCTCATTTTGTCTACTGCTTTTGGAAAATCCCAAGTACATTTCAATCCAACATTTTATTTATATAAATGCAATCATCCTCTACCAAAGCCCTTAGTCACGTTGGGAGGAAGGTGGGGGAAGCAAAACTTTCAAAGGCATGTATCTAAAGAAACCTCAGAAGAGATGAGTACTACAACATTTTAACCAATGGGATTGAAACACACAAAGGAAGCGAAGACAACCACTGAGCAATGATTGCCTAAGATACTTTGGTCACATTCCTGGAATTATATACAAATGACTTGAAACCAAAGCTTTAAACTCATTTAAAATTTGAACAAATAGCTTGATTGTCATCATCATCAACATCCTTTCCCTCTCCACTTTAAGCTGCCAGCTCCAAAATCCGTTTTAAGAAACCAAACAGACATATACTGCAAAGTGGATGGCTACTGGTACATAATGGCAATTAGGAGAAAGTCTTGTTAAAAATCTCTCTGATCTGCTAAATACATCAAACACAATCCAGGAAAACTGATGAAAAAAAATGAGAGGCACATTTCTGGGCTATGAGAAAGTCACAGAGTGCGCCAGATTCACAGTCATGGTTACCATGGGTGTCAGTTTCAAGTCACAACATCAGTGTGCAACCTCCAAGTACCTGTAAAATAATGGATTCCTGCTCACAAGGACCTGGTATCTGGCTCCAAAAGGAGAAATGTGTCTGTCCGCCTGGTGATTTCAGAATCAGTATGCTGCAGAAGCTACAACCCTGGCTTTACCAGGGAGCAGTTCCCATCCCAACCATTAGTAAACAGGCTTCGCCTTCCTCTGGAAATCCATGGCCAGGGCATAGGGTAAGGAGACCATCACCACCAGAGATCATTCTAGAGCTTAAGCTTTAGTAGACGCTTTCCCTTCCCCTTTGCCACAACCCCATCCATTTCACTTGCAGAAGAAGCAACAGGTTTTCAATTGTGGTTCCTCTAAGTCTGACCCTAAAAACATTGTCCAGTAAGAGCAGGCTGAGGATAACATGATAGTGAATGCACTTTAGAAACCAAGATCAGATCCCCTTCACCTTTCTCCCCTAGCACAGTAATTCCACACTTGCAGTTCACCATCAGTGAACAAGCAGCCAGGGAACCAGAATATTCTGGATGTGAAGAGTGATCACGATTATTTCTTTTGAATAGGAACTTAATCTGAGGCAGGAGGCTCATTTCACTGTGGAGGGGGGAGGGAGGAAGCAAGATAGATGCACCAAGTAAACAGAGCAACAATTAGGTGTCAGTTTTCTTCTTAAACAAGAGGCATTTTTTCTGTGGTGCTAAAACCAATGATCTCCCAAGTAGGTGTAAGCAAGACACATGTCTAACGACCGAACAAAAGCAGAGTGCATCTCCAACCCAGAAGGCAAAGGTGCTATTGAAAAGAAATGTCTAATTTTACTGAAACCTTCAAAACTTTTACTTGTTATCTGCAGGCAGGAAGAAATGAAAAGCTGCCTGTGCAACTTGTTTCTGGCTTGGAGAAAGAGGGTTAAATTATGGGACTAGGTTATTCCTGAACTGTTTAGGCAGTCTGGTTATACCTGCTCCACAATAGGTGGAGACCTCTTTCTTTCAGCAGTGCTTATGTAAGCTGTTAATTCAAGAACATTGCCTGCCCTAAAAAAACCTCCCCTAAATCAGGCCATCTTGTAAACAGTAGCTGGTGGTGAAGAAAGCCATGACCCCTCGTAAGGGAGTCATTTTTAATCCAGGTCACCTCAGCTGGTTGGCAGCTCTTTATATTGCACTGCTCAGTCAAGGCGAGTTTCAAGGAGCATAACATGTTACTTGGGGCTTAGCACAGAAAGTGGGGAGCAGTGGCAAGGAATGATTGTTTTCTTTCAACTAGCAACACTGCTCCTCTTTCTCCGCACATCATGCTCCCAGATCTGCCCTTTGCCATGCCTACAACCTCTCTGTCCTCTCTCGCCACAGCTGTGCACGCAAGTAATCTCCATTTTCAATGCAATTTGTTTCTCTCACCACTCTAAGCCACATGACCTGACCCAGAGAATGCCTCCTTGTAATGTGGAGCACCCTGAATTCAACGGGAATTGCAAGTAGTTACCACCTCGCAGACATCTCCCCCAAACACAGTGGCAGTGAACAAGACAGCAGGATCACATGGCTTTTCACAGCTGCAAGGGGCAACAGGAGACATCAGCAGCATGTCACCACGCTGGCAGCTGTGGAAATAGGCTGCATGGGCCTCTCTGTGGAGGGTGCAGCTGGCACAGAACATTACCATAACTTTCTTCCAAACAGATGGCCAGCTGTGCATCGCAGCTGGACAGGGAGATGCTGGACAGCAGAAGCTACTCAATCTGCACTGAGAGGGGGCAGATAGACACTGGCACAGGGAGGCCGACGGGCAAAAGAGGGGCCAAAACAAACCAGGAAAAAACAAACAAACAGCTCCCTCAACAGAACAGTCGTTTCCTCTTAAAAGTTTTTCCAGGGCTTATATTTGGATTTGTAAAAGCCCTGGCTGGCATTCAGACCTAAACTTTCAGTGTATGGCTCAGGAAGCCAATCTCCAAAACAGCATTTGGGTCAAACCCAGAATGAGGAAAAAGAGGGTAGTACTGAAGGGGGGCCTCTCGCTCTTCCTTTTAGTTGGTATTTCTGCCAGCAGGGTTTGAATTACACTTCAACTCTCAACTCTTGGGCGGGGGGGTCCTATGGCAGTGGCAGCTGGAAGGAACTGCTGCCGCCTGGGCTGCTTAGAAATGTGCGGGTCTGAAAAGGAAGTAGCGTGCATAGGGTCTGAAAAGGAAGTAGCATTGCACTGTCCCCTGTGCACACCACTCTCCTTCATCCTTTATGTCCTTTGGCCATTTTTAGATTTTAAGCTCTCTAAATCAGGGTTTCTCTCACTGTGTTTGTAGGATGCCTCAAGCTCAGCAGTGGGTCCTCAGGCACCGCCACACATACATATGGAAATCAGCAAGGAAGAAGAGGTTCTGCACATGCAGCAGTATGTGAATAAAGAGGTGGCAGTGTAAGGGTTATGGCACCACTGTATTCATAGCATGTTTCTATTTTTCACCCAAAAGGCTTTAGCTCTATTGTCATGCATGTTTTAATTAGACATGCATTGCATGAATAGGACAACATAATCCTCTAGGTACTTATTTAGTTTAGCTTCTTTGTGCCCATCCCAAGCTCTGGGCACTTTGCACCAACCAAGACCGGGTTTCACACAAAGTATTCATAACCAACACTGCTCTTCCAGGACCACACCTGGACAAAGATGAATATATCCCAATTTGTTAATGATAGTAACCTCTCAACAGAGCCACCACCTCTGCAACTATCAATCTAGCTCCTTCCCTATCGCCTGAGAATATCTGATGCCTGCAAAGTTGGAGTCATTGCAACAAGGGCAAAGGGAGGGCTAGGTAGCGCTATTCTTACTCATGTTGAATGGTGGCATCTTGCTGTATGAATGGCCATGAGAAACATATGAACCTACAGCTGTTGTTGCAGATATATGAAGTGAGAATCTGGAGTCCAACTATCGTGGCTATACTGACAGGTCATATTTGGTGAATGTTTAGGGTTTTGTTCTTTACTTGGATGCAGTTTATAAAATCTGGGTTCTGAGAATTTGCAAACGTGACCCCAAGTGTGTCAGGCAATTTTAATTTTACATACAAAATGGTCTCGTGCTGCGGAAGCCAGTGGAAACACTCATGTAGCATGGGGTGCTGCTCAATGAGTGTACAGATAGGCAAGTCTGCTGCTAAGATTGAATTCAGAGCCAGTTACAGAGGCTGCAAATAAGCAAATGAATTCTGCATATTTGAATTTGCGTGGGCCTCAGCTGGCACAAAAATATCAAAGGTGGCGGCTGCAGGATAGGTTTAGTTTTCTTACGACTTATTACAGGTGAGTGGGTGGGATCCATTTTTTTTTTATTTCTTTCTAAAAATTAGTTATTTGCATGGCAGCATCTTGTCTGCTGCGAGGCACACTGCAGTTCTTTTGCAGAATTACTCCCTACCCTTGGCTGAAATCTGTTAACTTCAGACGAGCCAGCAGGTAAAGATAAGAAAGCAGATGTAATTCTGCCACAAAGAAGTAGTGGAGAAACACTTGGTAACCCCCCGGTGGAGCTGAGCTTTGTTATCTGGCAATGTTCTCATGGCACTGGGGAATCTGGAGAGGCAGAATACTAACTTGGGAATTCGCGTAGATTGTAGATGTTATCCTGAATGAAAAGCTAGGATATGAATGTGACTCACCTCTGAAAACCTTCAAATGGGAGCCTGTAGACAGATGCTAAGGTCACAGCTAGCAGATTGTGAAAACCCCTTCTGCATGCCTTAAAATGCTAGTGGTCTTTGGCCCTAGTTCCAATCTCCCCTGTTTTCCATCTGCAGTTGTTTCACACTGCTCCAATACAGTCAGCACTCTGGTAATCCTAGTATTCTCTAGCAGCCAACTGTCTCCCTAGAGAGAAACAAGTTTATGGACGTTCATAACCACAATTATACAGATCACCGTGTATGACTCCTGTGGCTTTACTGGGTAATAGTGCAGCGAGCACACACATTTGATTCAGAAACAGAAGGAAAAATAAAGAGGAGTTTTCTCTCTTTTTTTTTTTGTTTTTTTAAATGTTATAGAGCCATTGCAAGGACAAGGACAGGAACAAAATAATTCTTAGCTTCTGTCCCCGAGTGATTTCAACCCACTGCTGTATACTTGTACATGCAGATATGAAGTTTTTAGGTTTCAGTCCTATGCATGGCTGAGTTCTTTGGCCCCAGTCCAGCCAAGCCTTTAGGTATATTCTTCACTCTTAAGCTAACTGCTTAAATGTTTTGTGGGCTCAAGGCCAGAATGCTTAGCATCTTGCAGGATCAACCCTCTAGGCTGTTGACAAAGAGAAGAGTGTGAAGGGAGTTTACCCTGTGTTAAGAGCTGTAGCTTTGCGACAGCTCCTCTTTTGTGTGCACTCCAAAATGACCAGATGCCAGCTCCTGAGTCATCAGGCTCCAGCCAGAATAATTCAGAGCTGACTGAGTTGTTCTTGACAGAGCACTTCTCGACAGGTAGTCACTTGATGAGCTACAGGTTGAGACGAGACCTACCAGTTCTGTGACCTTCCCCCACCCCTCACAATAGGTTTAGATTAACGAGTTACTTTGATGCCTGTACTGGTGTGTGCTCCTAAATTGTAGCATTTTTCCTCCTACCAAGGAAAAGACCAAAAAACAAACAGAATGCAAGGACCTGGCCATGCTCCATTTCAGAGCCAAAAGCTGACACTAGGGATACAATGCCATGGCAAGTAACATGTATAAAAGGAATTTTAAAAAGAAGAGCATCAGTGTAGGAAAAAAATCCCACTTCTAATTGGCAAAAAGATTCACAGCATGGTTTTAAAACAGTTACAATTTCCTCCCCTCTTCCAACACCTCTGTTGCAAACTCATCCAGTTTTTCCTTGCCTTCACTTCAGACATCTTTGTACCTTCAGATCCCTGTGGATAAATTGCAGTGGATAAATTCCAGTGTGAAGTCTCATTGACTTCAGCAGGATGCTGTATATGAGTAAGAACCCGCTGTTTTGATCTCAACATAGGAGTGAAACTGTAAACACCATTGTTAGTTGTATCATGAGGACCTTTAACTGGTAGAAGTTTCTGATCCCATAGGTTTCTGATCTATGCCTTTTAGGACCAAAGAGATAGATATATAGATATAGATATATATATAGATATATACACATACATACACACACACACACACCCCCAAAGTAGTTCTAGGAACTTCAAACCAAAAATCTTTCTCCAAGTGATTCTAGAGTGTCATATGAGAAGAAACCCTGTTTCAGTCATGTAGAAGCAAGTGCATCTGTATTTCACTTATATCTGTGATAGCCAAAAACAGATCAGCTTTAGTAGGCAGTCTGTGAGGGAACTTTCTTGAGTGTATACACATTCATAGGAATTTACCTAACAAAAAAATGATATAATAAGGCACCGTTGCCTATTTACATATATGAATGCATGTGCAAACCTGAACAGATACAGAGAATATGAATCTCACACAGAGATGATTTGAATGAAAACACTGAGATCTGGTACAGATGAGAGCTGAACTAAATGTGCTGGAGTTTACAATGCTGTCATGACGATGAAGTGGTTGTGGGTAGGGTAGATAGTTCATGTCAGATTGCTGAATGAAATCTGTTTGTTTGGCATGATGCATAATATATAATGTTTCTTGCATATATATCTTGTGAATTGGCCAATAGCATATTTTATTTCTAGGCATACTAGAAACTCCATAAAGTTAAAAAAAACTGAACAAAACACAAATTAGTCATCCCCTTTTCCCTCTGTTAGTGTCTACGTATAAATTGGGTAAGAGAAGGTTTTCAATCATGGAAGTCAGAGTTGATGAACATCTGTTTCCACTTTCCAATTTAGAATAACTTTCAAAACTATCTTCCAGTTTCACACCTGCCATGTTGGGTGTGCAGATAGGAGAGTGAAACCATTTTTCTTACGCAGTTCATTGCCATTTATGAGAAACTTGCAAAATCTACAGGGCCAATACTCAAGTTGTTTCAAGTGTAGTCATTCAGTGGAATTATAGGAGTATCTAGGTCTTAAAAATAAATAAATAAATAAAAATCAGGGACACAAGTGGGTTTCATTTACTGTGTCATACATATTTCTCCTGGCCAGGTCTAACATTAACTTGGTTGTTTATTACCAAAGTTCACAAATGCTTTATCTTCTTTCCTTTTCTCAGATTTATCTGGGGATTCAATCTACTCATACTTCAAGGATTCCCATTGAAGAGAAAAGAAAAGTCTCTGGGTTAAAATTCCCACAATCTAGTTAGGTTTACTTGAAAGGGATACAGCTGGCATTGCTAGTGACCTTTTCTGACACAGGGGCACACCTACATGAGACATTACTATAGAATTGCCTAGTTAGCTTCACAGTATATGTCTCACATCTACACATGCAGTGCTATTAGGCCATGGGAAATTAATAAACTCCGCAGCAGGGTAGTACTTGTAAATGAAAGAACTATCCTACTGTGGAGTTATTTACTGCACAGCAAGGCACATGTAGATGGTGGCCTGCATGTAAATTGCACCTAGTCAGCCCAGTCAACAGGGGATGATACTCCTGTCTGCTGCCTAGCTACATGGCTCAGTAGGTGTGGGAGCCTTGGGGCCCAGCCAGTTCCTCCACCACCCAACACAGTCACCCACTGCCCAGGCCTGATCACCCCCCCATGTCCCCTGCCAGCCCGGGGCTGCCCCCTGGAACCTGGGCCACACTGTTGCCACTACTTAGGGCCCAAGGCTGACCCTGTGCCCCCTGCCAACCTGGGGCTGACACCCAGGCAGTTGCAGCTGCAGGCTGGGGCTCCCCCAGGTTGTTGCAGGGGGGTCAGAGCAAGGCAGGAATACCCCTGACTTAAACTGCTCCTCCTCAACTCAAGTTGCTGCTGTCCTGGGTGCACATGTACACACTACACCTGGTAGTAGTTTACTGAGGTGCAAATTGCTCCACAGTATAAGTTTCATTAATTGCATGTGTAGACACATCCATGGGGAGCTGCTCAGGAGCAGGTCCTACTTGCTTTAGGACCTCCTTAGTTTCAGAGGACAAGCTCCTGCCTCTTTGTTCTCTCATTTGATTGACGCATACTACCATAGGCAATGCGTGGCAGGGGGCAAAATGGGGGCAGGTTCCCCCCAGATTTCTGGGCCAATGGTGGGGCGCAGGGCTGAAGCCAAGCCAGACCTAAGGCACAGGACCTGCAGAGGCATGATTTCTGCATTGACAGTAGGGTGTGGGGCTACAGCCCAGCCAGAGCCAGCACTCAGCTGCAGCAGCAACGGTGGCAGCGGTGCAGAGTTGTGCACCCCCACTATCAACACTTATGCATCAGCACATTACACTGCAGCAATATTATTTTGAGAGTATTTTGACATAACTCCCTTCCCTACAATCCCAGGAAAAAGAAAATAAATAAATAAGTTCATATTGCCTAAAACAGTGCTCCCTGCCAACAGGTTGATAAAAAAGCTGCTTCTTGAACATCTGGCTTGAACTCTTGCCAGGAACGCAATTATCCCTTTTTCATACAGTGGGCCTAAGATATTGGCATGAAACATACTTCCTGCTAGGTTCTTTCATTTCCAAGCAACTGTACATCCATCACTATTTGCAAATAGGGAATAGAAAATACTCCCTTCTAGATCCAAATTGTAAGAACTGTCATCTTCCAGGACAAATCTTGTGCATCAGAGACTCAGCACCATATACACCATGGGCAACTGAAGATTAGGGAAGTCTTTGGACTGGTCTACCACAGGCTACTTGTACGTCTTGAATTTCTACTCTGAACCTTCACAACCTGGTAGGAGGTCTGGAATATCTTAGTTCAAAGGTATCTGTAGTGCTGTTGGACAAGTTGGGTCAGATCCTCTGCAAATCTAAATCTAATTCTTGAGAAAGGAAGTTCAAGTTGCGAATTTTTCTGTCTCCCTTGGGATACTGTAGCCATTAACTTTTGTTGCCAATTGGAACTCTGTGTTATTCTACCTTGCATGAATGCGTACATAAGTGACAGCAATGAGCACAGATTTCCTTACACACTTGTACTGGACAAAGACTTTTCTATCTGGGGTAGGAGTAAGTCTTGTGGATGCTACATGGTTAGGTGTGTTGCTTTTTAAATGGATGAAAAATACAGATGTAGTACCATAGAATCTGGTCCACATCTGTCAGCTTCCTCCTTGCCTACAATTGGTGGTGCTAAGTACTTTGTACCATTATGCTGGGACTGACCATGAGGTCCCCATGCCTTTGAGTACATCAATATTTACACTCGCCAAGAACAGAGTTCAGGGATCTCTCTCTCTCCCTGGACATCAGAGTGTAGATTATTCTAAACATAGTCTGTTCTAGACAATGCCAAATATTATCTCAGTAAAGAGCATGTTTGTGAGAGAAAATAAAGAGAAAGCCATTAAAAAAAAAAAGTTTAACTAAACAAACATGCCTCAGATGAGAATCTCTAAAATATCACTGGGTGAACAAAAACTTCGTGTGTCACTCAGTTGAATAGCACTGGTATAGGATGAAAGATTTCCATTCAGCCTCACTCCATCTTTTTTTCCAAAATTGATCATTTCCTTATCAACAATGGTGGGACAGTGAAGAACACCCAGTGCAGAATGTTATTCACTGCTTATATCTCATTTATACAGCCTTTGTTGGTTAAAAGGCACAGATTTATTTGTCTATAAGAATGTTAATTACCAATTAAAACAAGGAGATAAATGAAACTAATGAAATTAAAATCATCCTTCAGTGAAGAAGGAAGAATAATCTACTGGACAGAAGAACAATACCTGGAATAAGGTTTGGGTGGGCTAGTTTTACTCACAGGTTCACAAGCTCAACTTCCATCTCTACCACTGGCTGGCCAAAATTATATTTTATGCCCAATTCTGAAATGGATTGATTAGGTGACTTTGGGAGGAAAATTACTTAACCTCCAGAAGTAAATTGGAAATATTATTTACTTACTACACAAGGTTATTACCTAATATCTACATGAAGTGGTTGGACATTCCCAGATGAAAGACAACATGTATATGTGCTTTCACTTTCTTTAATATTTACACTACATCATTATTGCCTGTAAAAGCATAATGCTTTTCAAGTCTGTAATTATCAGTTTCTGCAGTTGTCAAGATGAAAGAGAAGAGAATACTTTAAAGCTATTATTCACTAAAAGACAGTGACACTACAAGAACAAACCATTGCTTCTCGTTATAAATATTAAAATGATACTGTCGAAATACTGACATTCAAGCCACACCCAGATCTAAAATTTCAGACACAGCCCACGTAACTTTTTCATGAAAATAATATTTCAAAATATTCTGTGTGCCTTTAGGCAGTTGCCGCGGCACGATTTTTGCTGTTATTATTTCAAACATAGCCAGCTAACAGAAATCAGGTGTTTTACTCAGAGTAAGAAAGCGAAAACAAGTTTCCCTTTAGCATGGAAATGTTCTTTGTTGTTACATTGTAACAAAGTAGCAAATCAACAGCTATTATCTCAGGGCCACATGTTAGCTAAAACACCACTTTTAAATTTCTCACCCTAGCTGAGTCCAGGCCCCCAATACAAATCGAGATTCAAACCTATGTTTTTGAAAAAAACCTCAAGTTCTGAGATCCACGGTTGTATCTGAGGTTTTATTACACTTAGTTACTAACCACACTAGGGAAAGGTATCTGGAAGGCCCAGACTGGGATGTTAAAAGAGAGAGAGATTGTTTTACACATAAAAATTATTACTTCTTCAAATCTCGGCTACCCCAAACTTAGAATGCTGAAAATCAAGATTGTTGTTTAGGAGACCGGGCAGGGACAGAAGACAGACCACCAATATCTGCTACCGTGAAATCTAATCAAGTAGAAAAGAAATAAAAACAAAACAAAAATTTCATGACTCCCCCATTAATATATTGTTTTTAAATATTGTCTCTCTCCCAGCTAGTGTGTGAAAGGCCTATCCAAGCAGTAGAGGAAACTGATTAGGGTAAGGAAGGAACACTGAAATCGACTATACCTCATCTGATGATGTGAACTCAGGCTTTCAAGAGCTCGTGCATCTCTAATTTAGTAAGTCTATACTGCACATCTCTACCTTCCCTTCTGCCTGACTTGAAACCAGCCTGGCTAACTACCTGTCTCCACCCCCATCAAGCACACTCTTAGGCCCCCTCTACATGTGCAGGTGAAGGCATGGTGGGATCTCATGTGCAATTCACACAACGGCACCTCCTGACATGCCACATGTGCATGACAGGAGGTGCAATTTTGGGATTAAACATTAGATCCCTTTGTGCCTTATTGTCTGTGTAGGGGAAGCCGAATCCCAGGTTCCCCCTGCACCAGCAAGAAATGAGCTCCTGAAGCTGGGAGCCCCATGCAGCCCAGTTGAGGGGCTTCTAGCTGCAGGGTGGGGCGTCGCTGCTACACATGCAAATTAAAGCTGGATAGCAGCCAGCTATAAAGTTAGTACACCTTTTCAAGATCTATCTATTTATAGCTGGTTGGAGCTTTTTATTGTGTGATAAGCACTTTGCACGTGTATCTGGTCTCAAGGTTACTGTGCAATGAACCAATTAATTGAATGATACCTGTAACATGTAGAGGGGGGCTTAGAATATATTTATTTCTCATCCCATCTTGTAGCTTAGAAACACCAAAATTGCCAGACAGCTTCCTGACTTATAACAAGGATCCTGGTTTTCTCTGATTTAAAAAAATCCCCAATTTCCAGTTTAAAAAAAAAAAAAAAAAAGTAACCCCAAAGCCACATTTTTCCATGATTCAAATGAAACACCACTATATATATTTATTATTATGAGGGAAGGACGAAATATGTATATATAATGGTGTTTCATTTGAATCATGGAAAAATGTGGCTTTGGGGTTACTTTTTTTTTTTTTTAAACTGAAAATTGGGGATTTTTTTAAATCAGAGAAAACCAGGATCCCTGCTTATAAACCAATGGCATTCCTTATTTCATGGATGTAAGGTTTCTTTTAAAAGCATAGGGAGGGATGTCTTTCTCAAAATTTCCCTCCCAGAGGAGAATTGGCGAGTTCTCCTCAGGTGACACCGTGAAACTTGCTGAGCATTCAGTGCAAGGCATAGGTGAGGCCTGGCATTAGCAGGAAAAAGCCCAATTCTAGGTAGAATCATTTTCTGGTACAGAGGAAAGGAAGAGACCACCCTTAATGTCGCCTTGCTGCTTTGGAAACTAGAGTTAGATGGACTAAAGGGGAAACAAAAAAAGGCAAGTTCTTTGACTCAGCCAGGTAACAACAGCGAAGGGTCACAGAAAACTCAGCATCACGGAGTGACGCTGGCAGGAACTTCCTTCACGGTACATTTAATAACAACACAATTGGCAAAAGGCACAGTAAGAGAAGCTTCCCTGTTCACACAATAACTTCTCTCCAGTGCTGCCCACAATAGGAACATTAACTCAGACAGGCTCCTGGCCTCGGAAGCCATTTTTTATACTATGTTATGTAACCCTATTCAGAGCAGATTTTGCCAGTTTGTTTATCCAAATCAGTGCAGCTTCTTATTTTATTTGCATTATAGGACTATCTGCATGTCCCAGACAAGATTAGGGGCCACATTATGCCAGGGACTATGCAAACACACAGTAAGAGGTAGCTCACGCTGTGGAAAACTTAATAGTCTAAGTAGACAAGAACAGAAAAAGGGCAACTAAAAGGAAGGCCCAAGGAGACCAAGTAACTTGTTCCAGCTGGCCAGGAGGTCTATGGCACATCCATCTCCCATGAACCCAAGTCCACGACATACATCTTCTCTTCACATCTGAACAGCTGTTAGCAATGGAAGAACTCTCCCCTACAGAGGCAAGATTAATCATTCAGGTAGATTAATCATCAGAAATGGGACCTGGTCCACAAAATTAATTATAAAAGTTAGTAGCTATAAGTAGTCCCTACTTCGGCCTGCGTGTTCCTGCACCTTTAATTGCCACACAGCCTTGTTATTAAGCAGAGTGGCTTGATTTAAAATGCCTTAAAACCAGAGCCTGGGTTACACAGACCGCACAGTGATTTCCAGCAAGGAGTTATGTCTTCATTGTATGGTAACAGGAAATACTGTGTTAACTTGCAGACTGGTCAGGGCAGCCACAACACATCATTACTTTCTGCCATCATGTTCATTTAAAGTGAATGAGTAGGAGCATTGGATAGGATCTGTCTCGAGTGGATAGCAAGCACTTTGGCAGAACTGCACAGAATTCCCTAGCTCAGGGCTGGATAAACAAATGACAGGTGACCTTTGCCACAGCAGTAAGTAAAGGAGCAGAGAAAGACCTCCGTAAGGGTTTCTGGCCACGGGTTAGCCATTTCTGAGACTTGACATAACTTTAGCCAACTGAACACGCCCAGGGATATGTTTGGTCCAGGGTGGAAACTGCTTCCCTTCTTAATGTGGTCTTTATTTGAGTTAAGAGATTTTATTTTGCTGTCTTCCTACAGCAGGGAAGAACTAAGCAAGCCAGAATGTAGTTATACATACGATGCTTTACATGTTTCAAAGATGCCCTGAAAGGCAGATGAATGACTCCAGAAAAGTGCCATTCTTCTCTGTCCATATGGTATGTTTCCAAATAGCCTAATTCAGAGAGGGAAAGCTACATCTCAGACCGGGTTGAAGGCTGCAACCTAAAACTAGCAAAAGCACTGAGATCCTGATTAATGCAAGAAACCTCCTGCAGCTCAGACCATTAGTTGTGCTTCCCTTACAGCTCTACAATACCAGGTCAACCTGAGTGTCTTTGATTTTATTGATTAGCTCTAGATTATCCATTTAAAATAATCCACATCTCAAAGATATCTAAAGCCACGTCCAGGTAAAAGAGACACTGCAAAGTTTCTAAGAAAATTCAATACCAGAAAATTAACGTATCTGCGTGACCCATCTGTAACCTACACACTATGGTTAATAGGTTTCCTGTAGCTAGCATGTGATGAGACTGTTCTTGCACCTGTTAACATATTTAGGCATAGATTTGTGTGCTAACGGCTACTGTTTTTTTTTTTTTTTTAAAACCACTACATCTTAAATTGCTAAAGTCAACTTCCTCAATTAACCACAAAATGAGAGGTTCTCGTGGGAAAAAAAAAGGGAGGGGAGGAGCTTCAGTTTTTAGATTAGACAAAATCTCAATGAAATGTACTGACTCTTTGATTAGAAGGAAGGGGGGAAAGCCCTGGCTGATCAAAAAGTTCACACTAAATGAGGCAGAACAAAAAAATATAGAGGTAGGGGGTATGGTGAAGAGAACTAACCAGGTGTCTATACTTAGACGCTTTGCTTTTTTTAACTATGTCACTATAAAGTTAACAAACAACCAAACAAATGGCCTGCAAAACCCCGTAGCATGAACCTATGTATATCAGTGTGAAGGTGTTGACACTGGCAGTGCTTGTGCCATTCAGAGAAGGAAGATCAGTAAATTGATCCCGAGACATATTTCTTCCTTCCCTCATAATAATAAAATAAACAACCCTCATTCAATTTCCTTCTGCCAAATTACAGCTCACAGCCAGATTCTGACACCTATTGTGGGTAGGGACTCACTGCACCAGTAACCCACATGAATCCCACTCCTATAAGTAGTAAAGCTTCTTTACAGCTTTCTGGCAGAGTAAAGAGAACTTGAAACATCTCTCATTTTAAGGGCCCCTCTATGCTGCCAGCATGGTATAAAGTGGCATCATCATGACTGAGAATCAGATCCACTAACTTCAGGTAGATTAATCATCAGAAATGGGACCTGGTCCACAAAATTAATTATAAAAGTTAGTAGCTATATGTCAGTGAGATGTGGGATGGTTTTAGATAGTGGTTACACTGGTACAAACCTGGTGCAGGCAAAGTTATACCAGTATAAAGATGTCCTTATACCACACTAAACTTAATCCCAATTATTCCCTGTTCCACATGGAAGACAGTAAACTGCTCTACGTACCATGATACTAATAAGACTAGGTCCACACTTGCATATGCAGGTAGTATTACTACACTAAAATCATTGAAGATGTACCACTTTTTAGCACAGACAAGACCTTGGGTACTATTCTATTAGCGTACCAGGATCTAGTCCTTAGTGAACAGATCCATTAATACTCTTCCTTATTACAAAGCTCCTTCATGAACTCCATGTAGGCAGACCCAGGAGAAGATCTAGGTCTTTGAAAACAGCTCATTAACACCGGGGGTTGTGACCAGAGGCACAGCACAGGAGACTCAGCAGTGGAGAACTCATTGCACATGTTCTGGACAGTCAAAATCCAGGAGGGAGAGTGGGGAGGGTGGCGGGGGTGGAACTATGCTACCGCATCCCTCCCTACCAGATCCACCCTGGGCAGAGTCACCTACTCAGGCTGGGATCAGCACAGTGTAGAGTCCTAGAGAAGTAGGGCTGGAAGGGACCTCCACAGATTATCTAGTCCAATACCCTGCCTAAAGCCAGATCATCCCTATCCAAGCCATCTGATACAAATCCATTGTCCGAACTTTTAGCAAAACCACACAGTCAAGCCTGACACAACACAAGACTTAATGCCATAACCTGCTCCAGGTAACGCAGAAAGACCATGACAGTCCTAACATCCCAGGAAGACAGCCACACCCACTGCTACAGAGGAAAGCAACCCCCCCCCCTCACCCCAAGTCAATACCAAGCTGACTTTGGGGTAAAAGTTCTTCCTGACTCCAAATATAGCAATTTCATATGACACTGAGCAGAAGGGCAATGCCCTCTAGCCAGAAGCCTCCAGTTTAGAAACCGGCAGGAACACTGGCACATTCCAGTCAAAATTCCCAGCCTTGGCTGCAGCCAACATCCAATGCCTCTGAAGAAGGTTTAAAAAAAGCAAACAAACCAAACCCTGACGTGGTGGCAAGGAGGGGGAGAAGAGTGAACCATGTATTGGAAAACGGATATTCCATCCTAAATATGCACATGCTTATATTACAAAATGGACTTTTTTTTTGCAGATACAGAATTTCAGAATGTGGGGATAGCAAACAAACTCACTTGCAAGTATGGCATTCATCCAGGTTCCCACGTGGGACTGGTGGCTTGCAGCAAAGATTGACAGTCAAACATTAAAGGGCAGAGGGGAGGGGGGTGGGAAAGAGCGAGAGAGAGAGAGTGCGAGAGAATGCATACTATTTTGTCCTGTTTCTTTATTAGTAGCCAATGCATCTGCAGCCTGAACTTGCACAAAGACAATGGCAGCTTTGCTATTAGGAGGAGTAGGTAGGTAAGCCTTTGCCTACAGAAGCTTATACCTCTCTGAACAAGTTAGCCTATAAGGTGCCACCCTGTCCTGTCTCCTGCCAGCTTTACTATGGACATCAGTAAATGCAGGATTATGCCCTTGTTTCTTAGTGTTAAACCCATGCCTTTTACAAATGCTTCTCTCTCTCACTTTCACAAGTTATTTATGTTGACCTCCAAGAATCAATTTCAGTATATTGCTAGCACGTATGTCAGACTGAAGTTAGTTTGTCTTGGAAGGACGGTTGGTTTGTTTTTCATGATATGGCATCCGAAATGTTTAGCGTCTTATTACACTTTACGCTATAGGCTGTATAAATGTTAACCAACTTAGTGCTGATCAGTTTAATGGAGCAGTTGCACCTTAAGGTGAAAAACCTGCTCTGACTGTCCTTCGCCTGCACAGCTGTGACTTGCCACTAGAGGCTTGGTAAACAGGGGCAGGACTAGGAGCTAGGGGTAGGACTAGGACCTGCCCACACTTCCAGGTGGAGATGGTACCCATGGGGCCCAGGATGTTGGTCAGAAGCATCCTCAGCAACCCCAGGTCCCGATGCATGCAAGGTCTAGGGAGGGCTGGGCACAGGCTGTGGGCAGGAGGGGGTTGGGGAACCTCCCCCCCAGCTTAGCTGCATCCTGGACTGCCCCTCCACCCCCAAAGCTGCTGCAACAGCCCCCAGCTTGGCTGCTGTCTCCTGTCCAAATCCTGCCTGGCTGCAATAGGGAATCCCCACCCCTCCTCAGCCATCAGCCTCCCCCCGGTGCATCCGAACCCCCTGCCTGAGGAACAGTGAGGCACCCAGGGGGAGGGGGCACACAGTGCCAATGCCCTTGCCCTGGGGGAATGGGGTGACTGGTGTGGGGCACAGCAGAACCCAGGTACAGCAGGAGGGGATGGAGGAAGGAAGCCTCCAAGCAGGGTGGTGGAGGGGGCACAAGGAGGGGGCTGGGCCTTGGAGGCCACCAGATCCTCCCGAGACCCCATGATCTCCCGGAACCCTGGTGCAGGTCATATGGGAGGTGAGTGAAATCTGGAATCTGAGCTACAGAGCCAGGAATAGCTGTAGTCAGACTCACCCAGCCTGCATGTGCCCCCATGGGTATATATCATCAAGCACATGGGGAAAGGAGGCATAGCTCTGGGCTCCACCGCACTCCCAAACACTCCCAGCCAGCAAAGGGTTCCCAGCACAGGGCAGAAGCCTCTGGCAGCACCTTCTCTACCCTCATCAAATGCCTCCTGCTATCTGGTCCCAGGGTTTCCAAGATTGCCACCACTATCTGATGTCCCTGCTGAAAGGACCCCAGAGAGTGGGCGGGGGCCGGGACTGGGGCTAGAGCCTGGTACTGTGACCACCTGGTGCTGGTGGGGAGTAGCAGCTGCCACCATCCCCAGGAACTTTGCATCCTGTGCAGACTCCACTGCTGCTGCTGGGGTCAGGGTTTACAGTGAGATGCCCCCAGCGTAGCATGGTGGGAGCAGTGAGCCAGGCCCAGCAGTGGCAGGAGGCATCACAGATGCCAGGTGCTCCAAGGCTGTGGTGCTCACTCTGCCTGACACGCCCAGGAAGGGCAAGGCATTGTGCCCGCCTCTGCTGCTACCTGGCAGCCCCGCTCTCCCCGACTCACAGAACAGGAGGCTGGGGAGGGGACACTGCATCCTGGGATACTGGAAGACTTCAACTTGGGCAGAACAGCTGTGGGGAGTGGCCACACCTTAATGGAACAGGAGCAAAGTTATGTGGATTAGTGATCATCCTGCCCTGGAGTGATGTAACTCTGAGTTGCAGGAGTGCTTTAAGCCACTTAAAGTTGTTAACATGCAGCTAGTTCAGGGGTTAAGAGATTCAGAAGCTGCCTAAAATGGTGAGACCACATCTGTAATATTGTGTCCAGTTTTGCACTCCCCTTGCCCACAGAAAGGATGTGGACAAGTTGGAAAGTGTCCAGTTGAGGGCAACAAAAATGGTTGGGGGGGGGGAGTGGAGCACATGACTTCTGTGGAGAGGCTGAGGGAACTGGGTTTATGTAATATGGAGAAGAGAAGACAGAGGGAATTTAATAGCAGCCTTCAACTACCTGAAGGGTGGTTACAAAGAGGATGGAGCTAGACTGTTCTCAGTGGTGGCTGATGACAGAACAAGGAGCAATGGTCCCAAGTTACAGCAAGGGAAGTTTAGCTTAGATATTAGTAAAAACTCTCTCATGAGGAGGGTAGTAAAGCACTGGAACAGGCTACCCAGGGAAGATGTGGCATCTCCATCCTTAGAGGTTTTTAAGACCTGCCTAGACAAAGCTTTGACTGGGATGATCTGGGTGGGAATGGTCCTGCTTTCAGCAGGGGGTTGGACTAGATGGCCTCTTGGGGTCCCTTCCAACCCTGATTTTCCATGATTGTATGACTGTGTAATAATGCCCTTAGTCTTTTAAAGAATTAACTATAAATGGGGGGTGGGGAGGGAAATCATGCAACAGGGTAACTTTGAGATAGCAAGTATCCCAAATTTCTATTCCTTGCATTAAACTTAACATGAGGAATGCATATAGATCTGGGATGCTGAGCACATTGAGTGATCTTGAATTAACCAGCCATAGAATGGGTTTCCACTGCTTATTCACAATCTCCCAACTGTTCCACTATGGGACTTGAATGGTTTTCAAATATTACTAGAATATAAAGTGGTGACAGTAGTCCCTACTTCTTAATAGATACATATCCCGCTAAAATATACCTGATGTTTAAGAGGATGACATGTAACAGCTTGCTATTATTACTACAAGGTCCTACGGACACACTAAACTTAACTCCAATTATTTTTTCTTTTCTTTTTTAAATGAAGAAAAGAAATAAGCTGTTCACAATTGTGCCTTGAAACCCCAACTGAGATCAGGGCCTCACTAAGCAAGGCACAGAGTGTGTGCGCACCCTCACACACATATATTTCTTGCTGAGAAGTTCACAATCTATATAAACAGGAAAGGAAACAGAAGTAAAGCATCTTGCCTCCGGTCACACAGAAGGTCCATGACAGAGCCAAGAATAGAATTTAAGTTTCCTGACTCCCATTGCAATGTCCTACCCAGTAGACCAGATAGTCTTCTACGTAGCTAGGTTACAGCCATTTCTTGCGGACAGGGACACTGTGCCAGTCATACCTTTGTCACCTGGAGATTAGACTGCTGCAACGTATTCTGCACGTGGACATTTTAAACCTTCAAGGAACTGAAGCAACAGTAGAGATCTGCTGTATTTCAGTTATTACGTGGCATATACACCAGCTCTGTGATCTGAACCGATTAAATTCATAGGTAGAATATATAAACTCGCAGAGAGTTTACAAATCCTAAACAAACCTGCCCATTCAAGAGACTATTTCTGTCTCGGGTAATACCACCAAACTTGAGATGGAGTGCTTCTGCTGGCAGGGCATTCAGTATGAATGATCTGGTCACTATGATAACAGTGCAAGAGGTTTTGTGTTCCTACAGCATAAGTGAAAGTAAAAATGAAACGTCATGCTCACTACACAACTACCTGTATTAGCAGACTACTGTATCCCATTCCCTCAAACACTGGTTCAGTTCTACTCTAGCTCAATTAGAAAGACCGCTCAGCTTAAGCAGCTGGATATTTTTGCACCAAAGTAGTTACGTAACATACATAGTTAGCTGTCATAGAAATTCTAACCCTGTAAACACAAACAAGGATTTCATACACATTTAAAGCCAAGGCCTTGCACTACTCTGTCAAGCAAAACTCACTGGGGACGTTGTTAATTCAGAAGAGTAAAACCCAGCTCTTCAGGCCCTTTAGTGTAAGATGTTGTTCAGCCACTGGTGACCTTCACAGTGACTTGCAGTAATGGAACAGCCATCAGCTCTTCATTCATGAGTAACACTCGATTTATTCACAGCCACACACGACCTGGGAGTTTCCTTTTAGATCAATGCAGAACAGAGTTAGGAGTAAGGTTGTGGGAAAAAGCCTAGCACTTCAGTTTTCTCGCTTCTGCTTCCATACAAGGATTCTGAAAGGATTGAGGCATCACCTAAAGAAACCACACATGCAGCTTGCTTTCAGGCACCTGTGGTTTTGTTTAGTTCAGATGTGCCTCAGTTTCCATCAGCAGATTATTATCTGAAAGAGCACATTTACTCAGCGCTCAGAGTGTGGAGCATCTCCCAAGCCTGAAGGGGCTAGGAGACCACAGTATATGCTTCTCTTTGCACTGTCACCTCTGCTAGAGGGATGGGGTTATGGTTGGACCTACTTCTTCCCTAGCCATCCTTCGAGTCTTGTGCAAGGACTGCAAGTATAATCAGAAGGGTGCTGCAATGAATTAGGAAGCTGCTCCTCTTCTGTTCCTGCTTTGAACCTCCCAAGGTTTCCCTTGAAGAAAAGAAGATATGATCAGAGAAACCCTATTACTTTTTAGAAATGTTCCTTTTAATGTGCTAATGGCTTGTCACTGCCACAGGAAGCTCTATCCAGTTATTCTCATCTAGTGTAAACTGGAGCCTGGACTGACAAGTAAAGGACTGTATCTTTAATTGTAGCCATGAACTGCAAGAAGACAGGCCAGAATGGATTAAGGTCTAATAATGATGTACCTGAGCAGTTAGTTACATATGCTGATACTAGCATGGGGCCATGAGCCAAGTATCATTAATCTTCCAGGTGTGTCAGATTGCTGTGACAACCTGTCATGTCTCATTGCTTCATTAATGCACTTCTGATGAAGGCAGTGCGGTCATTGCCACAAAATTAGCAGAAAGCAGAAGGTATGATTTTCCACATGTATACCAAGGAGGAAAGGAAGATTTCATTATTATTATTATTATTATTATTATTATATAGCTAGATGTTTGTAGGGGACCCAAACCCTGTGCAGCAGCAACTGTCTTTGGAACTAATCCAAAGCTCACTTAAGTCAGTGGAAAGATTCCCATTGATTTCTATGGGTTTTGGATCAGACCCCTCATGAACTTGTAATTGGCAATTACATTATTGCAAATGAGAAACTCATTTCCTCCCACCCATTTCTTAAACTAAATTACTTGTTTCCCAATGCAGGAGAAACCTGCAATGAACAAACCCAGATATTTGTATGGCTAATGAGAGGTCTGTCTTTGAATCTTCAAGAGTAGCATATAATTATATTTAATATAATTTATGTGTCATTAGAGAAGTTTTGTTTCAACAGCTTTGCAACAGAAACCAAAGAAAATAAGACTCTGGGTCTGTTTCAAAACTTGTGTGTTTGTAAAGCATGTAACATTCCATAGCTTGCCTTGCTTTGCTTGTCTATTGGTAACATATTTCCAAACGGAAAATTTTGCCTTTTGTGACTAATTTCTTCTGTACCACATGGTTCTGATGTTTACAGGTCCAGGTCTTTTTTTAAGTGAGAGACAGTGTCACGTAACTGAGACCTCAATCCCTCGATAAGTGACTGATTTTTTTTTTTTTTTGTTCCATGTTTGTACAGCAAAGACAACTGGTCTGTAGTCCATGACTAGGGCTCCCAGATGATGACTAATAGAAATAATTACATTTAGTTGAAAAAAGGAAGATTAAAAATAAGGATATAAATATTGTCATGGCTGTCAAAAATGCCAGTGAAAACAAATCCGTCTGCATTTAAATATCACCTGTCAGAGTTTACAATCCAAACACTGTGCTTCTACCAAAGAAGGTAAAACTATTTTTACTGGTCCAAGGAAAGTCATGAGCAAAATGCAAACGCTCCAAAATGTTTGATTCTTTTTAACTTTTCTCAGTGTTAACAAAGGTTTCTAATAGAAGAGATCAATTTTCCCTGTCAGATACTTAGGAAGAACCTTAAGCAAGAGCTGGGATATCTGCCTCTTCCCAGGATCAACGCTGTCATGAGAAGCCACAATATCCTAAGCCAAAGACTTGGGGAGGGAATGGGAAGACGGAGGAGAAGTCAAGTGAGAGCTGCATCATTTCACAAGCATTTTAGATCATTTATCAAATTTCATGTTTCCATTTTTGTGTTTATACCCTTGTCTTTTAAATGAGAAAACCATTCAGAAGCCAGGATTGCACTAAAAGACTTTGATAATGATGCTAGCTGAGTAATGTAATCAACCTAGTGATAAGTAAGTGTATGGAATATATATTTGTTATTTTAATGGATTATTTAACAACAGAACATATCTGCAATCAGTCCTTGGGTTGATGGCTTCCCTGTGGGCCGACCTCTAATGTGAAGTCTCCCCAAAGTAGATCATTTTGGTACTGAGCAGAGTGTGTCACGCCAAAGTAACTTAAAAAAAAATCAGCAGTGATATCATCAGTGTTAGATTCAAACTGTACTTTAGTGATTCATTTAAATAAAAAGGAAAAACAAAAACCTGGAAGTCTGACAGACACTAATTACTTTTTTTGACGAGCCAAAACATAGAAAGTCTGTTTTTAAGACATCTGGTTTGGGGAATCAAACAAACATACAGATTTATTATGCCATTGACATTTGGGTGGGAAAAAGGCCACTGCAAAAGAGAAACAACACTGTAAGCTCTTCTGCTCTGTTAAAAGCCCTTTCTATCAGCAACACACTGGCTCGAATTCTCATTCACTAAAGTTCTTTTATGCCATCCGGACAATATAAAAGAGGCTGACAGTGAGTGCTAACAACCAACACAGGCCTCTTGTACACTACCAGCACAGTGGAAATGAGAATCAGGCCCAGTATATTTTTACACTAGTACACATCTCAGTTTCCTATGCAGTTTAGTTGAGCAAACACCTAGCTCTGTTTTCAGGGGGGTGCTCCTTGTAAACTAGCTGACCCCAGCTCCAAGCTATTAAAACCTTTATACAGGATAAAGAAGAATCAGTTTGTACCTTAGAAAGGTGTATGAGGAAGAGACCTAGCACAGGTACATCTCCTCTCCCCAATCAGAAGAGAGAATTTCTTGCCTCTTCAGCACAATTGGAACTGAATGAGAATGCTAGACCAGTGCCAGGTGAAGATACAGGGACAAAATACACACCATCTCCCACACCAGCCTGAGACAGATTGTGGGCTTTATCCCACAAAGGGCTCAAAGAATGGTCGACTGTCCTCACCTCTTCCTGAACACTTAGGACAAGTGTCATAAAGGGACTCAGTGTGGGGATGCTCACCCTTCCCATGTCTGTATTTTAGGCACCTGGCTCTAGGAGTGGAATCCACAAGCCTGAGCTTGATGCCTAATTCTACCCATGTCCCAATTTAGGTGCCAAATCCCACCCGTAATGCCTCCAGGACTTGCTTGGTGTCTTGCAGAATCAAGTCCCAGGCAGGAAAAGTAATGCAAACTGGAAAGTCTGTGGAGCTGAACCCTCCTTTAAGGAGCATATGAAGCACATCTTCATGGGTACCACATTGGTAAGAAGAGGGTGCCACGGACTCAGCACCAAGACAGAGATTGTCCTTGACTTGTGTAGAGCCCTTACAACCCACTGAATGTAAAGGCTGAAAGTTAACAAGAATTCTGTGGGTAAGAGGAGTGCGGAATCAGGGCCTTGTAGCCGTCTTTGAAGATATCATGAGGTTATAATACACAGTTGCAGAGGTGAAACATTTAGGGCACAAGTTCTAGTATTTTCTGTTTATACAGGTTAGGTTTAAAACAAATGCAAGAAAACAGTAACTAAAACCAATTCCTTTGTGTGTGGGAATCTGCTCCAGTCTGACTCAAAGGTCATTTAAAATCTGTATGCATTTACAGTACTACACAAATATTTGCCAAACACACAGGCTGCTGCTGGTCTTCTTTGAAAGATAAAGGTTATGACAAAAAAAAAAAACCCAACCCGCAAATGAACCAGTCTTAAAGAAAAATCTGCCTGCAAGAGAACAACAGATTCCTGCTAGCAAACGCTGCCACCTTTTGGATAATCGTGTGGACTACTGTTGCCATCTGATTTGCTTCTCTTGTAAGCTTGCTATCTTGGTTTTATATTTGCCTTGCAAATCACCTAATCACTTAGAACTCTGCTCTTCTCTGTCTAGTTCCAGTAAGGGGGAAAAGGGTGTTTGCAAGGGCATCCCTCAACTGATCTCATCTTTTTGCCAGCACAGAGGTGGATTCAATGCCCAAACAGGAACCAACAGTTACACACTTTGGTGAAAGAGAAGAAAAGACAGAAATAACGTTCAAGGTGACTTGTGAGGAAGAATCAAGCTGGGATAGGATTGGTTGGATCTTCAAAAGAACTTAAGTGCCTTCCTAACATCAAAGTCACAAAAGTACCTGGAGTGCTGTGCACTTTTGCCAACCTGCCCAGATGCATTAAAATAGGAGCTGAGAACCTTAGAAAATGTAGCTTCAATGCTGAGCACCTGTAGGATGGGCTTCTGTCTTTTCTATTTTTCCTTATTAAAACAAAAATAATAATGAAGGTTAGGTTTTAACACAAGATTTCCTCAAGACTGAAGCTATTAAAGATGGGAAAAGGTTTCTGCTTCACCTCTGCTACAACCTCCTAGCCTCTGGCTCTGTATCCACCAACTGATAGAAAGTTACTGAATGTTACAGACTATGGGTCACTGATCGGCAGGGATCCTGGTTTTCTCCAATTTAAAAAAGTCCCCAATTTCCTGTTACAAAAAAAAGTAACCCCAAATCCATATTTTTCTGTCATTTAAATGAAACACCACTAATATATAGGTATACATAGAGTGGTATTTCATTTTAATCATGGAAAAATGTGGATTTGGAGCTACTTTTTTTTAACCAAACATTGCGGGGGGGAGGGGTTGGTTAAGACCAGGATTACAATTGATCAGTTGGTCATTTCTGTTGTCTGTGTACAGGTGGAACTGCAAATTCAGCCCTCCTCACAATTTCAGAACAATCTTGGGTTTGAATCCAAGATCCAAACCTTTTCTGACAGTTCTTGCTTGGATCCAATGCATAAGAAGCCATTGTTACAGTTCCAATGCAAGTAAACAGTCAGTAGGACAACCATTCTTGGAAAATTGTCACTTATCGAAGCGTTGGGGTCTCAATTACATGACACTGTTTCTTTAAAAAAGAAAAAAAAAAGCCTGTAAGAGTCCCTGATACAGGGCTTATCAAATAGTGTAGTGACATATTCAAGTTAGTATGTGTCTGAATGTATTACCATGATATGATCTTGAAATGATCCTCACCTGAAAGTGAACACCACCACAGTGGCAAGGAGTATCTCTAGATCATGGTAAGTAATACATGGTGAGCGAGTGCCTGACTGCGCCACAGAGATAAAAGGAATGGTCATCACTGGGTCTGGTGTAGTGGGGCTGGGATCAACAAACAGCTGTTTGTCAGTCCTGACTCCCATAGTACACTGGAGTCTTGAACTGGCTGGGGACGCTAGGACAGACAAACAGTTATTTGTTGGTCCCAGCCCTCCCACTGTGCTGGAAGCTTCCCAGGTAGCTTCCAGAGGTGTTAGCTTCTCTGACATCTTATATTTAGATTGTTGTAAGCATTATCATGTGGCTGTCTGTGTGTGTGTTTGTTCTTCCCAGGACAGTGAATCTTTTCTTTAGCATGGATGGACTCTTCATAGCCATTCTTTGCAGGAACCACAGTAGCAGGCTAAGCAGATACCAGTATGTCCAGCTGAGGGATGCCACTTAGGAAACTGAGTGGTTAAAGACTTCCTCGTGAGGCCAAAAGGCTATGCCATGAGGCCAAAAGACTATTACCAAACTAAGATCAAGCTGGGGTTATCCTGAGCCATTGCTACCCCTATTGCCAACAGGAGATGGGCCTAATAACATTAGGTATCCAAAGGCTGCAAAGAAATCAGTGAGATCTGAGCACCTTTATTCCACAGGCTCTTTTGGAAATCCCAGCCCATGTGCCTTTCGGCATACACCGATTAAAAAGTTTGCTGTTCTCTGCCTGATAGCTACACATGGCTGGCCACCAGTTTACTGAGATTTCTCATGGATGTCTCACTGGAACCAGCAGACTCATGGACCAGGGTGAGTGCCAAAGCATTTATTTGCTATAAAGTCCCTTAATATTTTTCAAAATTGCCTAAAGCCCAAGACCCAGGTTTAAAAACCTATTATTATCAAGAAAGTAGAGGATTGAAAATATGTATGACCCCAGTGCAGTGATTAAAAAATCCAAAAGGGGGCAGCTTTGGACAAGTCAAGTGTTTGTAATGAACTCTGCCTCAGTTTTTTCTGGCATATTCCCCTCCCCTCCCCCTCCCCTTTCACGTATTTTAATAAATCTTGAAAGCCACTTAGCACCTTTCATCAATGAATCTCAGCATAATTAATTATAACAATGCTTAGGAGGCAGGAAAATATGACCCACATTTACAAATGACAATCCATGAAGCCAGAGGTCATTATACCAGGCCACATAACCCCATGCTTAACTTTAAGTGTACAAGCAGTCCCACTGAAGTTAATGGGATTGTTTTAAAAAAGTGCTTTCAAGACAAGTCACTTGGGTTCTGAAAGGACAAAAGACAGAAAACTGAAAAAAGAAAATTGCTACTTTTCTAATTATTTTTCAGAAAGAGTCTATCTTTCTACTTTTAAGTCAGGTTTACTGTATCAATGCTTATTTTCATTTTCACTCTGAGCAGATGCCCTTCTGTGTAAGAACCAGGAAGGATAAAACCATGTTGTTTTCCAGCCCCCTCACATTGTTCACCAAAAGTCTGTATTTTCCTGTCTTCAAATTTCTCCCCAAGACCCACAAACTTAATGGAAACCATAGCTGATATTCAAGCCAAAGTTCACCTACTCTCCTTTAGCCAGGAAGCGAGTCAGCTAATTGCTAGACAGTCGCATAATCTCATACTAATTCATACATTCCAAACCTCCAAGTCAACATTTTAATAAGAGGCTTTCAGACCATACCCAGAATGCTAATTAGCAATAAAAAATTGGTTGGGGAATCCCACAAGCAACTTTGGTCATAATCACACTTTAGCCAAGACAGCCTGAGTGGAGCTGTGAATGCTGAAGTGGTGAGTGTGATACTTAGAATAATGCCAGAGAAGAGCCACAGATGCAGTGATGTTTTGTCAGAGTCACCAAGCATTGAAAAAACACACTGAAGATAACACAGAGATCTCCATCAACACTTGAGCAGTGAACATAAAACAAGGAGAGATGGTATTATTTCAGATAAACCCATTAGCAAAGATTTCATAGACATTAGGGCTGGAAGGGACCTCGGAAGATCAACGAGTCCAGTCCCCAGCCCAAAGGGCAGGAAGTCAGCTGGGGTCATAGGATCCCATCGAGATAAGCATCCAATTTGCTCTTGAAGGTGTTCAGTGTAGGTGCTTGAACCACCTCCGATGGCAGGCTGTTCCAGACCTTAGGGGCTCGGACAGTAAAGGAGTTTATAACCATTCAACCTTGTCATCTCTTTG